>NC_052307.1:50122128-50448037 GCF_016432855.1 Salvelinus namaycush
AACAGTCGTTGTTTGGATTTAGAACGGCAACTTTCCCTCTTCAATTAGCACGCGCACTAGCCAAGTGGCACGAATTGCTCCATCGTCAACAAAGTCAGAGAACGGAACACGGCAAAACTCCCGAAAAAATGTCAATAATCTGATTAAACTATATTGAAAAAACATACTTTACGATGATATGGTCACATGTATCAAATAAAATCAAAGCCGGAGATATTGGTCGTCCATAACGGCAGCTAAACAGAAGGCAATCCCACTGTCCACCTCGCGCTCCCAAGAGTACCGGAAATGAGGGACACGTCATACAAAGAGCTTGTATTCAACTTCAGACCAAGATAAACACGAAATTTCTTCTCTCACAGCCTCTTGACATCCAGGGGAAGGTCTATGAAGTGCACGTAGACTCTTACGTATCATGCCCATGTATAGGCAGGAAGTAGAACAGAGCATCGATTTCAGACTTTCCACTTCCTGGTCAGGAAGGTTGTGCCAAATGAGTTCTGTTTGACTCACAGATATAATTCAAATGGTTTTAGAAACTAGAGAGTGTTTTCTATCCAATAGTAATAATAATATGCATATTGTACGAGCAAGAATTGAGTACGAGGCCGTTTGAAATGGGCACCTTTAATCAGAGCTACTCAATACTGCCCCTGCAGCCATAAAAAGTTAGAGTGACCATCACCTGAATTAAACTCTGAAGGTCTTTACCTATCACATCCATAAAACAGACAATGTCCTAATCATATCATCATTCTGAACAGTCGCAACCTCTTGCATCTGCAAAAACCCCAGCCTTACTTATGATTCAGTACTACACACATTGGTTTAATTATTTATTCACTAGCCAAGTAAATGATAACACAGAATAGACATACACACTTAATAAATTAGGAAAAGGTCCCTCGTGGACTGACAATATGGTGGCTTTTTACACAACGACAAGGAGAGGGAGAGAGAGAGAAAGAGAGAAAGAGACACTTATCGTTGATACATTTTAGAAACTATTCTCACAGTAATCATATACTTTGCACACAAACCACTGCCCATTTGGAGTACAAAATCCTGAATGTATTTACGTGTGAATGCCTAACGTTCGCTGTTTATCTCTGTCAGAACCAAGCCTTCTTAGGAAGGGTGTGGGCCTTACAGTGGCACGCTTGTAAGGCTCTGATTGTCCAAAAGGAGTCCCCCCCTTTCCCGTCTTCTACTGTTGTTCGCTCTGGAAGATGCTCCTTGGAAGATAGGCTAGCCTACGTTGGGTTGAAGAGTAGTAGAATGGTCACACTTAAGTTCACTTTTCTAGATATTTGACATAGGACAGCAAATCAGCCGTAATAGTGATTGTCTGGGAGGTGAGCTTCACGCCTCCATCTCGTGTTGGTATTCAGGATTCAAACCACTTTACACACGCAGCTGCACCCTGACGATGTTCTGGTCTGGGAGGTGAGTTTATTTTCTTCACCTCGTGTTGAGGTTCAAAGTTCCAACCATTTCAAACGTGTAGCTCCCACTTCGTACATGTAGTGCATATACTTTTCAAGTTACAGTTTTTCCTTTATAACATTTTAAATGACATCACAAAATAACATCCCATATGACATTATTATTCTTTAGGTCACCTCTGACCATCCCCATGTTCTTATGTTAGCAATATTGTTCCAGTATTCACCTTTGAATGTGTTTAAGTTTTGGCGGGGAAAGTGTCTGGAAACAAAGCACATTCCTTTGTGGATTTTGGAGAGGGAGAATTTACAACAGGGTGTGAACTGTCAACCCCCCAGCAGCTCCCTAATCCCCTCTGTCGGTGAGAGAGGGTCTGGCTACTGTTATCCATTGTCAAACTGATCTGACCCATTAGGATCCTCACACGACAGTTATGACATTGGAGGGAGATGGAAGGAGATGGACCAAACTAATTTACATGCATACTTTGGGGTTCTTATCCTTGCTGCTGTTTTCCTATCCAATGGGGAATCCACAGAATCCCTTTGGGATGCAGAAACTGGCAGGGAACTTTTCAGTGCAACAATGTCTCTGGAAAACTTCCACATTATTTCCAGGATTATCCGCTTCGATAACTGAGACACCAGACCAGCTCGGCGGCAGAGAGACAAGCTAGCTGCAATCCGGTCAGTGTGGGACAAGTGGGTGGACCGCCTTCCCCTATTTTACAACCCTGGGCCCAACGTTAAAGTTGATGAGCAGCTTATGCCATTTAAGGGCCGCTGCCCCTTCAGGCAGTACATACCGTCTAAACCCACAAAATATGGAATCACAATTTGTTAAGTTCAAAGCAATAAACATCAATAGTGATGAAAACCTTGTTTCATTAATATTTGTTCAAGATAAACATGGATAAATGATTTATAGTTGATATTCAGCAGTCATAAAAGTATTCCTTATTTACTTTGAAGAACTACTAAAATAGTGATTTTGTCAGACAGCATAGGCAGCAGCTCTATAGACATGAGATGCTGACTTGGAATTAAATAATAAAGTATTGAAATAAAACAAATATTTTTATCAAGAAATCTGAATAAATAACGGTTAATAAGTGATAAACAGTAATGGACAGTCACTATCATCATGGCATTTTTATTAATTGTTTTATTCTGTGTTACAGCATTTAAACGTGAAAATTGGATACTTTTTTAATAATCAAACCGAAACCGAACCAACCTAAAAAAGGACTAATAAGCACGCACACACAAACACCCTTCATGAGAGTGATTGACACTCCACTGATGGCTTTCATGCACTGAGCCACTATCACCCCAGTTAGACCCATGCAGTTGCTTTTTGGTCATTATCAGCCCTTCAATGTTGATTTTTTTCTCTTTTCTATTCTCTCTTTTCTCTTGTTTTAAAACCAAAGTTATGTTGGTCTGTTCCACTAAGAAAAGATCAAAACAGCATGGGATACAATTAAGTATGGGAGGAGTACAAATTGAAGAAGTGGCAGAAACCAAATTATTGGGAGTGCAGCTAGACAACTGCTTATCATGGTCGTCTCAAATAACTAATCTATGTAAAAAAAAATATTAAAACAGCATGCATAATCAGAAGGATAGCTAAATATTTACCAAGAACAATTCTTAAGCAAATAACACAGTCAGGTGAACTACTGTTCTGTGGTCTGGGGAAATGCATCATCAAGTGAAGTTAGGAGGCTGCAGAATGCACAGAACAAAGCAGCAAGGATTGTTTTAAGGTGGAGATATGGTTATTCTGTTGCAGTCATGGGCAGTGTTCTTGGTTGGTCATCAATCGACAAGATAATTGAAAAAAACATGCTTATTTTATTTCAGAATATACATCATTTAAAACTGCCAAGTTCTATTCACAACGGTATTCAGTTGGTAAGAGACAGACATTCCGTAAATACTAGGAATAGATTGTCCACCATCTATGCGTTATCCGGACAGAAAAGAGAAATAGGCAAAATAACATTTCGATTTAGAGCAATAAAGAAATGTAATAAATTAACTGAGCAAACCAGAAACCTTTCAATATATACATTTTAACATTATTTTAAAACGATTTAAATATAATACATAGAAATGTTGTGGGACTATAGTAGATGAAGAATCAATATTTTTTTAGATTGAGTATTTATTGGGTCATTATGTTAGTATATTATGTATGTTTGTAATAGTGTGTTATATGTGAAAATGTGTTTGTATTATACATTGTATTTTAATGTTGAAGGACTCTTGGAAGATTAGTCCAAATGGGGACTAAAAGAGATCCAAATAAAATAAAATAAAATCTCGCTCTCTCATCCTTTTCTTTCTCATCTTCCCCACAGGGTACCATTCAGGATGTCAAATTCATTTTTGCTCCAAACGGCTACATCACACAATGTCCCAACCTCAATCGCAGTAAGTAGAATACAATTGCAATTGGCATACAATTGCATTGACAGGGGAGACCTGATCTGAGATCAGCACTCTTACTCTGATGTACTTTATAATTACAGGCTAGGTATGATTAGCTTGTTGTTGAGGACATAGGACGGGTTATTCCAACATGTTCCTTGGTCGTAACTGTTCCCGTACTCTTCTTCATTTTGTATGAAAAGTGAAGAGGTACTGAGAGACAGTGGAGATGGCATCCTGAAATGTCTCATTAGCTATACTCCTGTTACTCTTACTAATCCCTCATCACTGAATAAGCCAATGGAACTCCATCTCTGTTCTCGCTCTCGCTCTCCCTCTTTCTCTCACTCATTCCCTCTTTCTGTCTTGTCTCTCTTTCTTTCTCTCGCACCTACACACACGTACTCGCACACATGCACATGCATGTACAAGCACACGCACACGCAAACACACACACACACACACACACACACACACACACACACACACACACACACACACACACACACACACACACACACACACACACACACACACACACACACACACACACACACACACACACACACCTTTCCCTTATCTCTGTCATTATAACCTCCCTCCCTCTTTCTTCCTCCCTCTCTCTCTCTCTCTCTTTCTCTAAATCCCTCCTGTTTATTGCCAAACAAATGAAGATGCAGGGCTTGTGTTGTGCATTTGTGGCGATGCTACTGTCTATGTTGCTGATCAATAAGGCATGTAATCATAGTCTGTCACTACATTCATCAATACTTTTGTGAACCAGCACTCGCGCCGCAGCCGAGAAGCCAATAGAGCACTATTAGATACAGGACAACAAGCTGCTTAATATTAATATAGAAGTATATTTTTATTTCTTCAAACATGCATACAACATTGTGTAAAGTGTAATTACCTACAATCCCCTAAAAACAGAGCCACGTGGCAAGATAGGAAGTGCAAGGAGATTAAAACCAGACTTCCAATGAGTTCAATCACTCAATTTTCTCTAGCTTTGGTTATCGTCATAAAATATAGTTATATTTTGAGCAACAATGTTTTGGTAAAATGTGTATAAATGTACCTCTTCTCTTTTTCTCTTATTTTTCCTCCTCTCTACCTCCTTCCTTTTCTCTTGTCCTTTACTATTTTATCCCCTCTCCTACTCCTGTCTTTCTTTGTCCTTCCTTTTCTCCTGTTGAGCCTGTCCGACATGCAGTGATTTCCTGAGCCTGGTGCAAGGCATCATGGACCTTCAGGAGCTGCTGGCCAAGATGACCCTAAAGGTGAGAGTGACCAGCCATAAAAAAAAATGCATTTTGACCTCAAGCAAGTGACCTTATAAGTGATGTGGTGTGATGCTTTATGTCCCAACATTGTACCTGAGAGACCTTAGTCAGAGGACATGAACATGCACACACACAAAGCCTTGTATCAAAGCCCTCTCTTCCTCCTCCAGAGGTCATACAATAGACACAGACACACACACACACACACACAGGGTAAGTATGATCGGAGGTCACAGTGGTGTCATTAAATGGCAGCCATCTCGGCCCTGCGGGACACTAACAGGTGCTGAACATTATGTTCCTCTCAGCACGACCCCCAACCCTGTGTGTGTGTGTGTGTGTGTGTGTGTGTGTGTGTGTGTGTGTGTGTGTGTGTGTGTGTGTGTGTGTGTGTGTGTGTGTGTGTGTGTGTGTGTGTGTGTGTGTGTGTGTGTGTGTGTGTGAAGCAAGGACAGCCCACCAGCCAGCCCTGGGCTTGGTGTCATCCCATTGTAAATAACCGTCTCCTTCATTTTAATAGACCCGAAGCTCTCACTTTGTCAATTTCCCAATTGGCACCCTGTTCCCTATTTTGACTAGGGCCCATATGGTTCTGGTCAAAAGTAGTGCACTATATGGGGAATAGGGTGGCATTTGGGGTACAGCCTGTCTGACTTCCCTGCTTATACAGCAACTCAGCCAGTAGAAATGGCACTTTCCTCCCTGTGTGTCTGTAAACGAGGGAGGGAGGGATAGAGGGGTGGAAGGGAAGAGGCTGATGAAGGTGGCAGATGAATAATTGCTAACCTCTTGGTTCCCGGCTGGCTGTATAATATAAAGTGTCACGGAGAGTGAGTTGAGAATAGAAGTTCCAAGCATGAATTAGCAGTGGCTGTGTGTGTGTGTGTGTGTGTGTTTGTGAGAGATAGAAGAGGTTGCAGATGAGCTTAGTCAGAGCCTATATGCATATTTTGTGCTGTTGATGACATGAAATGGATGACACACACACTTTATGACAATCTTGTAGCATGTCATATCTTGCATAGAGTATACTGCAAGTGTAGTCTATTTTCTTAAGTGTTCAATATATTTTCCCGGAGTACGAACGCATGCATATATGCTACTCACGCAGGCATGCACACACGCACGCACACACACACACACACACACACACACAGATGGTTGGTATGTCCCATCGCGCACCTATGATGCTGGTGCTATGGTGTTGGGGAAGCCAGCTTGTAGTGGTCCCGTATTTAAAAAACGTAATGTTAGGTAGTTCCTCACCCTGGAGTCCCCTCAGTCTATGGAGGAACGATCTAACATCAAGTTGTAAAATACTGAACTTGGCCTTTAAACCATGTTATTTTGAAATTGTGTTTCAAATATTGTGTTTTTGGACAGCTCCTGTCTCCAATGCTCACGGCTCAAATTCCTGTTCCGTCAGAACATGGAACACCTTTCAATCAATGGGTTGATCAGAGCTCATGCCTTAATTACCTCATCCTCAGTGGGTTAGTGTGGCCTGGAGCCTGGTGCATGAGATGTGTAAGGGCCCACTAATGAGGATGGGCCCATCGTCTTACTCTATAGATGTTACGAGGTAATAAAAGGGGCGTAAACCATTCTCACCACTGAGTGTGTTGTTGACGAAACAGAGGAGAGACACGGAGGCCCGGCTGGCTTAGCTAGCCTAGCTAGCCTGGAGCCTCAACAAACATTTAACACTGCAGGTGTCACGCCCTGACCGCAGAGATCTTTCTATGTCTCTATTTTGGTTTGGTCAGGGTGTGGATTTGGGTGGGCATTCTATGTTCATTTTCTATGTTTTGTATTTCTTTGTTGTTTTGCCGGGTGTGGTTCTCAATCAGAGGCAGCTGTTTATCGTTGTCTCTGATTGAGAACCATACTTAGGTTGCCTTATTCCACCTGTATTTGTGGGTAGTTGTCTATGTGTAGTTGCATGTCAGCACTAGTCGTTTATAGCTTCACGTTCGTTTTGTTGTTTTGTTAGTTTGTTTAGTGTTTATTCGTTTATTAAAGAAGAATGTATTCAAATCACGCTGCGCCTTGGTCTCATCGTTATGACGAACGTGACAGCAGGAGCTGTGATTATTTTGCTTTATTCCGGGACAATGTCGACCGCCCGGATTTTCAATGTAGCAACTGTTTCCTTGCAGAGGACTCCAGGAGAGAAGTGGCTACTCTTAGCAAACAAATAGTGAACCTACATAAGCTACTGGGGAATCCACACCCGCCTACTTTTTCTTTCTCTCCCAGTAGCCGAATGCCACTCTGGCCTGGTGGAAGTGTCTCCGACGTGTCGGCTCTCCACAATCGTCTGGACGGTACTCTGTATGGATCCCTCCCTGAAGGGGTCTCCCCCTTCCCTGAAGAATGGAGCTAGAAGGATGCTCCTGGATGACTTGGTGGATGTTCCTGTTCTCAATCCAACTACCAGCCATGGAGATATGTCAGTCACCGTGGAAGTCGAAAACAGCGTCCTCTGGCAACTGGGGCCGCCTTGGAGTTGTTAAGTCCAGACCAGACACAGGCCAGAAACAGCTTCGCGGGCCTGGATCCAGAGGTACCTGCGCCTTAGTCCTCTGTTCTGTCTCCTTCTCCGGAGGCTTCTACCTCATGTTCAGATCCTCAGAGCTCCCACCCTCATCTGACCGTGAGGCTGTCTGAGGCTCCTGCCCATTCCGCATCCTCGCTGGATACTACAGACGGCTCGAGTCCATCATGCGTCATCTCCCTTAAGTCCTCAAGGGGTTTGCAAAACACTTGAGGTGAAAGAACGGCCGGATCTCCTCAGCCATTGCACCCTGTGCTATCCTGGGGCATGAGTACAGGACATTACTTGGCTGCTTCTGACCGTTCTACGACAGATGCCGGGAACTGACGCTGTCGTAGCCCGTGTAGGGTCATACAACATTAGGAGGGCTAGCTCGGAACTTCTGGAAATTGATTTTAAAGAACTGATTTAGGCACTGAAAGATTCACAAAATATTTCATGTCCGGTACCGTTGTTGGGATGTGGATGTGAACGATTCAGCAAGCTACTGGCATTATACACCTGTCTAAAAGATTACTGTAGCTGTTGGAATCACTTTCATAGATAACTTTGACACCTTCTGGAACAGAAGGACGGAGTCCATCAAAATCATCTTGGTTCCAGGAGTCTATCCATGCATTTAAAGACTGCGTTGGGACAATGACATCAAGACCAGTTCAGTTAATCCCTACTATTGTGTCACTGACTTGTCATAATGCTGCAGCAAATGTATATTATCCCAGGGGCATTGGCAGACACAATGTAAGTAACTTCATTTTTGTCCCCTTAACTGCCCTGAATGCCTCTGTTGATCCTACAGCTATTTTATGCTATAATCATATGCCTATGAACCAGAGCTATACTGTTAGCACTGAAGAGGTGTGCATTAGTAGGAAGTCCATTGTGTGCAGCTCACCCTGCACAATCCAGTTCAAACAAATTAGCATGTCTACTTCTGATAAGCTTCCGAGTAATGTATTGAAAACAATCATCCCAGAAAAGTGCCATAAATAGCCCACATTAACATATGCAGCCTAAGAAACAAGGTTCATGTAATCAATAACGTGCTAGTAACAGATGACATTCATATGTTTTTTACATTGGATAAAAGCAGAGACTCAGAGCTAGGAAATTGTATATCATTCACTGCAGTTGAGGAACAAATGGGAAAGTAATGCACATTTGTGGCCTGCTGGAGGTCATTTTGCAGGGCTCTGGCAGTGCTCCTCCTGCTCAAAGGCGGAGGTAGCGGTCCTGCTGCTGGGTTGTTGCCCTCCTACGGCCTCCTCCACGTCTCCTGATGTACTGGCCTGTCTCCTGGTAGCGCCTCCATGCTCTGGACACTACGCTGACAGACACAGCAAACATTCTTGCCACAGCTCGCATTGATGTTCCATCCTGGATGAGCTGCACTACCTGAGCCACTTGTGTGGGTTATAGACTCCGTCTCATGCTACCACTAGAGTGAAAGCACCGCCAGCATTCAAAAGTGACCAAAACATCAGCCAGGAAGCATAGGAACTGAGAAGTGGTCTGTGGTCACCACCTGCAGAATCACTCCTTTATTGGGGGTGTCTTGCTAATTGCCTATAATTTCCACCTTTTGTCTATTCCATTTGCACAACAGCATGTGAAATTTATTGTCAATCAGTGTTGCTTCCTAAGTGGACAGTTTGATTTCACAGAAGTGTGATTGACTTGGAGTTACATTGTGTTGTTTAAGTGTTCCCTTTATTTTTTTGAGCAGTGTATTTAAGGATGCACATGTGAGGCCATGTGCTAAGCTGTGAGTATGGTAGTGTACAACCAAAGATTTCAAGACAAAAGGCTGGTTTATACTACTTCTATCAACATGTCTATATACAGTTGTCGCAGTGACATCGTGAGGATTCTATTGTCTTCCGACATACTACTTGAAAAAGTAGAAACACAAAAATGACAGGCTGCATGACATCAGCAGCCTACGGGTACAAAAAAGCATAACGGGTGCATTCTAACACCAATAAACCCATCCGTTTAAAAATGAATTTAGAATATGTGACTGACCGGCTCAAATCAGTCTTATGTAGCAAAATTTGAAATTGTGTTTTTAAACTGGATAAAAATAGAGACTCAGAGCTACAAAATAGTATATCATCCACTGCATTTTTTGAGAAAAAGAAGGTGCAAGTTTTATTATGGTACAACACTATCATCAACTGTTAGATGTTATTTTTAAGGTGTAAACCTCAAAAGGCCTCTGTATCTTCCCTCTCTGTGGCAGCTGACAGGGTGTCTTCATCATCCTCCTGTAATGAAAAGTAACAATTTTGTTGTTCTACTCTAATCCATTACGAAAAATCAGTGGAGTATTAAGAGTACTTACAACTACAACTTACAACTATGGCAGAAGTCTCCACCAGACAGATTACACCATCAGTAACTGGTAGAAGATGAAGATTAGACAGTTAAATTATAACTTTGCCCAGAAAAGTACACCACCTAATTTGAATTTTGTTTTTACAACAGTGTGCAGGCCACATGACAATTTTTCAAATATACAGTGGCTTGCAAAAGTATTCATCCCCATTGGCATTTTTCCTATTTTGTTGCCTTACAACCTGGAATTAAAATAGATATTTGGGGTGTTTGTATCATTTGATGTACACAACATACCTACCACGTTGGAGATGCTAAATATTTTTTGTGAAACAAACAAGAAATGAGACAAAAAAACTAAAAACTTGAGCGTGCATAACTATCCCCCCCAAAGTCAATACTTTATAGAGCCACCTTTTGCAGCAATTACAGGTGCAAGTCTCTTGGGGTATGTCTCTGTAAGCTTGGCACATCTAGCCACTGGGATTTTTGCCCATTCTTCAGGCAAAACTGCTCCAGCTCCTTCAAGTTGGATGGGCTCCGCTGGTGTGCAGCAATCTTTAAGTCTAACCACAGATTCTCAATTGGATTGAGGTCTGTGCTTTGACTGGGCCATTCCAAGACATTTAAATGTTTCCCCTTAATGCTTAGGATCATTGTCCTGCTGGAAGGTGAACTTCCATCCCAGTCTCAAATCTCTGGAAGACTGAAACAGGTTTCCCTCAAGCATTTCCCTGTATTTAGCACCATCCATCATTCCTTCAATTCTGACCAGTTTCCCAGTCCCTGCCGATGAAAAACATCCCCACAGCATGATGCTGCCACCACCATGCTTCACTGTGGGGATGGTTTTCTTGGGGTGATGAGAGGTGTTGGGTTTGCGCCAGACATAGCGTTTTCCTTGATGGCCTAAAAGCTCAATTTTAGTTTCATCTGACCAGAGTACCTTCTTCCATATTTTTGGGGAGTCTCCCACATGCCTTTTGGCGAACACCAAATCTGTTTCCTTATTCTTTTCTTTAATAAGCAATGGCGTTTTTTCTGGACATTTCACAAAGCCCAGCTCTGTGGAGTGTACGGCTTAAAGTGATCATGTGACACTTAGACTGCACACAGGTGGACTTTATTTAACTAATTATGTGACTTTTGAAGGTAATTGGTTGCACCAGATCTTATTTAGGGGCTTCATAGCAAAGGGGGTGAATACATATACGCGCACCAGTTTTCAGTTTATTATTTTTTGATATTTTTTGAAACAAGTTATTTCTTTCATTTCAATTCACCAATTTGTAATATTTTGTGTATGTCCATTACATGAAATAAAAATCAATTTAAATTACAGGTTGTAATGCAACAAAATAGGAAAACCAACAAGGGGGACGAATACTTTTGCAAGGCACTGTATAACTCAGAGTCACCTTAAAATAGATTATTATGTCTGAAGGACAACTAGGAATCTGAAAAAGTAACAGCAGTCAATTACAAAGAATTGTACCGCTTCAAGGAGATTAGTGTACCAAGTTGTGTTAAGATGGATGGGTGGGCGTTACTGAGGTAACACAGGCAAAAGGATGAATGTACATATATCATTAATTTGAATAACTAACCTCTTATGTAGGCCCTTGTGTCCTGGGGGGTGGTTGGGTCAGATGAGCTTCCTCCAGAGATGCCTTCAGCAATAGGTTGCCCACTGTTTTGACTGAGGGCCATCCCTCTGTGAGTGGTGGTGGTGGTCGACCCCCACGTGTTTATCGGCCCTCAGCATTTTTTCTATTGGCTGTAATGGAGGTCAAATTTGAAGATGTCCAGCATGCACAAATTTGGAGACTTGTATGTATAAAGGCATTTAGTTGTGTCACGTGAGTTGGGCTGGGCATTCTATGTTTTGTTCTATGTTGTCCTTTTCTATGTGTTTGGCCTGGTATGGTTCCCAATCAGAGGCAGCTGTCAATCGTTGTCTCTGAGAACCATACTTAGGTAGCCTGTTCCCACCTGTGTTTGTGGGTAGTTGTTTTGTGTTTTTTCACCTTACAGGACTGTTTCGTGTCGTTCACTCTCTTTGTTGTTTTTTGTCATTCAGTGTTCAGTTTATTTATTAAAATAATCATGGACACTTACCGCGCTGCGTTTTGGTCCGATCCTTCCTATTCCTCGTCCGAAGAAGACGACGATCGTTACAAGGTGTTACTTTCAAATAGACAATATTAATTACTGGCAGTGTTAGGATGGCTGAAAAAATTTCACGAACTACTTAAATATATCACATGTTGAGGGTAGCCACTGCATGCTGTTTAATTAGGTAGGGTAGGCTAACAACATCACAATTGCTTGTAATGAAATTATACCATACCTGTTTGAAGTATATTTTTATATTTCATCTTCAGTTGCTGCCAAGTACGCTTTGTGCCTGTTGGGTTGCACCTGCATAAATATTAAACACACACACACACATATATTATATACATACATGTTGAATAAGTGGAACACTCGAGATAAAACTTTTATTTTTTTCGATTAATACTCACACTTTGACTCAGTCAGCAATATTCTGCCACGCCAGCTCACATTCTTTTGCTACTGCATTGCTTTTTTTATTAAATATATACTCATATTCTGCGTACGTATTCCTTAATATTTCTTACTCCACAGGGGATAGGTAGGAGGTTCGAGCCCTTTTTTTCCCTTTTGCCATGATGAATCATGTTATCTGCGATCCATTGATAAGGGCTTTTTATCTCCTCATGCACGTGCTTTACTCAGGGTTAACCTAACTCAGAGTTGATTGAACTAATTGTTATCACCTGTTCTGAAACCAAAAACTCTGAGTTTGACAGCTCAGAGTTAGTCAACCCAGAGTTCAGGTTTAAACTCAGTTTGTAAAAACCTGCTTTCTGAAACAGGGCCCTGCTCTGCCTTCTTAACAACACTATCAACAAGGCAGATCCTACAGGCCCGCACCTGGACTACTGTTCAGTTGTATGGTCAGGTGACACTAAGAGTGATTTAGGAAAATTGCAATTGGCTCAGAACAGGGCGGCACAGCTGGCCCTTAAATGTACTCGGAGATCAAACGTTAGTACTATTTCTGTCAATCTCTCATGGCTCTAAGTGGAGGAGAGATTGACTTCATCACTACTTGTTTTTGTAAGAAGTGTTGACAAGCTGAATGCACCCAGCTGTCTGTTTAAACTACTAGCACACAGCTCAGACTCCCATGCATACCCCAATAGACATGCCACCAGAGGCCTCTTCACAATCCCCAAGTCCAGAAAAGACTATGGGACATCGTAATATTGTTGGTGGTATGGTGGTATTATACATGTTGTATAGTAGATATATTGTGTAATAATGTTCTATGATGTATTGTTTTATCATTTGTTTTATGTCTGATGTAAGTGCCTTGATGTGTTTGGGCCCCAGGAAGAGTAGCTGCTGCATCTACTGGCGATTCCTAATAAATAAATACAAAATATGTGTTTGTGTCCTTTATCAGATTAAATCAAAATCAAATCAAACTTTATTTGTCACATGCGCCGAATACAACAAGTGTAGACCTTACCGTGAAATGCTTACTTACAAGCCCTTAACCAACAGTGCAGCTCAAGAAGAGTTAAGAAAATATGTACCAAATAAAGTAAAGTAAAAAATAATAAACAGTAACACAATAAAATAACAATAATGAGGCTATATACAGGGGGTACCGTTACCGAGTTAGTGTGCGGGGTTACAGGTTAGTTGAGATAATTTGTAGATGTAGGTAGGGGTGAAGTGACTATGCATAGATAATAAACAGCGAGTAGCAGCAGTGTACAAAACAAATTGACTGGGTATGTCAATGTAAATTGTCATGTGGCCATTTTAGTGATTTTTTAGCAGTCTTATGGCTTGGGGGTAGAAGCTGTTAAGGAGCCTTTTGGTCATAGGCCTGGTGCTCCGGTGCCGCTTGCCATGCGGTAGCAGAGAAAACAGTCTATGACTTGGGTGACTGGAGTCTCTGACAATGTAATGGGCTTTCCTCTGACACCGCCTATTATATACAGTTGAAGTCGGAAGTTTACATACACCTTAGCCAAATACATTTAAACTCAGTTTTTCACAATTCCTGAAATTTAATCCTAGTAAAAATCCCCTGTCTTAGGTAAGTTAGGATCACCACTCTATTTTAAGAACGTGAAATGTCAGAATAATAGTAGAGTGATTTATTTCAGATTTTATTGCTTTCATCATATTCCCAGTGGGTCAGAAATTTACATACACTCAATATGTATTTGGTAGCATTGCCTTTAAATTGTTTAACTTGGGTCAAACGTTTTGGGTAGCCTTCCACAAGCTTCCCACAATAAGTTGGGTGAATTTTGGCCAATTCCTCCTGACAGAGCTGATGTAACTGAGTCAGGTTTGTAGGCCTCCTTGCTCGCACACGCTTTTTAAGTTCTGCCCACAAAAAAATCTATGGGATTGAGGTCAGGGCTTTGTGATGGCCACTCCAATACCTTGACTTTGTTGTCCTTAAGCTATTTTGCCACAACTTTGGAAGTATGCTTGGGGTCATTGTCCATTTGGAAAACACATTTTCGACCAAGTTTTAACTTCCTGACTGATGTGTTGAGATGTTGCTTCAATATATCCACATAATTTTCCTTTCCTCATGATGCCATCTATTTTGTGAAGTGCACCAGTCCCTCCTGCAGCAAAGCACCCCCACAACATGATGTTGTGCTTCACGGTTGGGATGGTGTTCTTCGGCTTGCAAGCTTCACCCCTTTTCCTCCAAACATAACAATGGTCATTATGGCCAAACAGTTCTATTTTTGTTTCATTAGACCAGAGGACATTTCTCCAAAAAGTACAATCTTTGTGCCCATGTGCAGTTGCAAACCGTTGTCTGGCATTTTTATGGCGGTTTTGGAGCAGTGGCTTCTTCCTTGCTGAGCGGCCTTTCAGGTTATGTCGATATAGGACTCGTTTTACTGTGCATATAGATACTATTATACCTGTTTCCTCCAGCATCTTCACAAGGTCCTTTGCTGTTGTTCTGGGATTGATTTGCACTTTTCGCACCAAAGTACGCTCATCTCTAGGAGACAGAACACGTCTCCTTCCTGAGCGGTATGACTGCTGCGTGGTCCCATGGTGTTTATACTTGCGTACCATTGTTTGTACAGATGAACGTGGTACCTTCAGGCATTTGAAAATTGCTCCCAAGGATGAACCAGACTTGTGAAGGTCTAAACATTTTTTTTGAGGTCTTGGCTGATTTCTTTTGATTTTCCCATGATGACAAGCAAAGAGGCACTGCGTTTGAAGGTAGGCCTTGAAATACATCCAAAGGTACATCTCCATTTGACTCAAATGGTGTCAATTAGCCCATCAGAAGCTTCTAAAGCCATGACATCATTTTCTGGAATTTCTCAAGCTGTTTAAAGGCACAGTCAACTTAGTGTTTGTAAACTTCTGACCCACTGGAATTGTGATAGTGGAATAATCTGTCTGCAAACAATTGTTGGAAATTTGACTTGTGTCATGCACAAAGTAGATGTCCTAACCGACTTGCCAACACTATAGTTTGTTAACAAGAAATGCGTGGAGTGGTTGAAAAATGAGTTTTAATCACTTCAATCTAAGTGTATGTAAACTTCCAACTTCAACTGTAGGTCCTGGATGGCAGGATGCTTGGCCCCAGTGTTGTACTGGGCTGTACGCACTACCCTCTGTCCCAAATGGCACCCTATTCCCTTTTTTGTGCACTACTTTTGACCAGGACCCATTTTGGTTTCTTAAGCACTGTGTGAGTGTGTGTATGTTTGTGTGTGTTTGTATGTGTGTGTGTGAGGTATATGCTGAGGGTACACCCTAAAAAATGCTGGCACTGTGTAAATATATGATAGAACACACAGTGGGTTATTTTGACCTATACAGTTGGTTTGCGTGAATTGGGTTGTTTGGATTGCCTAAACATGGGTTAATTTAACTGTCAGTTGGATTTTTATTAACTTTCATGATGGGTTCACGCAGCAGCTGTGTCTTTTTTAAGGTATTCCATAGGATATTTTCAGGAGGCATGACCTATTAGGGAAGTGGCTTTCAGATAGTTATTTTTGGCCACCCATGAGAGGAAATGTTTCTGTTAAGTTTGTACACTGAATGTATAGTTCCCTTCAATATTTTTGCAAATTATTTATTTTAATTACTATAATAACATTACTATGTATATAATGTAACAAAATGGTAGCATTTAGGATATGCAAAGGCTCTTAAAGAACTCATACACATGTGTAAGTCTCGTTAAAGCTTGAAAATTGTCAATATTCAAACTTGGCATGAAATAATGATACAACAGAACAGATGAACTGGAATGACATTTACACTCACAGGTGGCCAAAAATAACAATCTGAACAACACGCCCCTAATAAGCCCCCCCCCTCCACCCCTTCAATCTTGTGATCTGACCCACTGGGTCATATCTCAATAACCCAGCATGAACAACCCAACCTTGCACTTTTTAAAGAAAACAACCCAGCTAAGTGACCCAATGCCTGCAACCCAGAAATTGGGTATTCCAACCATCCTAGAATTTTGTAGATTAAAGGTAGTGTAGATTAAAGGTAGGGTGACTAGAAAATAATAATGGTTTTAATTCTGAAACACTGGGGGCTAAACACACCAATGTCCATTTCTATGTGCATTTTTTGTCCTCTTGCTTGTTGAATTGGATTATAGTGCTGCGATATTTAAATGGATGATGATCTGTATTTATCTGTGTGTGTGTGTGTCTGTGTGTGTGTGTGTGTGTGTGTGTGTGTGTGTGTGTGTGTGTGTGTGTGTGTGTGTGTGTGTGTGTGTGTGTGTGTGTGTGTGTGTGCGTGCATTTGTGCATGTCCAGCTGAACTACGCAGAGTCCAGGCTGACCCAGCTGGAGGCCTGCCGCTGTGAGAGGACGTGCAGTGCCAACGGTGTGGTCTACAGAGACAAGGAGCTATGGGTGGAGCCAGAGAACTGCAGGAACTGCGGCTGCATGGTGGGCATCCCACCCGTCACACAGATACAATAACTTTGTATCTTTCTCCTCACAATAGTCGATAACTTCACCTCACACTAGTCAATTTGCATATTTTTGGAATATTCAAAGTCAGTTTAATTTACAAAATAAAAAAACATTTGAACATGTACAATGTTTCAATTCACAAAATAAAAAATATACAAATAATGATAATGATGGGCAATAAATAACAATATTAATAATTTGTATAATTTGTATAAAAGGGCAATGAGTTCTATAACTGCTTCAAATATTGTAAGCCAGATCCTAATTGGGATGTCAAATGTTATGTTCCTTTTGATGCCAAAGAAGGCTCAAATTGGATGTTCCTTTTCATGGCGTAGAAGGCCCTTCTTGCCTTGTCTCTCAGATAATTCACAGCTTTGTGGAAGTTACCTGTGGTGCGGATGTTTAGTCCCGAGGTATGTATCGTTTTTGTGTGCAATAGGGCAACATTGTTTAGGTGGAATGTGTATTTTTTGGAACACCATTATTTTTGTCTTACTGAGATTAACCTTTCAGTGATACCCATCCCGGATCCGGGAGCATCCTCATCATAAAAGCTGACTAGCATAGCCTAGCCTAACGGGACAGGGATATCATATAATATAATTTTCATGAAATCACAAGTCCAATACAGCAAATGAAAGATAAACATCTTGTGAATCCAGCCATCATTTCCGATTTTTAAAATGTTTTACAGCGAAAACACAATATGTATTTATATTAGCTAACCACAATAGCCAAACACACAACGGCATATTTTCACCATGTTTCCACCACATAGGTAGCTTTCACAAAACCCACAAATAGAGATAAAATTAATCACTAACCTTGAACAACTTCATCAGATGACAGTCTTATAACATCATATTATACAATACATTTTTGTTTTGTTCGAAAATGTGCATATTTATAGCTACAAATCCTGGTTTTACATTGCAGCCACCATAACAAATAGCACCAAAGCAGCCAGAATAATTACAGAGAGCAACGTGAAATACATAAATACTCATCATAAAACATTTATGAAAAATACATGGTGTACAGCAAATGAAAGATAAACATCTTGTGAATCCAGCCAATATTTCCAATTTTTTAAGTGTTTAACAGCAAAAACACAATATAGAATTATATTAGCTTACCACAATAGCCAAACACACAACGGCATTTATTCACCGCAAAGGTAGCTTTCGCAAAAACCAGCAATAGATATAAAATGAATCACTAACCTTTGGACAACTTCATCAGATGACAGTCTTATAACATCATGTTATACAATACATTTATGTTTTGTTCGAAAATGTGCATATTTAGAGCTGCAAATCGTGGTTATACATTGTGAATACGTAGCAACAATTCACCAAAATCTCCGGAGATATTTTGGACAGTCACCTAATCTAATCAAAGAACTCATCATAAACTTTACTAAAAAATACATGTTTTACAGCAAATGAAAGATACACTGGTTCTTAATGCAACCGCTGTGTTAGATTTTTAAAAATAACTTTAGTAGAACATACAGTATGCAGTATTGTGAGACAGCGCTCACATATTCTCCGCCTTGTTGGAGCCAACATTTACCACAAAAATACGAAATAACATCATAAATATTCTCTTACCTTGAGCTTCCATCAGAATGTTGTGCAAGGAGTCCTATTTCCAGAATAAATCGTTGTTTGGTTTTAGAATGTCCATTTTTTCTGTCGAATTAGCAACTTTGGCTAGCCATGTGGAGCTCACGTGTCCAAGAAATGTTTGCGCCTGGAACGAAAAATTCCAAAAGTCCCAATAAACGTTGAATAAACTGATAAAACTCAGTTGAAAAATCCTACTTTATGATGTTTTTCTCATATGTATCAAATAAAATCAGAGCCGGAGCAATTCGCCGTGTATACAGAATGCTTTTCAGAAGACAATGTCGAGTTCCCCCACGCGCCGTCGAAAACTGACAAAATACCAGACCTGCCACTCCAAAAGCTCTTATTTGGCCTCACATCAAGCTAGACACCCCATTCAACCTTCTACTGCCTGTTGACATCTAGTGGAAGGCATATGAAGTGCATACATATCGATAAATAAAAGCCAATTGAATAGGCAAGCCCTGACACAGAGCCTCGTTTTCAGATTTTTCACTTCCTGTATGGAAGTTTGCTGCCAAATGAGTTCTGTTTTACTCACAGATATAATTCAAACAGTTTTAGAAACTTCAGAGTGTTTTCTATCCAATAGTAATAATAATATGCATATTGTATGATCTAGAACAGAGTACGAGGCCGTTTAATTTGGGCACGATTTTTTCCAAAGTGAAAACAGCGCCCCCCTATTCACAATAAGTTTTTTAACTGTCTGAGCCCAGGTCTGACAGAATCTGTGCAGAAAATGTAGGTAATGCTGTAGGCCCTCCTTGGTTGGGGACAGAATCACCAGACAATCAGCTAACAGTAAACATTTAACTTCAGAGTCTAGTAAGGTGAGGCCGGGTGCTGCAGACTGTTCTAGTGCCCTAGCCAATTCATTGATATAAATGTTGAAGAGTGTGGGGCTCAAGCTGCATCCATGTCTCATCCCCGGCCCTGAGGAAAGAAATCTGTGTGTTTTTTTTTACAAATTGTAACTGCACACTTGTTGTTTGTGTACATGGATTTTATAATGTTGTATATCCCCCCCCCCCCCCCCCCCCCCCCCCAACACCGCTTTCCATCAATTTATATAGCAGACCCTCATGCCAAATTCAGTCTAAAGCGTTTTTGAAATGGTTTGTTTATTTGTCAATAAGGGCGTGCAGGGTGAATGTGGGGTCTGACATTTGTTCAGAACATTGTTTTCACTGAGGAAATGTAGGAGTCTGCTGTTAATTATAATGCAGAGGATTTTCCCAAGGTTGCTGTTGATGCATATCCCATGGTAGTTATTGTGTTCGAATTTGTCTCCACTTTTGTGGATTGGGGTGATCAGACCTTGGTTCCAAATATTGGGGAAGAGTTGAGGATAATGCTAAAGAGTTTAAGTATAGCCAATTGGAATTTGTGTTCTGTATATGTGACCGACCGGCTCAAATCGGTCTTATGTAGAACATTTTAGTTTTTTTTTACATTGGATACAAGTAGAGACTCAGAGCTACACAATGGTATTTACACTGCATTTTTGAGGAACAATGGGAAAGTAATTCTGCTACAAAAGTTGATAAACTTGTAAAACTCACTTTTGAGAAAATGGCCTTTGAATGTTTTGGTACCTACTGGAGAGCTCTCCTTTGTCTACACCCATTCAGCATTGTTCACATCTTCTTAAGCCAGCCCCACTCATCTTTTTAGGGATTCACATTGAGGTCATGTGATAAACAGTGAGTAGTGTAGTAAAGATTAAGACTAAAAGTGGTAAAAGTAGTAGCCTACAACAAGGAAAATGTTCTGGTAAACAGAAAGTGGCCAGATACAAATATTTTATAAATATTAGATGACGCTTACCCAGACACACATGTCTAAATTGATAGGCCATGTGAAAGAAATGCTATAACCCCCAGCCACATCCAGTGGTGGAAAAAATACTAAATTGTCATACTTGAGTAAAAGTAAAGATACCTTAATAGAAAATGACTCAAGTAAAAGTGAAAATCATCCAGTAAAATACTACTTGTGTAAAAGTCTAAAAGTGTTTGGCGGACTGAACACAGTTATATAGATCACTTCAAGATAAAAACGTAATATTCAATATCGGTAAGTTAGACTAAATATTAGCACTACACAATCTGGTGGGTAATAAACTTCAATCTGGATCACAACACAAAACAAATCATAAGACTAGAGAAATGTATTGACAAATATTACAAAAACAAGCAACACCCAAACATGACGGAGAGTAAGACAGGGGAACCTATTTTAAAACGAAAATGTGACTCTTCTACAGACACAGACAATTTAATATTTTCACCACCGGGAATGGTAAAGGTCGAAACCGATCTGTTAAAATCAATAAATTATAAACTGGATATACTTGAACTAGTCAGTAAGGATATAAAGGAGTTGAAGGCAAGCCTCGAGATGAGTGACGAATAAGCTGCGACATTGGAGAATGACACAAACAAGCTAAAAGGGACAGTCAATAAGATTGAAACCGAGAGATGCCTTACTTGACATGCAGACTAGATCCATGAGAGAGAATCTGGTACTTACAAGTCTCCAAGAGAAAGAAGGAGAAGTTCCTGAGTCTGTAGTTAGAGAGTACCCCCTTACAGCGCTTCAGATCCCACACGCAGCTATCAACAAAATCCAACTCGAACGTGTACACTGCTTCAGACAGAGAAGGCAGAGGTATGAACGCCAAATCGTTGCCAAATTTGCTTTCTTTAAAGATAAAATAATGGTTAAAAGCCTGGGTAATGGACTTAGTGGCAAGAAAATAGGCATGAATGACCAGTTCCCGAAGGAAATTGCAGAACGGTGTAAAGTTCTGTATCCAATTTTGAAGGAAAATAGATTGAAAGAGAAACGCGTGGTCGATAAACTGTATATTGATAACCAATTCAGAGACAAAACGAGAGACAAAACGACTACTCCATGGTTATTCTAAAAATGTCAAACTCTAGCCCTGTTATGGATTGTAATAATACAACAGCAAAATATAGCTTTTCTATCTTTCTTCAAATATAACTAATTGGAACACAAAAGCACTAATTCAACATGGTGGAGATAAAAACACAGTGGTGTGTGTTTTTTGGTGTTTGGAAAAGTGTGGCGTTGAGTGAGAAAGGAAATGGTTGCATATCCCAGAACCAATGTATTTCTGTGAGCAGGGGTTGTGAGAAAGCTTTCAATGTTGTGCAGATGAGGGATATACATTTTATAATGAATTATAGTAGATCTTATTTATTTATTGTCCTATCATGGCGGAACAGCGTTTTAAAATAAATGATACATCTAATTTATTTATTGTCCTATCACGGGGAACTACATTTAAAAAAATATATACACTGCTCAAAAACATAACGGGAACACTTAAACAACACAATGTAACTCCAAGTCAATCACACTTCTGTGAAATCAAACTGTCCACTTAGGAAGAGATGCACATTTGTGGCCTGCTGGAGGTAATTTTGCAGGTCTCTGGCAGTGCTCCTCCTTGCACAAAGGCGGAGTTAGCGGTCCTGCTGCTGGGTTGTTGCCCTCCTACGGCCTCCTCCACGTCTCCTGATGTACTGGCCTGTCTCCTGGTAGCGCCTCCATGCTCTGGACACTACTCTGACAGACACAGCAAACCTTCTTGCCACAGCTCGCATTGATGTGCCATCCTGGATGAGCTGCACTACCTGAGCCACTTGTGTGGGTTGTAGACTCCGTCTCATTCTACCACTAGAGTGAAAGCACCGCCAGCATTCAAAAGTGACCAAAACATCAGCCAGGAAGCATAGGAACTGAGAAGTGGTCTGTGGTCACCACCTGCAGAACCACCCCTTAATTGGGGGTGTCTTGCTAATTGCCTATAATTTCCACCTTTTGTCTATTCCGTTTGCACAACAGCATGTGAAATGTATTGTCAATCAGTGTTGCTTCCTAAGTGGACAGTTTGATTTCACAGAAGTGTGATTGACTTGGAGTTACATTGTGTTGTTTAAGTGTTCCCTTTATTTTTTTGAGCAGTGTATATGTACATCCAATTTATTTATTCATGGTTCTATATTGAACCCTAGAACCCTATACCCTAGACACCCACCTGAATGACCCAGATACTAAGGAGAAGTCCCTATCTGTTTTATGGGCCTCCTGTAAGCGGCCTGTATGCAGACAAAATGTGGTCAGAGACTTTCTAGAGCAGCACCGCCCCCTCAAGATTCTGAGCCTGCTTGGCAGGGATGGTCCTGCAAAGCCAAGGCCCCCTGATGGGAGAGCATAATATACAAGCAAATGCTCAATGCTGCTAATGAGAACCTTGACGACCTTGTACCTATAGATAGATGACCTGGAGAGCCAGTGGGTTTGGCGACGGATATGTAGTGAGGGCCAGCCAACGAGAGCATATAGGTCGCAGTGGTGGTGTCACGATCGTCTTGAGGATAATGAGTGGACCAAGGCGCAGCGTGGAAAAAAGACATCTTCTTTTAATGAAGAAAAACAAACACTTACTAAACGAACAAAAAACAAACGATCGTGAAGCTAAAACGAACTAAGTGCACACATGCAACATAGAACATAGACAATTACCCACGAAAGCCTACTGTCTATGGCTGCCTTAAATATGGCTCCCAATCAGAGACAATGAATGACAGCTGTCTCTGATTGAGAACCATTCAGGCAACCATAGACTTGCCTAGACAACTATACTAAACCCAACCCCATACACTCAACAAAACCCCCTATACAATACAACCACCCAAGACGAGACAAAACATACAAAACATCCCCCCTGTCACACCCTGACCTAACCAAAATATTACAGAAACAAAGAATACTAAGGCCAGGGTGTGACATCCCCCCAAAGGTGCGGACTCCGGCCGCAAAACCTGACACAGAAGGGGAGGGTCCGGGTGGGCCTTCCTATAGTGGCGGCTCGGGTGCGGGACGTGGACCCCCCTCCACCATAGTCACTAACCGCTTTGGTGGCGCCTCTGGAACGGGGAGTCCCGGACTGAATACCATCCCAGAGGGCGACACTGGACGGAGGGGCAGCTCCGGACTGAGGGGCAGCTCCGGACTGAGGGGCAGCTCCGGACTGAGGTGCAGCTCCGGACTGAGGGGCAGCTCCGGACTGAGGGGCAGCTCCGGGCTGGCAGATGGCGGATCCTGGTTGACTGACGGCTCTGGCTGGTCATGGCTGGCTGACGGCTCTGGCTGATCCTGTCTGGCGGACGGCTCTGGCTGATCCTGTCTGGCGGACGGCTCTGGCTGATCCTGTCTGGCGGACGGCTCTGGCTGATCCTGTCTGACGGGCGGCTCTAGCGGCTCGGGACAGACGGGCGGCTCTAGCGGCTCGGGACAGACGGGCGGCTCTGACGGCTCGGGACAGACGGGCGGCTCTGACGGCTCGGGACAGACGGGCGGCTCTGACGGCTCGGGACAGACGGGCGGCTCTGACGGCTCGGGACAGACGGGCGGCTCTGATGGCTCGGGACAGACGGGCAGCTCTGACGGCTCTGGGCAGACGGACAGTGCAGGCGGCACTGGGCAGACGGCAGACTCTGGCCGGCTGAGGCGCACAGTAGGCCTGGTGCGTGGTACCGGAACTGGAGGTACCGGGCTGAGGACACGCACCTCAAGGCTAATGCGGGGAGCAGCAACAGGACACACAGGACTCTGGAGATGCACAGGAGGCTTGGAGCGTGGTGTAGGCACTGGTGGTAATGGGCTAGAGACACGCAACACAGGGCTAGTGCGTGGAGGAGGAACAGGGCTCTGGAGACGCACAGGAAGCCTGGTGCGTGGTGTAGGCACTGGTGGTACTGGGCTGGGGCGGGGAGGTGGCGCCGGAAATACCGGACCGTGCAGGCGTACTGGCTTTCTTGAGCACTGAGCCTGCCCAACCTTACCTGGTTGTATGCTCCCCGTCGCCCGACCAATGCGGGGAGGTGGAATAACCCGCACTGGGCTGTGTAGGCGAACCGGGGACACCATGCCTAAGGCTGGTGCCATGTATGCCGGCCCGAGGAGACGCACTGGAGACCAGATGTGTTGAGCCGGCTTCATGGCACCTGGCTCAATACTCAATCTAGCCCGGCCGATACGAGGAGCTGGTATGTACCGCACCGGGCTATGCACACGTACAGGAGACACCATGCGCTCTATCGCATAACACGGTGTCTGCCCGTACTTTCGCGCTCCACGGTAAGCTCGGGGAGTTGGCGCAGGTCTCCTACCTGACTTCGCCACACTCCCTTGTTGGCCCCCCCACCAATAATTTTTTGGGGCTGACTCACAGGCTTCCTACAGCGTCGCCGGTATCCCTCCTCGCACTGTTCCAGAGAATCCCAGGCGGGCTCCGGCATTCGCCCTGGGTCGATCGCCCACCTGTCGATCTCCTCCCACGTAGTATAGTCCAGAACCTGCTCCCATTGCCATAAATCCTGTGTAGGTTGCTCCTGCTGCTGCTTCACACGCTGCTTGGTCCGAGTTTGGTGGGTAATTCTGTCACGATCGTCTTGAGGATAATGAGTGGACCAAGGCGCAGCGTGGAAAAAAGACATCTTCTTTTAATGAAGAAAAACAAACACTTACTAAACGAACAAAAAACAAACGATTGTGAAGCTAAAACGAACTAAGTGCACACATGCAACATAGAACATAGACAATTACCCACGAAAGCCTACTGTCTATGGCTGCCTTAAATATGGCTCCCAATCAGAGACAATGAATGACAGCTGTCTCTGAGAACCATTCAGGCAACCATAGACTTGCCTAGACAACTATACTAAACCCAACCCCATACACTCAACAAAACCCCCTATACAATACAACCACCCAAGACGAGACAAAACATACAAAACATCCCCCCTGTCACACCCTGACCTAACCAAAATATTACAGAAACAAAGAATACTAAGGCCAGGGTGTGACAGGTGGTTAGTATATGTGGCTTTGGTGACAAAACGGCTGGCACTGTGATAGACTACATCCCGTTTGCTGAGTAGAGTGTTGGGGGCTATTTTGTAAATGACATCTCAAGTCAAGGATTGGTAGGATAGTCAGTTTTACGAGGGTATGTTTGGCAGAATGAGTGAAGGAGGCTTTGTTGTGAAATAGGAAGCCGATACTATATTTAATTTTGGATTGGAGATGCTTAAGGAGAAGTGCATCTACAGTCTAACCAGAAAACAAGGTATTTGTAGTTGTCCACATGTTCTAGGTCAGAACCATCCAGAGTAGTGATGCTAGTCAGGCGGGAGGGTGCGGGCAACAATCGGTTGAAGAGCATGCACTTAGTTTTAGAAGCATTTACAGAGCAGTTGGAGGCCACGGAAGGAGTGTTGTATGGCATTGAAGCTCGTTTGGAGGTTTGTTAGCACAGTGTCCAAAGAAGGGCTAGATGTATACAGAATGGTGTTGTCTGCGTAGAGGTGGATCAGAGAATCACCAGCAGCAAGCGCGACATCATTGATATATACAGAGAAAAGTGTAAACCCGAGAATTAAACCCTGTGGTACCCCCACAGGAGACTGGAGACTTCCAGAGGTCCGGACAACAGGCCCTCCGATTTGACACACTGAACTCTATCTGAGAAGTAGCTGGTGAACCAGGTGAGGCAGTCATTTGAGAAGCCAAGGTTCTTGAGTCTGCCGATAAGAATGCAGTGATTGACAGAGTCGAAAGCCTTGGCCAGGTCAATGAAGACGGCTGTATAGATGGCGGTGGTGATCTGTTTATTAACTTGGCTTTCGAAGATTTTAGAAAGGCAGGCCAGGATGGATATAGGTCTATAACAGTTTAGGTCTAGAGTGTCTCCCCCTTTGAAGAGAGGGATGACCGCGGCAGCTTTCCAATCTTTGGGGATCTCAGACAATACGAAAGAGAGGTTGAATAGGCCAGTAATAGGGGTTGCAACAATTTCGGCGGATAATTTTAGAAAGAGAGGGTCCAGATTGTCTAGCCCAACTGATTTGTAGGGATCCAGAATTTGCAGCTCTTTCAGAACACCCGCTGTCTGGGTTTGGGTGAAGGAGAAACGGGGGGGAATGCCAGCCGTAGAAAAAGGCTTATTGAAATGATTGATTATCTATATTTATCGGTGGTGAAAGTGTTTCCTATCCTCAGTGCAGTGGGAAGCTGGGAGGAGGTGCTCTTATTCTCCATGGACTCTACTGTGTCCCAAAACTTTTTGGAATTAGTGCCTCAGGAAGCATATTTCTGTTTGAAAAAGCTAGCCTTGGCTTTCCTAGCTGACTGAGTATATTGGTTCCTGACTTCCCTGAAAAGTTGCATATCGCGGGGGCTA
The DNA here is from genome assembly GCF_016432855.1 of Salvelinus namaycush. Classification (NCBI taxonomy): domain Eukaryota; kingdom Metazoa; phylum Chordata; class Actinopteri; order Salmoniformes; family Salmonidae; genus Salvelinus; species Salvelinus namaycush. Next base: position 50,149,151 of record NC_052307.1, read on the forward strand.
TTCGATGCTAATGCAGAACACCACAGGATGTTTTTTTGCTGGTCAAGGGCAGTCAAGTCTGGGGTGAACCAAGGGCTATATCTGTTCTTAGTTCTACATTTTTTGAATGGGGCATGCTTATTGAGAGGAAAGCACTTTTGAAGTGCAACCAGGCATCCTCTACTAATGGGATGAGGTCAATAGCCTTCCAGGATACCCGGGCCAGGTCAATTAGAAAGGCCAGCTCGCTGAATTGTTTTAGGGAGTGTTTGACAGTGATGAGGGGTGGTCATTTGACTGCGGACCCTTTACACACGCAGGCAATGAGGCTGTGATCGCTGAGATCCTGGTTGAAGACAGCAGAGGTGTATTTAGAGGGCAAGTTGGTCAGGATGATATCTAAGAGCAGGGATGGAGGCTCTACACTGAAATAAGACAAAAATCACTAACCAAAACAGCAATAGGCATATTGATATTATGGAGAGGCATGTGTAGCCGAGCGATCATAGGGTCCAGTGAGTAGCTAGGCGAGCTGGAGGCACGGCGATTCAGACAGCTACCAGAAATCACACTACAAACAATCACCCTCAGGCACTTAAGGAAGTCACGAATCACATGGATATATTGGAATTAGTGGATATATGGTTGCTTAAATACCCTGACCTAGTGAGATATACTTGGCGAGGCTTAATCAAGCTAGTCGTCTTGATTACTTTCTTATGTCATTCTCTTTGGCACCAAAAGTTTAAAAAGTGTTGATAGGGGACCGAATGCGGTCGGATCATCACATAATTGGCATATATATTACTCTTACAGAATTTCCACATGGGCGAGGATATTGGAAATGTAATCGATGCCTATTGGATGATAATTTGTTTATAACTAGGACAGAATTATTTATAACTGACTTTTTCAGACATAACATATGTACAGCAGATCCCCTTATTGTTTGGGACACCTTTAAATGTGCCTATAGAGGCCATGCAATTCAGTACTCATCTATAAAACAAAAGCAATCTAGTCAAAAGAGTCCATATTAACAAAGGAAATTGAAGGACTAACAGTACAATTAGATAGCAATAAAAACTGTACCATAGAGGCTCAGAATAAGTCAGAGGAAAAACAAAAAGAAATGGAGGGACTTACTCAAGAAAGATCCAGTGTAATATTTTATAAAAAATAAAGCGAACTGGATGGAATATGAGGAGAAATTCACCAAATTATTTTCCAATCTTCAACATAGAAATGCTACCAATTTGTTTTATTGAAACATGTAACAAGTGATGGAGTCACGCATGATTCACCAAATACTATTGTGAAAGAGGAAGTAAAGTACTTTAGAATATGTTTTCATATCAGGCTCCTCCATTTCCACTAACCTAAGATAATTGTATGGATTTTTTCCTATTAATAATGTAAAATTAACATCTGTACAGAAAGGCTCATGTGGAGGCCAAATTACAGAGGAGGAACTTCTTGATGCAATTAAATCCTTTAAGCCTGGGAAACCTCCAGGGCTGGATAGCATACCAGTTGAAGTATACCACACTTTTTTATATGCTCAGATCCTTGGCTTAAAAACAAAGGTGTCATTATACGCTGATGATTCATGTTTTCATTTAAAACCACAATTAGAATCCCTCCACAGCCTCATAGAGGATCTAGATACTTTTGCTTATCCCGAAAGAAGGAAATGATCTCAGTCCAATAAATGTTCATAGAAAGTTAGCAAAAATAGATAAGATCTTGCAACCACGGAAAGGAAAATACCTGTCTATTTTTGGAAAAATCACCCTGATTAACTCTTTAGTCATATCACAGTTGACCTATTTGCTTAAGGTTTTGCCTACACCTAGTGACCTGCTTTTTAAATTATATGAACAAAAAATATTACATTTTATTTGGAGTGGCAAGCCAGACAAAATTAAAAGGGCCTACTTATATAATGAATCTGAATTTGGGGTGGGCAGAAATGATTAAATATTAAAGCATTAGACCTCTCACTAAAGGCATCAGTCATACAGTGCCTTGTAAAAGTATTTATCCCACATGGTGGTTTTCCAATTTTGTTGCATTACAACCTGTAATTTAAATGGCTTTTTATTTGGATTTCATGTAGTGGACATACACAAACTATTCCAAATTGGTGAAGTGAAATGAAAAACATAACTGGTTTCTAAAAATGTCTAAAAATAAAAAACTGAAAAGTGGTGCATGCATATGTATTCACCCCCTTTGCAATGAAACCCCTAAATAAGATCTGGTGCAACCAATTACCTTCAGAAGTCACATAATTAGTTAAATAAAGTCCACCTGTGTGGAATTTAAGTGTCACATGATCTCAGTATATATACACCTGTTCTGAATGTCTCCAGAGTCTTCAACATCACTAAGCAAGGGGCACCACCAAGCAAGTGGCACCATGAAGACCAAGGAGCTCTCCAAACAGGTCAAGGACAAAGTTGTGGAGAAGTACAGATAAGGGTTGAGTTATAAAAACATATCAGAAACTTTGAACATCCCACGGAGCCCCATTAAATCCATTATTAAAAATGGAAAGAATATGGCACCACAACAAACCTGCCAAGAGAGGGCCGCCCACCAAAACTCAAGGACCAGGCAAGGAGGGGATTAATTAGAGAGGCAACAAACAGATTAAAGATAATCCTGAAGGAGCTGCAAAGCTCTACAGCGGAGATTGGAGTGTCTGTCCATTGGACCACTTTAAGCCGTACACTCCACAGAACTGGGCTTTGTGGAAGAGTGGCCAGAAAAAAGCCATTGCTTAAAGAAAAAAATAAGCAAACACGTTTGGTGTTTGCCTAAAGGCATGTGGGAGACTCCCCAAACATATGGAAGAAGGTAGTCTGGCCAGATGAGACTAAAATAAAAAAAAATGGTCATCAAGGAAAACACTATGTCTGGCGCAAACCCAACACCTCTCATCACCCCGAGAACACCATCCCCACAGTGAAGCATGGTTTTGGCAGCATCATGCTGTGGAGATGTTTTTCATCGGCAAGGACTGGGAAACTGGTCAGAATTGAAGGAATGATGGATGGTGCTAAATACAGGGAAATTCTTGAGAGAAACCTGTTTCAATCTTCAAGAGATTTGAGACTGGGACGGAGGTTCGCCTTCCAGCAGGACAATGACCCTAAGCATACTGCTAAAGCAACACCCGAGTGGTTTAAGGGGAAACATTTAAATGTCTTGGAATGGCCTAGTCAAAGCACAGACCTCAATCCAATTGAGAATCTGTGGTATGACTTAAAGATTGCTGTACACCAACGGAACCCATCCAACTTGAAGGAGCTGGAGCAGTTTTGCCTTGAAGAATGGGCAAAAATCCCAGTGGATTTTGCAAAAGGTGGCTCTATAAAATATTGACTTTGCGGGGAGGGGAGGGGGGTGAAAAGTTATGCACACTCAAGTTTTCTGTTTTTATGCCTTTGTCATGTTTGTTTCACAATAAATAAAATATTTTGCATCTTCAAAGTGGTAGGCATGTTGTGTAAATCAAATGATACAAACCCCACAAAAATCTATTTTAATTCCAGGTTGTAAGGCAACAAAATAGGAAAAATGACAAGGGGGTGAATACTTTCACAAGCCACTGTACAAAAGTTACAGTAAGAATGTCACACCCCGTGTTCAATAATGGCCTTTTTCCCTTTATTCAGATTACAACTGCTCACTTTCGGTAATTTGTAAACTAAATCTCCAAAATATTGTTATTTTTTAAACAAGCCTTAGAAAGTTGGTTGCAATTTCTGTTTAATCCACCTGAAAAGACAGAACAAATAATACAACAAATATTGTGGTTTAACTCAAATATACTAATATATATTTTTCAATAACATTTTTTTTAAATGTATAATTTTTGTAAATCATATCATAAATAGGACTGGTGGAGTTATGTCACACATGCCATGCAGCTAACACAGACATATGGAAATGTCTGCTCTACCCAAAATTACAACCAACTAATTGCAGCATTACCACAAAAATGGAAGACGCATGTACGTAGAAGGGCGAAAAAGTAAGGAACTTGTCTGTCGGCCCTGCATTAAAGACCATAAATGGTTAAAGAAAATTGTGATAAATAAAAACATATACCAATTTCATTTAAGGACCAAAAAATGGACAGCTGTGCCGTATAAATTGCAAATAAGTTGGGAAGAGATTTTCGATGTGCCAATTACATGGCACATGGTTTATGAATTGACATGCAAAACAATGCCAGATTCAAAACTTCACATTTTTCAATTTAAATTATTATTCAAAATTCTTGCAACCAATAGAATGTTAAATATACGGGGATACAATCTTCCCAGTTCAGCAGATTTTGCTGCGAGGAGGTAGCTCGTTTTTGGTCACAGGTCCAGGTCCAGGAATGGCTGAAGAATTGCAACATTTACCTGGAACTAACGCTGCAGATAGCAAAACTGGGTGAATTGAAAAGTCATAGTCAATAATATAATAATTATTTTAGCAAAAATGTTTATCTTTAATTTACAATCTGTGGAAGCTATGAGAATATAAGGTTCAGTACTTTTGTGAAGCATCACAGCACAGTTGAAAAATATATGGCAAATAGAAATCCAAAATGGATGGTGTTAAGAGACAGATGGGATGAGTTGAATGGAGCTGAAGTATGGGACTAAAAACAACAAGATAACCAATGTAAAACATACGGGGTCTGTAAAATGTATATAGGTTCAGAGGTTTTGTGAAATAGCACAGTTACAAATAGAAATCACACTGGATGGACATCAGAAATAGAGGAAGGACTAAAAACAAACAAAATATAACTATTGTAAAATAGGTTGTGTCTGTAAAATGTGTTTAATATGTTGGTAGAAACTGAAGGTAGAGGCCTAAGTGTTATTGTTTATTAGTTTACTCCAATTGGGGGAGGGGTGGTTGCGTTTGCGTGGAACAATAAAGGTATATTCTAAAACATGTATGTGTATGTATGTGTATATGTGTATATGTATGAATGTTTATGTGTATACATATATATATATATATATGTGTATGTATATGGATATATATATTTACCCCAAAATATATGGGGGATTGAACATGATGCAGACAATTACATTGATGGATACAACAATCTATCCGCAATGTTAAAGCTGATCCACCGCTTAAAATAAAGTATTTGGTTTTAAATATACTTAAGTATCAAAAGTAAATGGGAAATGTTTCATTTCAAATTCCTTATATTAGAAAACCAGACAGCAGCATGTTCTTGTTTTTTTAAATTAACGGATAGCCAGGGGCACACTCCAACACTCAGACATAATTTACAAACGAAGCATTTGCGTTTAGTGAGTCTGCCAGATCAGAGGCTATAGGGATGACCAGGGATGTTCTCATGATAAGTGAGTGAATTTGATAGTTTTGCTGTCAAAATGTAACATGAACTTTGTGTGGAAAATGTGTGGAGTAAAAAGTAAATGATTTTCTTTTGGAATGTAGTGAAGTAAAAGTTGGCAAAAATATAAATAGTAAAGTATAGATACCCCCAAAAATGACTTAATTAGTACTCTAAAGTATTTTTACTTAAGTACTTTAAACCACTGTCAGAGTGGATAGGCTGTGCTCATTCTGCCCCCAAGAAGGATTACTTTATCCTATCCTAGGTATTCCTTAAAGAGGTGGGGTTTCAGGTGTCTCCGGAAGGTGGTGATTGACTCCGCTGACCTGGCGTCGTGAGGGAGTTTGTTCCACCATTGGGGTGCCAGAGCAGCGAACAGTTTTGACTGGGCTGAGCGGGAACTGTACTTCCTCAGAGGTAGGGAGGCGAGCAGGCCAGAGGTGGATGAACGCAGTGCCCTTGTTTGGGTGTAGGGCCTGATCAGAGCCTGAAGGTACGGAGGTGCCGTTCCCCTCACAGCTCCGTAGGCAAGCACCATGGTCTTGTAGCGGATGCGAGCTTCAACTGGAAGCCAGTGGAGAGAGCGGAGGAGCGGGGTGACGTGAGAGAACTTGGGATATATATTCCCTTACATCAATATTTTGATGTAAGAAATACATCATTTCCCACAATTACACAACAATACGAAGAATTAGAAAACTTAAACGATGAAGACAAACTTAAATACATAATTGAGGAAAAAACTAAATGCTGTGTTTTAGCAGCCAAGTTTGTGGCCTACTGCCACAACCTGAGGGACAGACAGTGAGAAGTATAGCGTAATTATTCATTTTTGCCTATTATTTTTTGTTATAAATGCTGTTAATATGAATATCACTATCATTATTATTGCTTAATTACATATAGTCTAGTATTTAACTATCAGAGATTACCACCATGACTTCCTGCTATGAGTCTATTACAGAGTCTATTACAGAGTCCGGTTTTTATGATTGAGTTTGATGGGTTGATTATGTGATTTGCACAAATAACAGATAAGTGAGGACTGATAAATGAGGACATGATTTTTGAACGCAGTATGTTTGTCTCTATGTTTTACACTCTATGTTTTACACTCGTCTTGTTGGCAGTGCCACAGACACACACACACACACACACACTGGGATGTTATCTGTGTGTTTTAGGGTAATCTCTTGTCTCTACAGAACGGAGTAGTGGAGTGTCGCAGGATATTCTGTCTCCCCGCCAACTGCTCAGAGGACTCTCTCTCCGTGCATGTGGAGGGCACCTGCTGCAAGAAATGCCGACGTGAGTACTGTCATCAATCCTCGACCACAGAGTGAGGAGACAATGTGCTGGAGGATGGCACTCACATGGGTCTAGGACCAGGCTGTGTATCGTCTGAGAATAGGGACAGTGTATCCAGCGGAGTTATTATTGTTTTAGAGTGTGGCACACCTTCAGAAAAAAAAGTTTTGATTTGTTCCTAAAGGGTTACAAACGCTTGTAACGGGTTGGTACACTGTACGGTACTTCCTTTGTACCTTTAGTTATAGGTACAGTGCCTTCAGAAAGTATTCATGTCCCTTGACTTATTTCACATTTTGTTGTGTTACAGTCTGAATTCAAAATGGATTAAATTGATGTTTTGTCTGCACCCATCTACACACAATACCCCATAATGACCAAGTGAAAACATGTTTTTAGAACTTTTTGCTAATTTATTGAAAATTAAATACAGAAATATCTAATTTATAACCCTGAGTAAAGACATGTTAGAATCACCTTTGGCAGCGATTACAGCTGTGAGTTATTCTGGGTAAGTCTCTAAGAGCTTTGCACACCTGGATTGTATAATAAACTCAGCAAAAAAAGAAACTTCCCATTTTCAGGACCCTGTCTTTCAAAGATAAGTCGTAAAAATCCAGATAACTTCACAGATCTTCATTGTAAAGGGTTTAAACACTGTTTCCCATGCTTGTTCAATGAACCATAAACAATTAATGAACATGCACCTGTAGAATGGTCATTAAGACACTAACAGCTTACAGACGGTAGGCAATTAAGGTCACAGTTATGAAAACTTAGGACACTAAAGAGGCTTTTCTACTGACTCTGAAAAACATCAAAAGAAAGATGCCCAGGGTCCCTGCTTATCTGTGTGAACGTGCCTTAGACATGCTGCAAGGAGGCATGAGGACTGCAGATGTGGCCAGGGCAATAAATTGCAATAAACCACGTGTAACAATACCCGCACAGGATCGGTACATCCAAACATCATACCTGCGGGACAGGTACAGGATGGCAACAACAACTTCCAGAGTTACACCAGGAACGCACAATCCCTCCATCAGTGCTCAGACTGTTCGCAATAGGCTGAGAGAGGCTGGACTGAGGGCTTGTAGGCCTGTTGTAAGGCAGGTCTTCACCAGACATCACCGGCAACAACGTCGCCTACGGGCACAAACCCATCATCGCTGGACCAGACAGGACTGGCAAAAAGTGCTCTTTACTGACGAGTCGCGATTTTGTCTCACCAGGGGTGATGGCCGGATTCGCGTTTATCGCCGACGGAATGAGCGTTACACCGAGGCCTATACTCTGGTGCGGGATCGATTTAGAGGTGGAGGGTCCGTCATGGTCTGGGGCGGTGTGTCACAGCATCATTGGACTGAGCTTGTTGCCATTGCAGGCAATCTCAACGCTGTGCGTTACAGGGAGACATCCTCCTGCCTCATGTGGTACCCTTCCTGTAGGCTCATCCTGACATGACCCTCCAGCATGACAATGCATCCAGTCATACTGCGAAGAGCGAAGAGCGCGGATCTCAATCCCATTGAGCACTTCTGGGACCTGTTGCATCGGAGGGTGAGGGCTAGGGTCATTCCCCCTAGAAATTTCCGGGAACTTGCAGGTGCCTTGGTGGAAGAGTGGGGTAACATCTCACTGCAAGAACTGGCAAATCTGGTGCAGTCCATGAGGAGGAGATGCACTGCAGTACTTAATGCAGCGGGTGGCCACACCAGATACTGACTGTTACTTTTGATTTTGACCCCCCTTTGTTCAGGGACACATTATTCCATTTCTGTTAGTCACATGTCTGTGGAACTTGTTCAGTTTATATATCAGTTGTTGAATCTTGTTATGTTCATACAAATATTTACACATGTTAAGTTTGCTTAAAATAAATTCAGTTTGCTGAGTTTATTTGTACATTCATCTTTAAAAATTCTTCAAGCTCTTTCAAGGTGGTTGTTGATCCTTGCTAGACAGTCATTTTCAAATTTTGCCATAGATTTTCAAGCCAATTTAAGTCAAAACTGTAACTAGGCCACTCAGAAACATTCAATGCCATATTGGTAAGCAACTCCAGTGCCTTCACACCCATATATTTTTCCACATTTTGTTGTGTTACAGCCTGAAATAAACATTTATTAATCTGAGATTTTGTTTCACTGATCTACAAACACTACCCTATAATGTCAAAGTGGAATTTTGTTTGTTGAAATGTCTTGAGTCAATAAGTTTTCAACCCTTTGTTAAGGTAAGCCTAAATAAGTTCAGGAGTAAAAATGTGCTTAACTAATCACATAAGTTGCATGGACTCATTTGGTCCTCAATAATAGTGGTTAACATGATTTTATAATGGCTACCCCATCTCTGTACCCCACACATACAATTATCTGCAAGGTCCCTCAATCGAGTAGTGAATTTCAAGCACAGATTCAACCACAAAGACCAGGGAGGTTTTTCAATGCCTCAAAAAGAAAGGTACAGATTGGTAGATGTGAAAAACATTAAAAAGGCAGAACACTGAATATCCCTTTGAGCATGGTGAAGTTATTAATTACACTTTGGACGGTGTATCAATACACCCAGTCACTACAAAGATACAGGCGTCCTTCCTTGCTCAGTTGCTGGAGAGGAAGGAAACTGCTCAGAGATTCCATGAGGCCATTGGTGATTTTACAACAGTTACAGAGTTTAATGGTTGTGATATGAGAAAACTGAGCATTATAGTTACTCTACAATACTAACCTAAATGACAGAGTGAAAAGACAAAAGCTTGTAGTGAATAAAAACATAAACAAGGCACTTAAAGATGCACTATGCCGAAATCGCTCAGGCCATTTCCTGGTTGCTAAAATTCTAATAGTTCGCCTAATTTCAATTTATGTGACTAAAGAAGGAGGTATGGTGTAGAGAATCATTGTACCATCTAAACCGCTGGGTAATATATTTTCCATAACCAAAAATATTGTATTTTCAGCTGTTTCTAGTTGGTGTAAAAAAACAGAAAGTAAAAGACACAAAATCAAAACTTAAAAATGGGAAACATAGAAATAGTGCAAATAGAACAGGCTATTCTTACACTTGCTTTCAATGTAACTCACATTTCTATGTGAATTTTGTCAGGTTGCCCAAAAAGTTACATATTGCAGCTTTAAGTAATACTGCAAAAAATGTGTCAAAGAAATTTATGTTTTGTCCTGAATACAAAGCATTATATTTTGGGCAAATCCAACACAACACATCACTGAGTACCATTCTTCACATTTTGGTTGTAGCAACATCATGTTAAGGGTGTGCTTGTCATCGGCAAGAACTACAGAGTTTTTAAAATCAAAATAAACAGAATACAGCTATAAGCACAAGCAAAATCCTAGAGACAAACCTGGTTCAGTCTGCTTTCCAACAGACACTGGGAGAAGAATTCACCTTTCAGCAGGACAAGGCCAAATCTACACTGCAGTTGCTTACCAATGTTCCAGAGTGGCCTACAGTTTTGACTTAAATCGGTTTGAAAATCGCTGTCTAGCAATGATCAACAATTAAATGACAGAGCTTGAATAATTTTAAAAAGAATAATGGGCAAATATTGTACAATCCAGGTGTGCAAAGCTCTTACGGCCCTATCCCGACTTCAGAATGTATGCCTTTTTTACACACACCTTTCCTACTCACTTCTCAGTATTACCTAATTCATTTGCGTAATGCGCTCTGCAGATGTGGCTAGCTTGCACTCTCTGAATACATTTCTTTCAACTGCTGAGACCCCTCCCACTTAGAATTTTGGAGTCAAACTCAAATCAAATGTTATTGGTCACATACACATGGTTAGCAGATTGTAACGGGTGTCTAGATCTTCCTCCTCCTCGGACCAGGAGAGGAGAGAAGGATCGGAGGACCAAAATGCAGCGGGTTGTGAATACATAATGATTTATTAAAGTAAACGACGAAATACGAAAACAAACACTTGGAAGGATTACAAAATAACAAAAACGAACGTAGACTGACCTAAACCATGAGAACTTACATATAACACGAAGAACGTAGGAACAGGTACAGACTATAACAAACGAACGAACAAACGCTACAGTCCCGTGTGGTGCGCAGACACAGACACGGAAGACAATCACCCACAAACAAACAGTGTGAACACGCCTACCTTAATATGACTCTCAATCAGAGGAAATGAAAACCACCTGCCTCTAATTGAGAGCCATATCAGGTCACCCTTATACAAACATAGAAACATATAACATAGACTACCCACCCAAACTCACGCCCTGACCGTCAAACACATACAAAATAACAGAAAACCGGTCAGGAACGTGACACAGATGTTATTGTGAGTGTAGCGAAATGCTTATGCTTCTAGATCTGACAGTGCAGCAGTATATAACAGGTAACATCAAACAAGTCCACAACAAAACCTAATATCTAACAAATTCCCCAAAAATACCTAATACACACAATCTAGTAAAGGAATGGGTTAAGAATATATAAGTGTAAAATATATGGATGAGCAGTGACAGAGCGGCTAGGCTGCAATAAATAGTAAATAATAGATAGTGAAGGATACAGTACACATTATATATAGTTAATGTCGGAAGTTTACATACACCTTAGCCAAATACATTTAAACTCAGTTTTCACAATTCCTGACATTAAATACTAGTAAAAATTGCCTGTCTTAGGTCAGTTAGGATCCACACATTATTTTAAGAATGTGAAATGTCAGAATAATAGTAGAGAGAATGATTTATTTCAGCTTTTATCTCTTTCATCACATTCCCAGTGGGTCAGAAGTTTACATACACTCAAATTAGTATTTGGTAGCATTGCCTTTAAATTGTTTAATAACTTGGGGCAAACGTTTCGGGTAGCATTCCACAAGCTTCCCACAATAAGTTGGGTGAATTTTGGCCCATTCCTCATGACAGAGCTGGTGTAACTGAGTCAGGTTTGTAGGCCTCCTTGCTCTCACACGCTTTTTCAGTTCTGCCCACAAAAATTCTATGGGATTGAGGTCGGGGCTTTGTGATGGCCACCCCAATACCTTGACCTTGTTGTCCTTCAGCTATTTTGCCATAACTTTGGAAGTATGCTTGGGGTCAGTGTCTATCTGGAATACCCATTTACAACCAAGCTTTAACTTCCTGACTGATGTCTTGAGATGTTGCTTCAATATATCCACATAATTTTCCATCCTCATGAAGCCATCTATTTTGTGAAGTGCGCCAGTCCCTCCTGCAGCAAAGTACCCTCACAACATGATGCTGCCACCCCCATGCTTCACGGTTGGGATGGTGTTCTTCGGCTTGTAAGCCTCCCCCTTTATCCTCCAAACATAATGATGGTCATTATGGCCAAACAGTTCTATTTTTGTTTCATCAGACCAGAGGACATTTCTCCAAAAAGTACAATCTTTGTCCCCAAGTGCAGTTGCAAACCATAGTCTGGCTTTTTTATGGCGGTTTTGGAGCAGCGGCTACTTCCTTGCTGAGCAGCCTTTCAGGTCATGTCGATGTAGGACTCATTTTACTGTGGATAGAGATACTTTTGTACCTGTTTCCTCAAGCATCTTCACGTACTTTGGTGCGAAAAGTGCAAATCAATCCCAGAACAACAGCAAAGGTCCTTTGCTGTTGTTCTGGGATTGATTTGCACTTGTCGCACCAAAATACGTTTATCTCTAGGAGACAGAACGCGTCTCCTTCCTGAGCGGTATGATGGCTGCGTGGTCCCATGGTGTTTATACTTGCGTACTATTCTTTGTACAGACGAACGCGGTACCTTCAGGGATTTGGAAATTGCTCCCAAGGATCAACCAGACGTGTGGAGGTCTACAATTGTTTTCTGAGGTTTTGGCTGATTTCTTCCGATTTTCCCATGATGTCAAGCAAAGGAGGAGCAGGAGCGGGCTGAAAACGCACCCTTGTGGGGCCCCAGTGTTGAGGATCAGCGGAGCGGAGACGTTGTTTCCTACCTTCACCACCTGGCGGCGGCCTGTCAGGAAGTCCAGGACACAGTTGCACAGGGCAGGGTCAAGACCCAGGGTCTCAAGCTTAACCTCTCTGGGATATTCGGGACGGTAGCATCCCACCTCAAAAACAGCCAGTGAAAGTGCAGGGTGCCAAAATCAAAACAACAGAAATCCCATAATTAAAATTCCTCAAACATACAAGTATTTCACAACATTTTACAGATAAACTTGTTGTAAATCCAGCCACAGTGTCCGATTTCAAAAAGGCTTTACAACGAAAGCACACCAAACGATTATGTTAGGTCAGTACCTAGTCACTGGTAAAACACAGCCATTTTTTCCAGCCAAAGAGAGGAGTCACAAAAAGCCTAAATATAGATACAATTAATCACTAACCTTTGATGATCTTCATCAGATGACATTCATAGGACTTCATGTTACACAATACATGTATGTTTTGTTCGATAAAGTTCATATTTATATCCAAGAATTTCATTTTACATTGGCGCGTTACGTTCAGTATTTCCAAAACATCCGGTGATTTTGCAGAGAGCCACATCAATTTACAGAAATACTCATAATAAACATTGCTAAAAGATACAAGTGTTATGCATGGAATTTTAGATAGTAATTTCGTTCAGTTACCTTAGCTTTCTTGGGAACAGGAACAATGGTGGCCATCTTGAAGCATTTGGGGACAGAAGACTGGTATAGGGATTGATTGAATATGTCTGTAAACACACCAGCCAGCTGGTCTACGCATACTCTGAGGACGCGGCTAGGGATGCCGTCTTGGCCGGCAGCCTTGCGAGGGTTAACACGTTTAAATGTTTTACTTACGTCGGCCACAGAGAAGGAGAGCTCACACTCTTTGGTAGCGGGCTGCGTCGGTGGCACTGTATTGTCCTCAAAGCGCGCAAAGAAGCTGTTTAATTTGTCTGGAAGCAAGATGTCAATGTCTGCGACGGGGCTGGTTTTCTTTTTGTAATCTGTGATTGTCTGTAGACTATGCCACATACGTCTCATGTTTGAGCCATTGAATTGCAACCACTTTGTTTCTATACTGCCACTTTGCTTGTTTGAATGCCTTATGGAGGGAATAACTACACTGTTTGTATTCGGTCATATTTCTAGTCGCCTTGCCATGAATAAATGCAGTGGTACGTGCTTTCAGCTTTGCGCGACTGCTGCCGTCAATCCACGGTTTGAAGACGGGATGATCTGTGTTCAATACGGGAGGAAAACAATGTGTAGCATGCTTTCTGGTCACGTGCCTCTAACAAACAGTACACTTCACAGGAGCCTCATTCTGAACAAGGCTACTTCTTCATTTCTCAAAGGAAAAACCTCAACCAATTTCTAAAGACTGTTGAAATCCAGTGGAAGCGATAGGAACTGCAGGAAGGTCCCTTAGAAATCTGGATTCCCAATGAAATCTCATTGAAAAGAGAGTGACCTAAAAAAAAAACATCTGAATGGTTTGTCCTCGGGGTTTTGCCTGCCAAATAAGTTCTGTTATAGTCACAGACATGATTCAAACAGTTTTAGAAACGTCAGAGTGTTTTCTATCCAGATCTACTAATAATACGCATATATTAGCATCTGGGACTGAGTAGGAGGCAGTTTACTCTGGGCACGCTTTTCATCCAAATGTGAAAATGCTGCCCCGTATCCATAAGAAGTTAAAGTACATTTCTGCAGAATTAGTAAAGATGTGATCAATACATGATGATGATTTAAGTCCTGTGCTGTTTGTAACTACCCTGGTAGGTTGACTGATGACCTGAAACAGGTTGCAGGCACTAGTTACAGTGTTAAGCTTTTTCTTGAGTGGGCAGCTTGATGAAAGCCAGTCAATATTGAAATCACCCAGAAAATATACCTCTCTGTTGATGTCATATGCATTTCACACATGTAAATACCACTAAAGTTAATTAATTCAAAGTATTGACTCAGGGGTGTGACTAATTATGTAAATTAGATATTTCTGTATTTCATTTTCAATAAATGTACAAAAATGTCCCTAAATATTTTTGTTAGTTGTTGTTTCATATTGTGTGTAGATGGGTGTGAAAAAAAAACAATTTAATCAATTTTGAATTCAGGCTATAACACAACAAAATGTGGAATAAGTCAAGGGGTATGAATACTTTCTGAAGGCACTGTATATTTGGCCCTGTGTGTAACGGCTTTCGTTGGTGGAAGGAGAGGAGGACCAAAATGCAGCGTGGTACGTATCCATAATATCATTTAATCGAGAATGAATACAAAATACAAAAGAACAAGAGAATAAATGAAAACCGAAACAGTCCCGTATGGTGCAAACACTAACACAGGAAACAATCACCCACAAAACACAATAGAAAACAGGCTACCTAAATATGGCTCCCAATCAGAGACAACGACTGACACCTGCCTCTGATTGAGAACCATACTAGGCCAAACACATAGAAATATAAATACAGAACAAAACATAGAAAAACAACATAATGCCCACCCCAACTCACGCCCTGACCAAACTAAAATAAAGACATAAAAAAAGGAACTAAGGTCAGAACGTGACACTGTGTTCAAGGACATTGCCCTGCTGAAATGTAAATGTCTCTCCCAGTGTGTGTTGGAAAGCAGACTGAACCAGGTTTCCTTCCAGGGTTTTGCCTGTGCTTTGCTCTATTCCATTTATTTTTATTTTAAAACAAATCCCTAGTCCTTGCCGATGACAAGCATGCCCATAACATGATGCAGCCACCACCATGCTTGAAAATTTGAAGTGGTAGTGATATTTTGTGTTGGATTTTCTCCAAACCTAAAGCTTTGTATTCAGGACATAAAGTACATTTCTTTGCCTAATTTCTTCCAGTTTTACTTTAGTGCCTTATTACGAGCAGGATGCATGTTTTGAAATGTTTTTATTTTGTGCAGGCTTCCTTCTTTTCAAAAGTCTGTAACTGTTTTAAGGTCACCATTAGCCTCTTTCTGAAATCCCTGAACAGTTTTCTTCCTCTCCGGCAACTGAGTTAGGAAGAACGCCTGTATCTTTGTAGTGACTGGGTGTATTGATGTTTTTTGTTGATTTTTTTTATTTCAACTTTATTTAACCAGGTAGGCTAGTTGAGAACAAGTTCTCATTTACAACTGCGACCTGGCCAAGATAAAGCAAAGCAGTGCAACACAAGCAACAACACAGAGTTACACATGGAATAAACAAACATACAGTCAATAATGAAATAGAAAAAGCCTTTATACAGTGTGTGCAAGTGAGGTAGGATAAGGGAGGTTAGGCAATTACTAGGCCATAGTGGTGAAATAATTACAATATAGCAAATAAACACTGGAGTGATAGATGTGCAGAAGATGAGTGTGCAAGTAGAGATACTGGGGTGCAAAGGAGCAAAATAAATAACAGTATGGGATGAGGTAGTTGGATGGGCTATATACAGGTGCTATGAGCTGCTCTGACAGCTTGTGCTTAAAGTTAGTGAGGGAGATATCAAATCAAATTGTATTGTTCACAAACACATGGTTAGCAGATGTTAATGCGAGTGTAGCGAAATTCTTGTGCTACTAGTTCCGGCCATGCAGTAATATCTAACAAGTAATCTAACAATTTCACAACAACAAAGGAATGAATAAGAATATGTACATATAAATATATGGATAAGCGATGGCCGAACGGCATAGGCAAGATGCAGTAGATGGTATAGAGTAAAGTGTATACATTTGAGATGAGTAATGTAGGGTGAGTAATGTAGGGTATGTAAACATTATATAAAGTGGCATTGTTTAAAGAGTGTTTTTGGTGCCAAGTCAAATTTCTTCAGCCTCCTGAGGTTGAAGAGGCGCTGTTGCGCCTTCTTCACAACGCTGTCTGTGTGGGTGGACCATTTCAGTTTGTCCGTGATGTGTACGTAGAGGAACTTAAAGCTTTCCACCTTTTCCACTACTCTCCCGTCAATGTGGATAGGGGGGTGCTCCCTCTGCTGTTTCCTGAAGTCCACGATCATCTCCTTTGTTTTGTTGACGTTGAATGTGAGGTTATTTTCCTGACACCACACTCTGAGGGCCCTCACCTTCTCCCTGTAGGCCGTCTCGTCGTTGTTGGTAACCAAGCCTACCAAGCCTATGAGTCTTCAGCTTCAGTGATTTTTGCAGTTCGTTCCAGTCATTGGAAGCAGAGAACTGGAAGGAAAGGCAGCCAAATCAGGAATTGGCTTTGGGGTTGACCAGTGAAATCAAATCAACGTTTATTTGTCACGTGCGCCGAATACAGCAGGTGTAGACCTTACAGTGAAATGCTTACTTACAGACTCTAACCAATAGTGCAAAAAAGGTATTAGGTGAACAATAGGTAAGTAAAGAAATAAAACAACAGTTAAAGGACAGGCTATATACAGTAGCAAGGCTATAAAAGTAGCGAGGCTACATACAGATACTGGTTAGTCAGGCTGATTAAGGTAGTGTGTACATGTAGATATGGTTAAAGTGACTATGCATATATGATGAACAGAGTAGCAGTAACGTAAAAGAGGGATTGGCGGGTGGTGGATGGCGGGTGGTGGATGGCGGGACACAATGCAGATAGCCCGGTTAGCCAATGTGCAGGAGCACTGGTTGGTCATCCCAATCGAGGTAGAATGAACATGAACGTATAGTTAAAGTGACTATGCATATATGATAAACAGAGAGTAGCAGTAGCGTAAAAGAGGGGTTGGGAGGGGGGCACACAATGCAAATAGTCTGGGTAGCCATTTGATTACCTGTTCAGGAGTCTTCTGGCTTTGGGGTAAAAACTGTTGAGAAGCCTTTTTGTCCAAAACTTAGCACTCAGGTACCGCTTGCCATGCAGTAGTAGAGAGAACAGTCTATGACTGAGGTGGCTGGGGTCTTTGACAATTTTTAGGGCCTTCCTCTGACTCTGCCTAGCGTAGAGGTCCTGGATGGCAGGCAGCTTAGCTCCAGTGATGTACTGGGCCGTACGCACTACCCTCTGTAGTGCCTTGCAGTCGGAGGACGAGCAATTGCCGTACCAGGCAGTGATGCAACCGGTCAGGATGCTCTCGATGTTGCAGCTGTTGAACCTTTTGAGGATCTCAGGACCCATGCCAAATCTTTCTAGTTTCCTGAGGGGGAATAGGCTTTGTCGTGCCCTCTTCACGACTGTCTTGGTGTGTTTGGAACATTCTAGTTAGTTGTTGATGTGGACACCAAGGAACTTGAAGCTCTCAACCTGCTTCACTACAGCCCCGTCGATGAGAATGGGGGCGTGCTCGGTCCTCCTGTTCCTGTAGTCCACAATCATCTCCTTAGTCTTGGTTACGTTGAGGGAGGGGTTGTTATTTTGGCACCACCCGGCCAGGTCTCTGACCTCCTCCCTATAGGCTGAATCTTCGTTGCCGGTGATCAGGCCTACCACTGTTGTGTCGTCTGCAAACTTAATGATGGTGTTGGAGTCGTGCCTGGCCATGCAGTCGTGGGTGAACATGGAGTACAGGAGGGGACTGAGCACACACCCCTGGGGAGCTCCAGTGTTGAGGATCAGCGTGGCAGATGTGATGCTACCTACCCTTACCACCTGGGGATGGGACGGCCCGTCAGGAAGTCCAGGATCCAGTTGCAGAGGCAGGTGTTTAGTTTTAGGATCCTTAGCTTAGTAATGAGCTTTGAGGGTACTATAGTGTTGAATGCTGAGCTGCATTCTCACA
Organism: Salvelinus namaycush; assembly: GCF_016432855.1. NCBI lineage: Eukaryota > Metazoa > Chordata > Actinopteri > Salmoniformes > Salmonidae > Salvelinus > Salvelinus namaycush. Next base: position 50,167,488 of record NC_052307.1, read on the forward strand.
TAAGTGTTCCTTTTGTCCAGGTGGGAAAGGGTAGTGTGGAGTGCAATAGAGATTGCATCATCTGTGGATCTGTTTGGGTGGTATGCAAATTGGAGTGGGTCTAGGGTTTCTGGGATAATGGTGTTGATGTGAGCCATGACCAGCCTTTCAAAGCACTTCATGGCTACGGACGTGAGTGCTACGGGTCTGTAGTCATTTAGGCAGTTACCTTTGTGTTCTTGGGCACAGGGACTATGGTGGTCTGCTTGAAACATGTGGGTATTACAGACTCAATCAGGGACAGGTTGAAAATGTCAGTAAAGACATCTGCCAGTTGGTAAGCACATGCCCGGAGCACACGTCCTGGTAATCCGTGTATGTTGACCTGTTTAAAGGTCTTACTCACGTCAGCTACGGAGAGCGTGATCACACAGTCGTCCGGAACAGCTGATGCTCTCATGCGTGCCTCAGTGTTGCTTGCCTCGAAACGTGCATAGAAGTGATTTAGCTCATCTGGCAGGCTCGTGTCACTGGGAAGCTTGCGGCTGTGCTTCCCTTTGTAGTCTGTAATAGTTTGCAAGCCCTGCCACATAAGACGAGCGTCGGAGCCGGTGTAAAAAGCGGCAGCTCTACCCTTTTACCTCAGTGTGATTCTTGCCTGTAATCCATGGCTTCTGGTTGGGGTATGTACGTACAGTCACTGTGGGGACGATGTCGATGCACTTATTGATAAAGGCAGTGACGGATGTGGTGTACTCCTCAATAACATCGGAAGAATCCCGAAACATGTTCCAGTCTGTGATAGCAAAACAGTTCTGTAGTTTAGCATCTGCTTCAACTGACCACTTTTTTATAGACTGAGTCACAGGTGCTTCCTGCTTTAATTTTTGCTTGTAAGCAGGAATCAGGAGGATAGAGTTGTGGTCGGATTTACCAAATGGAGGGCGAGGGAGCGCTTTGTATGCGTCTCTGTGTCTGGAGTACAGGTGATCTAGAATTGTTTTCTCCCTCTGGTTGCACATTTAACATTTGATAGAAATTGATAGAAATTTGGTAGAACTGATTTAAGTTTCCCTGCATTAAAGTCTCCGGCCACTAGGAGTACAGCCTCTGGGTGAGTGGTTTCCTGTTTGCATATTTCCTTATACAGCTGACTGAGTGTGGTCTTAGTGCCAGCATCTGTCTGTGGTGGTAAATAAACAGCCACGAAAAGTATAACTGAAAACTCTCTAGGCAACTAGTGTGGCCTGCAATTTATCACAATAAACTCTACTTCAGGCGAGCAAAATCTAGAGACTTCCTTAGATTTCGTGCACCAGCTGTTGTTTACAAATATGCACAGACCGCCCCCCCTCGTCTTATCGGAGTGTGCTGTTCTATCTTGCTGGTGAAGCGTATATCCTGCTAGCTGAATATCCATGTCGTTATTCAGCCACGATTCCGTGAAACATAGGATATTACAATTTTTGATGTTCCGTTGGTAAGATATTCGTTATCGTACCTCGTCTAATTTAGGGAGTGCGTACTATGGGTGGGTGCTGCTATGGTGACCAGTGAGCTAAGATAAGGCGGGGCTTTACCTAGCAAAGACTTATAGATGACCTGGCGCTAGTGGGTTTGGCGACAAAAATAAAGCGAGGGCCAGCCAACGAGAGCATACAGGACGCAGTGGTGGGTAGTATATGGGGCTTTGGTGACAAAACGGATGGCACTGTGATATACTGCATCCAATTTGCTCAGTAGAGTGTTGGAGGCCATTTTGTTAATGACATCGCCAAAGTCAAGGATCAGTAGGATAATCAGTTTTACAGTTTTTTGTATGTTTGGCAGCATGAGTGAAGGATTCCAAAATAGGAAGCCGATTCTAGATTTAATTTTGGATTGGAGATGCTTAATGTGAGTCTGGAAGGAGAGTTTACATTCTAACCAGACACCTAGGTATTTGTAGTTGTCCGCATATTCTAAGTCAGAACCATCCAGAGTAGTGATGCTGGACGAGAGGGCAGTTGTGGGCAGCGATCGGTTGAAGAGCATGCATTTAGTTTTACTTGCAATAAGGGCAGTTGGAGGCCACGGAAGGAGAGCTGTATGGCATTGACGCTCATCTGGAGGTTAGTTAACACAGTGTCCAAAGAAGGGCCAGAAGTATACAGAATGGTGTCGTCTGCGTAGAGGTAGACCAGAGAATCACCAGCATATAGAGCGACATCATTGATGTATACAGAGAAAAGAGTCGGCCCGAGGATTGAACCCCATAGAGACTGCCAGAGGTCCGGGCAACAGGCCCTCCAATTTGACACACTGAACTCTGTCTGAGATGTAGTTGGTGTACCAAGCGAGGCAGTCATTTGAGGAACCAACGCTGTTGAGTCTGCCGATAAGAATATGGTGATTGACAGAGTCGAAAGCCTTGGCCAGGTCGATGAATACAGCTGGACAGTTTTGTCTGTTATCGTTGGTGGTTATGTTATCGTTTAGAACCTTGGGCGTCGCTGAGGTGCACCCATGACCTGCTCGGAAACCAGATTGCATAGCGGAGAAGGTACGGTGGGATTCGAAATGGTCGGTGATCTGTTTGTTAACTTGGCTTTCGAAGACCTTTGAAAGGCAGGGCAGGATGGATATAGGTGTGTAGCAGTTTGGGTCTAGAGTGTCTCCCCCTTTGAAGAGGGGGATGACCGCGGCAGCTTGCTTTCCAATCTTTGGGGATCACAGACGATATGAGAAGTTGAACAGGCTATTAACCTCTAATTCCTCCCAAACCCGGATCCGGGAGCACCCCCACCAGTAAAAAAGCTGACTAGCATAGCCTAGCATAGCGTCACAAGTAAATACTAGCATCTAAATATCATTAAATCACAAGTCCAAGACACCAGATGAAAGATACACTTCTTGTGAATCTAGCCACCATTTCTGATTTTTAAAATGTTTTACAGGGAAGACACAATATGTAAATCTATTAGCTAACCACGTTAGCAAAAGACACCATTTTTCTTACTCCACTATTTTTTCACTCCATCAGTAGCTATCACCAATTCGACCAAATAAAGATATAAATAGCCACTAACCAAGAAAAAACTTCATCAGATGACAGTCTGATAACATATTTATTGTATAGCATATGTTTTGTTAGAAAAATGCGCATATTTCAGGTATAAATCATAGTTTACATTTCAGCTACAATCAGAAATTGCACCGAAAGCAGCCATAATATTTACAGACACCAACATCAAATACCTAATTACTCATCATAAAACATTTCTTAAAAATACACAGCGTACAGCAATTGAAAGACACAGATCTTGTGAATCCAGACAATATTTCAGATTTTCTAAGTGTTTTACAGCGAAAACACAATATATCGTTATATTAGCATACCACATGTGCAAACATTACCTCAGCATTGATTCAAGGCAAAAAGAGCGATAACGTTATCACCACCAAAATATATTACTTTTTCACTAACCTTCTCAGAATTCTTCAGATGACACTCCTGTAACATCATATTACAACATACATATAGAGTTTGTTCGAAAATGTGCATATTTAGCCACAAAAATCGTGGTTATACAATGAGAAAAGTAGCCAAGCTGGTCAGAAAATGTCGGGCGCCATCTTGGAGAGTCACCTAGTCTAATCAATAAATAATCATAAACTTGACTAAAAAATACAGGGTGGACAGCAATTGAAAGACAAATTAGTTCTTAATGCAATCGCTGAATTACATTTTTAAAATTAACCTTACTGCGCAATACAAGGTGCGCTAAAGCGAAGCTACCCAAAAATTAATGGCCGCTTATGCATTTAACATTTTTCAACAGAACAACGATTTATCAGCATAAATAGTTCTTACTTTTAGATGAACTCGCATCAGAATCTTGGGAAAGGTGTCCTTTGTCCAGAACAATCGTCTTTTGGTCGAAAGATGTCCTCTTGTCCTGTCGAAATGGCCACTAACGTTCGGCATGTACCGGAAAAGTGTCCAACTCTTGAAAGTGCGTCACAAAGAAATGCCAGAAAATCGCAATAAACTGCTATAAACTGCTATAAGTCGGTTTAAATTAACTACCTTATGATGTCTTTAACACCTATAACGAATAAAAACATGACCGGGGATATAGAACTTGCTAAACCAAAGCTTGGAAGGAGGCCAGTCCGACGTCTATTCTGCGTCAAGCGCACAGCTGAAAAGAAAGGTACTTCCGCACCATGGTCTTATATAAAGTCCCAGATTGCGCAATCGACTCCATTCAAATTGTCACCACTTACTGACATCTAGAGGATGGCGTAGGCAGTGTTTGTAGCCCCACAGCGTTCACAGGGACTTATAAACTGACCTGGGAACAGAGGCCAAGATTTCTGAAATCTCACTCCCTGGCAGGAAAAGTGCTGCAGAATGAGTTCTGTTTCACTCAGAGACATAATTCAAACGGTTTTAGAAACTAGAGAGTGTTTTCTATCCAATAGTAATAATAATATGCATATTGTACGAGCAAGAATTGAGTACGAGGCAGTTTAATTTGGAGACCAATTTTCACTAAGTCGAAACAGCACCCCCTATATTCTCAATTAATAAGGGTTGCAACTATTTCGGCGAATAATTTTAGAGAGGGTCCAGATTGTCTAGTCCGGCTGATTGGTAGGAGTGCAAATTTTGCAGCTCTTTCAGAACATCAGCTATCTGGATTTGGGTGAAGGAGAAATGGGGGAGGCTTGGGCAAGTTGCCGTGGGGGGTGCAGGGCTGTTGACCGGGGTAGGGGTATGGCAAGCATGGCAAGCCGTAGAAAAATGCTTATTGATATTTTCAATTATCGTGGATTTATCGGTGGTGACAGTGTTTCCTAGCCTCAGTGCAGTGGGCAGCTGAGAGGAGTTGATCTTGTTCTCCATGGACTTTACAGTGTCCCAAAACGTTTTGGAGTTTTTGGAGGATGCAAATTTCTGGTTGAAAAATCTAGCCTTTATTTTCCTCACTGCCTGTTCTGGTTCCTGACTTCCCTGAAAATGTGCATATCGCGGGGGCTATTCGATGCTAATGCAGTACGCCACAGGATGTTTTTGTGCTGTTCAAGGGCAGTCAGGTCTGGAGTGAACCAAGGGCTATATCTGTTCCTGGTTCTACATTTTTTGAATGGGGCCATGCTTATTTAAGATGGTGAGGAAAGAACTTTTAAAGAACAACCAGGCTTCCTCTACTGACGGAATGAGGTCAATATCCTTCCAGGATACCCGGGCCAGGTCGATTAGAAAGGCCTGCTCGCTGAAGTGTTTTAGGGATCGTTTGACAGTGATGAGGGGTGGTCATTTGATCGCAGACCCATTATGGACGCAGGCAATGAGGCAGTGATCGCTGAGATCCTGGTTGAAGACATCAGAGGTGTATTTGGAGGGCAGGTTGGTTAGGATGATATCTATGAGGGTGCCCGTGTTTACGGATTTGTGGTTGAACCTTGTAGGTTCATTGATAATTTGTGTGAGATTGAGGGCATCAAACTTAGATTGTAGGATGGCCGGGGTGTTAAACATTTCACAGTTTAGGTCACCTAACAGCACGAGCTCTGAAGATAGATGGGGGGCAATCAATTCACACATGGTCTCCAGGGCACAGCTGGGGGCAGAAGGTGGTCTATAGCAAGCGGCAACGGTGAGAGACTTGTTTCTGGAAAAGTTGATTTTTAAAAGTAGAAGCTCAAATTATTTGGGCACAGACCTGGATAGTAAGACAGAACTCTGCAGGCTACCTCTGCAGTAGATTGCAACTCCGCCCCCTTTGGCAGTTCTATCTTGGCGGAAAATGTTATAGTTAGGATGGAAATTTCAGAGTTTTTGGTGGTCTTCCTAAGCCAGGATTCAGATACGGCTAGGATATCGGGGTTGGCAGAGTGTGCTAAAGCAGTGAATAAAACAAACTTCGGGAGGAGGCTTCTAATGTTAACATACATGAAACTAAGGCTTTCACAGTTACAGAAGTCAACAAATGAGAGCGCCTGTGGATTGGGAGTGGAGCTAGGCACTGCAGGACCTGGATTAACCTCTACATCACCAGAGGAAAAGAGGATGAGTAGGATAAGGGTACGGCTAAAGGCTATAAGAACTGGTCGTCTAGTACGTTCGGAACAGAGAGTAAAAGGAGCAGGTTTCTGGGCACGGTAGAATAGATTCAAGGAATAATGTACAGAGAAAGGTATGGTAGGATGTGAATACAGTGGAGGTAAACCTATGCATTGAGTGACGATGAGAGAGATATTGTCTCTAGAAACATAATTTAAACCAGGTGAGGTCACCGCATGTGTGGGAGGTGGAGCTAAAGGGTTAGCTAAGGCATATTGAGCACGGCTAGAGGCTCTACAGTGAAATAAGGCAATAATCACAAACCAAAATAGCAATGGACAAGGCATATTGACATTAGCGAGAGGCATGCGTAGCCGAGTGGTCATAGGGGTCGAGTGAGTAGTTCGGTGGGCTGGAGAAACGGCGATTCAGACAGCTAGCGGGCCGGGGCTAGCAAGCTAGCAGATGGGCCTTAGAGGGACGTCACAACGGTAGAAGTCTGTTGTAGCCCCCTCGTGCTGTTATGTCGGCAGACTAGTCGCGATGGATCAGTAGGGCTCCATGTGGTAAAAGGGTTCAGGCCAATTGGCAAAATAGGTATAGTGGCCAAAGAATTTGTCCGATGGGCCTTTTCAGCTAACAGTGCGATATGCTCTAGACAGCTAGCGGGCCGCGGCTAGCAGATGGGTATTCAGGGGACGTCGCAACGGAGGAGCTTGTTGAAAAAAAAACTTGTGCAGATTACGTCGGTAGTCCAGTTGTGATGGAATCGGCGGGGCTCCGTGTCGGCAGTAGAAGGTGACCAGGCCAATTGGCAAAATAGGTATTGTAGCCCAAGGAGTGGCTGATTAAGCCCACGGAGGTATTAATTACACCATCCACAGTGTAATTAATAAATTCACCATGCTTAAAGGGATATATTTAGTGTCTGCTGTTTTTATTTTTAACCATCCATAGTTGCCTTTCTTTGAGCTCCCGAGTGGCGCAGCGGTCTAAGACTCTACAGACATCCTAGTTCAAATTCAGGCTGTATCACAACCGGCTGTGATTGGGAGTCCCATAGGGTGGCGCACAATTGGCCCAGTGTTGTCTGGGTTTGGCCAGTGTAGGCCGTTATTGTAAATAAGATTTGGTTCTAAACTGGCTTGCCTAGTTAAATAAAGATTAACTTTTAAAAAATTACTAAATAAATAAATAAATTGCGAGACATTGGAAAACACCCCTTGTCTTCGTGATTGAAATTCACTGCTCGACTGAGAGACCTTGCAGATAATTGCATGTTATTATTGCACACAAAGTGAATCCATGGAACTTATTATGTGACTTGTTAAGCACATTCAGATTTTGTTTTTACATAATTATATTTTGACATACTGGTGGCCAGTGACACAAAATCTCAATTTAATACATTTTAAATTTAGGCTGTAAGACCGCACAATGTGGAAAACTCAAGCGGTATGAATACTTTCTGAAGGCACTGCACATAATTGTACCCCAGTTCATACATCAGATAGTACCTTTCTTCCAAAAGCTGGCTTTTACAAAAGGTACGTTTGGCCTTTATAGGGAACCACCAACATGACAAAACCATGTGTTCCTTGAAAGTGGGAGAATCATACCTCTTAACAAAGGCCACAAAAACTGGTAAACACTTCCTCTCACGGGTGGCCTAAAACAGTCAATTGAAAATCTCGCCCTTACTAAGCCACGCCTCCAAAATACTTTCCAGGTGTGCCTTGCCTTCCTGTGTGAATTGTAGAGTTACAACCTATGACTCTATTTGTTACTAACAGAGCCATGGTTGTAGTATACATTCATTTTCAGTCCTGTGGCCTTCACCAAGTGTGTTCCTACGTGAATGTTACCATTAAAATTAAACTCTTTATGACAATATATACAGGGCATTCGGAAAGAATTCAGACCCCTTCCATTTTTCCACATTTTGTTACTTTACACATTTTGGTACCCTTTGCGATGAGACTCGAAATTAAGCTCAGGTGCATGCTGTTTCCACTGATCATCATTGAGATGTTTCTACAACTTAATTGGAGTCCACCTATGGGAAATTCAATTGATTGGACATGATTTGGAAAGGCATACACCTTTCTATATAATGTCCCACAGTTGACAGTGCATGTCAGAGCGAAAAAACAAGTCATGAGGTCGAAGGAATTGTCCGTAGAGCTCTGAGACAGGATTGTGTCGAGCCACAGATCTGGGGAAGGGTACCAAAAAATGTCTGCAGCATTGAAGGTCCCCAGAACACAGTGGCCTCCATCATTCTTAAATGGAAGAAGTTTGAAACCACCAAGACTCTTCCTAGAGGTGGCCGCCCAGCCGAACTGAGCAATCGGGGGAGAAGGGCCTTGATCATGGAGGTGACCAAGAACCCGATGGTCACTCTGACAGAGTTCCAGAGTACTTCTGTGGAAATGGGAGAACCTTCCAGAAGGACAACCATCTCTGCAGCGCTCCACCAATCAGGACTTTATGGTAGAGTGGCCAGACAGAAGACACTCCTCAGTAAAAGGCACATGATAGCCCACTTGGAGTTTGACAAAATGCACCTAAAGGACTCTCAGACCATGAGAAACTGGTCTCATGAACCAAGATGGAACTCTTTGGCCTGAATGCCAAGTGTCACGTCTGGAGGAAACCTGGCACCATCCCCACTGTGAAGCATGGTGGTGGCAGCATCATGCTGTGGGGATATTTTTCAGCAGCAGGAACTGGGAGACTAGTTGGGATCGAGGGAAAGATGAACGGAGCAAAGTACAGAGAGACCCTGCTCCAGAGCGTTCAGGACCTCAGACTGGGACGAAGGTTCACTTTCCAACAGGACAACGACCCTAAGCACACAGCCAAGACAACTCAGGAATGGGTTCGGGACGAGTCTCTGAAAGTCCTTGAGTGGCCCACCCAGAGCCCGGACTTGAACCTGATCGAACATCTCTGGAGAGACCTGAAAATAGCTGTGCAGCAACGCTCCCCATCCAACCTGACAGAGCTTGAGAGGATCTGCAAAGAAGAATGGGATAAACTCCCCAAATACAGGTTTGTCAAGCTTGTAGCATCATACCCAAGAAGACTCGAGGCTGTAATCACTGCTAAAGGTGCTTCAATCAAGTACTGAGTAAAGGGTCTGAATACTTATGTAAATGTCATATTTCCGTGTTTTTTAAAATGACATTTTGCATAACATTTTAAAAACCTGTTTTTGCTTTGTCATTATGGGGTATTGTGTGTACATTGATGAGGGGGGAAAAACGATTTAATCCATTTTAGAATAAGGCTGTAACGTAACAAAATGTGAAAAAAGTCAAGTGGTCTGAATACTTTCCGAATGCACTGTGTCTCATGAGGGCCTTATTTAGAGACCTAATTTTACCCTAATACAGTTGCCTGAACCTCATGATTTACACATCAGACCTGCCAGTAGAGTTGAAAAATGTTGGAAGCTTTCCCAAATTTCCCAGAAATCCTGGTTGAAGGATTCCCTGCTTATTCCCTCCCATTACCAGGAATCTTCTATCTGGGATTTCTGGAAAACCTGGGAAATTTACAATTATTTTATAACTGTACCTGCAAGTCACATACTGGTTTGCAAAGTGATGTGTAATTCCTATCAGACTCCAGCCACAGTTAGGATATCCAACAGTTGGAAATGTGTTCACCCTTAACCTGCATTCAGAATGACTACCAGTATTATAAACATTGTGAGGAGACTACCTAGGCCATTTAAACTGGAACAACTATTTCAGTAACTGTCACGCCCTGACCTGAGATATCTATGTTTTCTTTATATTTTGGTTAGGTCAGGGTGTGACTAGGGTGGGTACGTTAGTTTTTGTACTGTCTAGGGTTTTTGGATGTATAGGGTGTTTGTAGGTCTAGGTGATTTGTATGTCTATGGTGGCCTGATATGGTTCCCAATCAGAGGCAGCTGTTTATCGTTGTCTCTGATTGGGGATCATATTTAGGTAGCCATTTTCCCTTTGGTGTTCGTGGGTTCTTGTCTATGTGTAGTTGCCTGGCAGCACTCATTTGTATAGCGTCACGGTTCGTTTTGTTAATTTTGTTCAGTGTTCATTCTTATAATAAAGAAGAATGTACGCATACCACGCTGCGCCTTGGTCTCCTCCTTTTGACGGCCGTGACAGTAACGGGTGCAACAAATCTAACAAAGTGATAGGATTAGTTTGGGAAAATGTTATTCATTTTTGTGTGGCATAAGATTAATAAATCAATGTACATGCAAAAACATATATTTAAAAACAATTCTTGAAACCAACCTGTTTTAGCATGCTGGGAAATATGATAATGATTATGGTACAGATTAGCCTTTCTAGGGTACCAGTAATAAAGCCATTAGTTCATTTTATGTGGCAATAATTCATCAGTGTACCTTATGGTGGGTACAAATATTTACCTTTTTTCAATACATTGCTTTTCTGCTAAACAAAGGTACAGATCAGTACGATCAATAATTGAGGGTGCACAAAATATGTTTGTACACAGGGAAACAGGAATGTACCTTACCTGTACATTGAGAGTGAGTGTGATGATTGTACCCCAGGGGAACAATACCGTACCTTTATTTCTAAGATTGCAGGTCTACTGTGATACTGAACACAATCAACTGGGCTAGTAGACACAAACTGCCTCACTTTCTATTTATGTCCCTTTGCTTAAGGGCTATGCAGAAATGTCTCATCTCTTGCATTCTTAATGGGATGTTTATTTTCCCCCCAACTTCACTCACTCAAATTTGCCTTTTTTTCTCCACAGAATTAGAAATGTAGGACATTTGAACCTCAAAAACTTTTTTTGTAGGCCGCTCTAAAGTATTTCAGTACCCTTTGTACTGTGAATTACCATGGAAAGACTGAATCATCTGAACAATAAATATCATCTGAACGTCACATATTCCTTCCTAATTAGTATATCAGATAGGGTTACAAAATTCCATTAACTTTCCCCAAATCCCCAGGTTTTCCGGGAATTAAACTTTAATTAACCTGAAAGCGTCGCTGTATCTGGGTTAAGATTGACACATTTAATATGTCTCATTGGGTGGAACAAATGAATTTGGTCCCTTTCAATTCGGGAACAGGGTTTACTAACGACGTTGATGTTACCGGAACACGTGGTAACATAAAGAAATACTTGCTGTGGTCTACTCACGCTCTTGAAACGCGAGAGACAGAGAGATAATTTTGCTTTGGCCAAACAAATATATATCCTTATATTTCCGTCATAGGCTGGCCCATATGTCCTAACCCTAGAAATGTAACACCGTAATTCACCCTACACTGATCCTTACTCAGTATGCAAGACCGGAGGGGAATATTTCTAGTATCTTGTTCAAATGGAAAAACACACACCCAACAACTAATCCTGCTACGGCTCTGATGGTGTATAACGTAATCTGATACACAATTCATATAGACTGAATTCAACAGCAAGGCCTACTTTTGTCTTAGATTCCTTGTACGGGGGCTCCAATATGTCGTGACTTTCATTAATGTGATGATTGTTATTTATTCAATCCACTATGTTTAATTCTAACCCGATTAAATTAATTATGTAACAATTAACGCATTAGGAATTTAGGGCACCACGGAAGAAGGTGTTTAACGAGTTACCATCTCCTGAATTAAACTCTAGAAGATATAAATATATCGACAACAGTAACTTATTAATCATTACCTCATGTCAGTTCTCATTCTGAACAGTGGATCTGCAAGAACCTCAACCTTTGCTGATTATTCAGTAATACACAAATTGGTTTAATTATTTATTTACTAACCAACTAAATAATAACACAGAATACACATACACACTCACATGAGACAAACATCCCTTGTGGACTGACAAGATATGACGGCTTGTTACAACATACGGTTAGATGGAGAGGTGTTAAGAGAGAGAGAGAGACAGAGACAAAGGGACAAAGAGAATACTTATTGTACATTTTGAAACTATGCTCACAGTAACCATTTACTTTGCACATGAACCACCGGCCATTTTGGGATAAGAAGTAATGCATGTATTTACATGTGGATGTCTTTGTTCGTCGTCTGTCTCTGTTGAAACCAATCAATCCTTCTATGGGAAGGGGTCGATGGGTTTAAGGATCTGGTTGTCCACCAGAGATCACAATGTCCTCCTTCTAAGTTGTACTGGCTTGTTGTGAAGGGTTTTCAGAGCAGATACTCAGATGCTTGACTGAGATGGGATTTTCTCCTTCTTTCCTCGGGTAGATAGTCAAAGTTCCAAATCACTTTACACGCGTAGCTGCAGACTGGCATTGTTTCTGGTCTGGTAGGTGAGGTTATCTTCTTCACCTCGTGTTGAGACTAAGTTCTAACCATTTCCAACATGTAGCTAACACTCCACACTTTACTGGTGTAAATGAATTATTCAGGGTTCTGCTCCCGACCACTTTACACGCCAGTAGCAATCTGGCAATGTTTTAGTCTGATATGTTAATTTTTAGCCAGTCCTTTTAAGCACTCTTGTCAAAAAGGCAGTTCCATCACGCTGACAAGCTCTCTAACCTAATTCGAGGCATGTCTAGAAAACTAAAATCACGTTAATATCTTAACAAAAAATGTCTCATCCTTAATCATAGATTTTCTACAACGTTTGGATGTAAACTTGACAGATAGAATGTGTACACTTTCCGAGTTACAGTATTTCCTTGATACCATTCTTAATGATATCACACAAAAATCAACAATGTGACATGATTATTCTTTAGATCCCCACTGACCATACCTTAACATTCACATCTTAATATATGTTTGGACATTATAGTTTTGGTGGCAAAAGTCTTCTGTAGACAAAGGGACATTCCTTCACCAATACTGAAGAGCAAGAGGGAGATTCCTCTGATGCCTAATTTATGACAAGGTGTCAAAACTGGCCCAAACCCCCCACCCCTCCAGGAGAGTCATGACATACCATAATATATACTCACATATCACTAATGATAATGTACTTTTCCTTTGTCCCCACAGCAAAATGCACCTACATGGCCCAGACTTTGTCAGAGGGCCAGCGTGTGCTAACGAAGAGGTGCACAGAATGCAAGGTAACTACGGATCCGTCCCTCCCTGACTAACAGCATTAGGGTTGTCACGATATCATTATTGTGATACTCCGAACTATTGTCAAGTATCGTGATACCCAGAAGTACTATGAAGTATTGTGAAGTATCATGATAGTCATGGCAAGGAAACAAAGCATGAAGCAGACTTCATTTATTTACATTTACATTTACATTTACATTTAAGTCATTTAGCAGACGCTCTTATCCAGAGCGACTTACAAATTGGTGCATTCACCTTATGACATCCAGTGGAACAGCCACTTTACAATAGTGCATCTAAATCTTTTAAGGGGGGGGGGGGGGGGGGGTCAGAAGGATTGCTTTATCCTATCCTAGGTATTCCTTAAAGAGGTGGGGTTTCAGGTGTCTCCGGAAGGTGGTGATTGACTCCGCTGTCCTGGCGTCGTGAGGGAGTTTGTTCCACCATTGGGGTGCCAGAGCAGCGAACAGTTTTGACTGGGCTGAGCGGGAACTGTACTTCCTCAGAGGTAGGGAGGCGAGCAGGCCAGAGGTGGATGAACGCAGTGCCCTTGTTTGGGTGTAGGGCCTGATCAGAGCCTGAAGGTACTGAGGTGCCGTTCCCCTCACAGCTCCGTAGGCAAGCACCATGGTCTTGTAGCGGATGCGAGCTTCAACTGGAAGCCAGTGGAGAGAGCGGAGGAGCGGGGTGACGTGAGAGAACTTGGGAAGGTTGAACACCAGACGGGCTGCGGCGTTCTGGATGAGTTGTAGGGGTTTAATGGCACAGGCAGGGAGCCCAGCCAACAGCGAGTTGCAGTAATCCAGACGGGAGATGACAAGTGCCTGGATTAGGACCTGCGCCGCTTCCTGTGTGAGGCAGGGTCGTACTCTGCGGATGTTGTAGAGCATGAACCTACAGGAACGGGCCACCGCCTTGATGTTAGTTGAGAACGACAGGGTGTTGTCCAGGATCACGCCAAGGTTCTTAGCGCTCTGGGAGGAGGACACAATGGAGTTGTCAACCGTGATGGCGAGATCATGGAACGGGCAGTCCTTCCCCGGGAGGAAGAGCAGCTCCGTCTTGCCGAGGTTCAGCTTGAGGTGGTGATCCGTCATCCACACTGATATGTCTGCCAGACATGCAGAGATGCGATTCGCCACCTGGTCATCAGAAGGGGGAAAGGAGAAGATTAATTGTATGTCGTCTGCATAGCAATGATAGGAGAGACCATGTGAGGTTATGACAGAGCCAAGTGACTTGGTGTATAGCGAGAATAGGAGAGGGCCTAGAACAGAGCCCTGGGGGACACCAGTGGTGAGAGCGCGTGGTGAGGAGACAGATTCTCGCCACGCCACCTGGTAGGAGCGACCTGTCAGGTAGGACGCAATCCAAGCGTGGGCCGCGCCGGAGATGCCCAACTCGGAGAGGGTGGAGAGGAGGATCTGATGGTTCACAGTATCGAAGGCAGCCGATAGGTCTAGAAGGATGAGAGCAGAGGAGAGAGAGTTAGCTTTAGCAGTGCGGAGCGCCTCCGTGATACAGAGAAGAGCAGTCTCAGTTGAATGACTAGTCTTGAAACCTGACTGATTTGGATCAAGAAGGTCATTCTGAGAGAGATAGCAGGAGAGCTGGCCAAGGACGGCACGTTCAAGAGTTTGAGAGAAAAGAAAGAAGGGATACTGGTCTGTAGTTGTTGACATCGGAGGGATCGAGTGTAGGTTTTTTCAGAAGGGGTGCAACTCTCGCTCTCTTGAAGACGGAAGGGACGTAGCCAGCGGTCAAGGATGAGTTGATGAGCGAGGTGAGGTAAGGGAGAAGGTCTCCGGAAATGGTCTGGAGAAGAGAGGAGGGGATAGGGTCAAGCGGGCAGGTTGTTGGGCGGCCGGCCGTCACAAGACGCGAGATTTCATCTGGAGAGAGAGGGGAGAAAGAGGTCAGAGCACAGGGTAGGGCAGTGTGAGCAGAACCAGCGGTGTCGTTTGACTTAGCAAACGAGGATCGGATGTCGTCGACCTTCTTTTCAAAATGGTTGACGAAGTCATCTGCAGAGAGGGAGGAGGGGGGGGGGGGGAGGGGGAGGAGGATTCAGGAGGGAGGAGAAGGTGGCAAAGAGCTTCCTAGGGTTAGAGGCAGATGCTTGGAATTTAGAGTGGTAGAAAGTGGCTTTAGCAGCAGAGACAGAAGAGGAAAATGTAGAGAGGAGGGAGTGAAAGGATGCCAGGTCCGCAGGGAGGCGAGTTTTCCTCCATTTCCGCTCGGCTGCCCGGAGCCCTGTTCTGTGAGCTCGCAATGAGTCATCGAGCCACGGAGCGGGAGGGGAGGACCGAGCCGGCCTGGAGGATAGGGGACATAGAGAGTCAAAGGATGCAGAAAGGGAGGAGAGGGTTGAGGAGGCAGAATCAGGAGATAGGTTGGAGAAGGTTTGAGCAGAGGGAAGAGATGATAGGATGGAAGAGGAGAGAGTAGCGGGGGAGAGAGAGCGAAGGTTGGGACGGCGCGATACCATCCGAGTAGGGGCAGTGTGGGAAGTGTTGGATGAGAGCGAGAGGGAAAAGGATACAAGGTAGTGGTCGGAGACTTGGAGGGGAGTTGCAATGAGGTTAGTGGGAGAACAGCATCTAGTAAAGATGAGGTCAAGCGTATTGCCTGCCTTGTGAGTAGGGGGGGAAGGTGAGAGGGTGAGGTCAAAAGAGGATTTATTGAGGAAAACGGTCCTAATGTTGGAAACAATAACACAAACAACAATACATGTAACCCAGAGTCACATTTGTATATATTCAAAGCTATTACACACAAAATATTTACATGAAGCAGGTTTTCAAAGAATTGAGCGTGCTTCGTGTTTTCCTTCTTGCCATGAAAAATCGAGTATCATATTATTGTGATATTAGTATCGTGACAAGGAAGTTGTACAACTCAGTTCTGTAGATAGATTTCTGTGTTATTTAGTTATCCAACTGGCTTTATTAGTTCTCAGAGCCCAGACACAATCTGTTCAATCTTTCTTTTTTTATTCACATCCAAGGGTGAGATATGAGGGTAATTGAGAGTAATTTATGAACATAGAAACAAAGAGCTGTTTGAAGTGACTGAGGGGTAAATCTAAGGAGCAGGGCTGACTCCCAATACGATCCCTCTACAGGATCCTATGGGCCCTGGTCAAAAGTAGTGAACTATTGGGAATACATTGCCATTTGGGTCGCATATTAAATTTAAGGAGCAGGCAGCACAGAGACCGTATTGCATTGCGGTAGACTATAATTAAAGTCATTATTCCGCTGAGGAAAAAAGGACTCTCTTCTCTATGTGCTGCCATTTATCTTAAAAGGCACTTTTAAGAGGGAAAGTGTGTTTTACTGGTGTAATTGGTTACAAAGAGACTAGCCAGGCAGACAGGCAAAGGGTTTTAAGGCCCCCTTTAGACTTTACAGTGGTATTCAGTGCTCTGTACAGTCTCAATCATCTGCCACCATGATTGTTAAAGTGGAGAACTGCCCAGTTCGATGACATACAGTACCAGTCAAAAGTTTGGACACACCTACTCATTCAAGGTTTTTTCTTTATTTGTACTCTTTTCTACATTGTAGAATAATAGTGAAGACAGCAAAACTATGAAACAACACATATAGAATCAGGTAGTAACCAATCAAGTGCTAAGCAAATCTCTTCAAAGTAGCCACACTTTGCCTTGATGACAGCTTTGCACACTTTTGGCATTTTCTCAACCAGCTTCATGTGGAATGCTTTTCCAAAAGTCTTGAAGAAGTTCCCACATATGTTTAGTACTTGTTGGCTGCTTTTTCTACACTCTGCGGTCCATCTCATCCCAAACCATCTCAATTGGGTTGAGGTCAGGTGATTGTGGAGGCCAGGTCATCTGATGCAGCACTCCATCAATCTCCTTCTTGGTCAAATAGCCCTTACACAGCCTGGAGGTATGTTTTGAGTCATTGTCTTGTTGAAAAACTAATGATAGTCCCAATAAGTGCAAACCAGATGGCATGGCGTATCGCTGCAGAATGCTGTGGTAGCCATGCTGGTTAAGTGTGCCTTGAATTCTAAATAAATCACAGACAGTGTCACCATCAAAACAACCCCAAACCATCACACCTCCTCCTCCATGCTTCATGGTGGGAACCACACATGCAGAGATCATCTGTTTATCTACTCTGCGTCTCACAAAGACTCTGCGGTTGGAACCAAAAATCTCAAATTTGGACTCATCAGACCAAAGGACATATTTCCACCGGTCTAATGTCTGTGTTTCTTGGCCCAAGCAAGTCTCTTCTTCTCATTGGTGTTGTCATGACTTACCCTGTCTGGGTGAGGATCATAGGCACCAGATTCCCCCCCCCCCCCCCCCCCCCCCTCCCCTCCCCTCTCCTCTCTCTCCCACCAGTTTTATGACCGGTAGTAAATACTGTGTAGAAACTTTGGCGTTTGGCAGGATTGAGGGGAAAGAAACCCTTTTGTTACAAGAAGATTCCTCCCGCCAAAATGGTAACATCAAAAGGTTGAATAATTAAACAATATTTCTGTATTCCAAACAGTTGGAATGGTCCGTGGATACTTAAAGACCAATCGTGTCGAATTCATTAATAATTGGTGATGTAACTAAGGACAGTAGAACAACATAACTGTATCTCTGAATGACTATATTTGCCAGTGATAAGATTCACATCCAAATGTTGGGGAACTGATATGATTAAATATGAAACTATTTGTGAGAAGATGTAATGTGATGTTGGCCTTCTAAATGAGATAATTGTTTTTCATATGTAGTCTTAACCAAGTCACTGGCCACGCCCACGTGAGCACAGACATTACGACAAAAGGAGGGAACTCCCCTTTTCCCCGAGTTCTTAATTAAGACTCGTGACAAAGATTATATAGACCAGAGGACGCACAAACAGTTAAGAAATCTACAAAACTAAAGACCAGAAAACATGGCGCTGTGGCTACTTGTTGGAATGGTTGGCAATTTAAATATAGACCAAACAGCGTGAAGCGGTGGCAACATGGCTGAGAAATGGTTTAAAACTAAAGACCAAGCAGGGTGACGGTGTGATCCAGACATAATCAAATCAAATGTATTTATATAGCCTTTCTTACATCAGCTGATATATCAAAGTGCTGTACAGAAACCCAGCCTAAAACACCAAACAGCAAGCAATGCAGGTGTAGAAGCACGGTGGCTAGGAAAAACTCCCTAGAAAAGCCAAAACCTAGGAAGAAACCTAGAGAGGAACCAGGCTATGAGGGGTGGCCAGTCCTCTTCTGGCTGTGCCGGGTGGAGATTATAACAGAACATGGCCAAGATGTTCAAATGTTCATAAATGACCAGCATGGTCAAATAATAATAATCACAGTAGTTGTCGAGGGTGCCACAAGTCAGTACCGCAGGAGTAAATGTCAGTTGGCTTTTCATAGCCGATCATTAAGAGTATCTCTACCGCTCCTGCTGTCTCTAGAGAGTTGAAAACAGCAGGTCTGGGACAGGTAGCACGTCCGGTGAACAGGTCAGGGCTCTTTAGCCGCAGGCAGAACAGATGAAACTGGAGCAGCAGCACGGCCAGGTGGACTGGGGACAGCAAGGAGTCATCATGCCAGGTATTCCTGAGGCATGGTCTTAGGGCTCAGGTCCTCCGAGAGAGAGAAAGAAAGAGAGAAAATAGAGAGTTAGAGGGAGCATACTTAAATTCACACAGGACACCGGATAAGACAGGAGAAGTACTCCAGATATAACAGACTGACCCTAGCCCCCCAACACATAAACTACTGCAGCATAAATACTGGAGGCTGAGACAGGAGGGGTCAAGAGACACCTTGACCCCATCCGATGATACCCCCGGACAGGGCCAAACAGGCAGGATATAACCCCACCCACTGTGCCAAAGCACAGCCCCCACACCACTAGAGGGATATCTTCAACCACCAACTTACCATCCTGAGACAAGGCCGAGTATAGCCCACAAAGATCTCCGCCATGGCACAACCCAAGGGGGGGCGCCAACTCAGACAGGAATATCACGTCAGTGACTCAACCCACTCAAGTGACACACCCCTCCTAGGGACGGCATGGAAGAGCACCAGTAAGCCAGTGACTCAGCCCCTGTAATAGGGTTAGAGGCAGACAATCCCAGTGGAGAGAGGGGAACCGGCCAGGCAGAGACAGCAAGGGCGGTTCGTTGCTCCAGAGCCTTTCCGTTCACCTTCACACTCCTGGGCCAGACTACACTCAATCATATGACCTACTGAAGAGATGAGTCTTCAATAAAGACTTGAAGGTTGAGATCGAGTCTGCGTCTCTCACATGGGTAGGCAGACCATTCCATAAAAATAGAGTTCTATTGGAGAAAGCCCTGCCTCCAGCTGTTTGTTTAGAAATTCTAGGGACAATTAGGAGGCCTGCGTCTTGTGACCGCAGCATACGTGTAGGTATGTACGGCAGGACCAAATCGGAAAGATAGGTAGGAGCAAGCCCATGTAATGCTTTGTAGGTTAGCAGTAAAACCTTGAAATCATCCCTTGCCTTAACAGGAAGCCAGTGTAGGGAGGCTAGCACTGGAGTAATGTGATAATTTTTAGGGGTTCTAGTCAGGATTCTAGCAGCCGTATTTAGCACTAACTGAAGTTTATTTAGTGCTTTAACCGGGTAGCTAGAAAGTAGAGCATTGCAGTAGTCTAACCTAGAAGTGACAAAAGCATAGATTAATTTTCTGCATCATTTTTGGACAAAAAGTTTCTGATTTTTGCAATGTTACGTAGATGGAAAAAAAGCTGTCCTTGAAACAGTCTTGATATGTTCGTCAAAAGAGAGATCAGGGTCCAGAGTAACGCCGAGGTCCTTCACAGTTTTATTTGAGACGACTGTACAACCATCAAGATTAATTGTCAGATTCAACAGAAGATCTCTTTGTTTCTTGGGACCTAGAACAAGCATCTCTGTTTTGTCTGAGTTTAAAAGTAGAAAGTTTGCAGCCATCCACTTCTTTATGTCTGAAACACAGGCTTCTAGCGAGGGCAATTTTGGGGCTTCACCATGTTTCATTGAAATGTACAGCTGTGTGTCATCTGCATAGCAGTGAAAGTTAATATTATGTTTTCAAATGACATCCCCAAGAGGTAAAATATATAGTGAAAACAATAGTGTTCCTAAAATGGAACCTTGAGGAACACCGAAATTTACAGTTGATTTGTCAGAGGACAAACCATTCACAGAGACAAACTGATATCTTTCCGACAGATAAGATCTAAACCAGGCCAGAACTTGTCCGTGTAGACCAATTTGGGTTTCCAAGCTCTCCAAAAGAATGTGGTGATCGATCGTATCAAAAGCAGCACGAAGGTCTAGGAGCACGAGGACAGATGCAGAGCCTTGGTCTGACGCCATTAAAAGGTCCTTTACCACCTTCACAAGTGCAGTCTCAGTGCTATGATGGGGTCTAAAACCAGACTGAAGCATTTCGTATACATTTTTTGTCTTCACGAAGGCAGTGAGTTGATGCGCAACAGCTTTTTCAAAAAATTTGGAGAGGAATGGAAGATTCGATATAGGCCGATAGTTTTTTATATTTTCTTGGTCAAGGTTTGGCTTTTTCAAGAGAGGCTTTATTACTGCCACTTTTAGTGAGTTTGGTACACATCCAGTGGATAGAGAGCCGTTTATTATGTTCAACATAGGAGGGCCAAGCACAGGAAGCAGCTCTTTCAGTAGTTTAGTTAGAATAGGGTCCAGTATGCAGCTTGCAGGTTTAGAGGACAGGATTATTTTCATCATTGTGTCAAGAGATATAGTACTATAACACTTGAGTGTCTCTCTTGATCCTAGGTCCTGGCAGAATTGTGCAGACTCAGGACAACTGAGCTTTGGAGGAATACGCAGATTTAAAGAGGAGTCCGTAATTTGCTTTCTAATGATCATGATCTTTTCCTCAAAGAAGTTCATGAATTTATCACTGCTGAAGTGAAAGCCATCCTCTCTTGGGGAATGCTAATTTTTACTTAGCTTTGCGACAGTATCAAAAAGAAATTTCGAATTGTTCTTATTTTCCTCAATTAAGTTGGAAAAATAGGATGATCGAGCAGCAGTGAGGGCTCTTCGATACTGCACGGTACTGTCTTTCCAAGCTAGTCGGAAGACTTCCAGTTTGGTGTGGCTCCATTTCCGTTCCAATTTTCTGGAAGCTTGCTTCAGTGCTCGGGTATTTTCTGTATACCTGGGAGCTAGTTTCTTATAACAAATGTTTTTAGTTTTTAGGTGTGCAACTGCATCTAGGGTATTGCGCAAGGTTCAATTGAGTTTCGCAGTTAGTTGGTTAACTGATTTTTGTCCTCTGACGTCCTTGGGTAGGCAGAGGGAGTCTGGAAGGGCATCAATGAATCTTTGGGTTGTCTGAGAATTTATAGCACGACTTGTGATGCTCCTTGGTTGGGGTCTGAGCAGATTATTTGATGCGATTGCAAGCATAATAAAATGGTGGTCCAATAGTCCAGGATTATGAGGAAAAACATTAAGATCCACAACATTTATTCCATGGGACAAAACTAGGTCGAGAGTATGACTGTGACAGTGAGTAGGTCCAGAGACATGTTGGACAAAACCCACTGAGTCGATGATGGCTCCGAAAGCCTTTTGGAGTGGGTCTGTGGACTTTTCCATGTGAATATTAAAATCACCAAAAAGTAGAATATTATCTGCTATGACAACAAGGTCCGATAGGACTTCAGGGAACTCAGTGAGGAACGCTGTATATGGCCCAGGAGGCCTGTAAACAGTAGCTATAAAAAGTGATTGAGTAGGCTGCATAGATTTCATGACTAGAAGCTCAAAAGACGAAAACATAATTTTTTTTTGTAAATTGAAATTTGCTATCGGAAATGTTAGCAACACCTCCGCCTTTGCGGGATGCACGGGGGATATGGTCACTAGTGTAACCAGGAGGTGAGGCCTCATTTAATACAGTAAATTCATCAGGCTTAAGCCATGGTTCAGTCAGGCCAATCACATCAAGATTATGATCAGAGATAAGTTCATTGACTATAACTGCCTTTAAAGTGAGGGATCTAACATTAAGTAGCCCTATTTTGAGATGTGAGGTATCACGATCTCTTTCAATAATGGCAGGAATGGAGGAGGTCTTTATTCTATTGAGATTGCTAAGGCGAACACCGCCATGTTTAGTTTTTCCCAACCTAGGTCGAGGCACAGACACAGTCTCAATAGGGATAGCTGAGCTGACTACACTGACTGTGCTAGTGGCAGACTCCACTAAGATGGCAGGCTGGCTAACAGCCTGCTGCCTGGCCTGCACCCTATATCATTGAGGAGCTAGAGGAGTTAGAGCCCCGTCTATGTTGGTAGATAATGAATGATTAAGAAACTTTGAAACACTCTGAAACTTTCTCGAGTGAAGAGGAAGACTACAGAGGAAAATTCAGTCTGCAGCTGTTTAAGTGCTTTAGTCTAGTAACCTCGACCGAGAACCACAGGGAGGTACTCTGAAGGATCCATTCTAAAGAACATTTCCCTGTCAAACGACCATTGGTACGTCTGATGTATCCATTCAGCTACAACTACGAAATATGTTGATCTCTGGTGGACAAACCAGACTGTCAAATTAATTTCTGTAAAATTTCTCCCCAGACGGATCGAGTGTATTCAATGGAGAGACAGCAAAGACACACACATACATAAATATGTACATTGCAATTTTTTCAAATGAGTGGCCATTCATGTGCAAAGTATTCACATTTCCATGAGCATAGTTCTCAGCTGTATGTATCTAGTGGGTCCATTCTGTCTTTCCCGCACTTTATCTGTCCCCACCCCTTTTCATTGTCTACCAAGCTGTCATATCGGGTTTAGTCCACTAGGGATTGGAATTGCATTGTGTTAGTACCCAATAACAATATTGTTTGTGTAATTCTGTGTGATTATTTAGTTAGCTAGTAAATAAATAATTAAGCCAATTTGTATATCGCTGATTCATCATTTATGCTAGGGTTCGTGCAGATATCCAAGGATTTTGAAACATTCAGAATGTGACTGGTAGAAGATAATTAATTAATGACTGATTGATGACTGAAATGTAAGATATATTTCTATCTATAGAATTCATTCAGAAAACGGTCACATCATCCAAAAATAATAAGAGGAGAAAAGATGAGTTTGGTCTGTTTATAGTATGCATGTTGAAGGGGTTGTGTCGTCTACGATCATCCACTTCCCTTCATTCACTTCCGGAAGTTTACCCGAAAGATAAGTGAACCATTCCCTCACCTCATTATAACATATTTGGTCTGGCAGATTATGTGACACCCAGAATGCATTATATAATGTCAACAAACATGGCGCCACACATACAGTGCCTTGCAAAAGTGTTCATCCCCCTTGGTGTTTTCCTATTTTGTTGCGTTACAACCTGTAATTTAAATTTATATTTATTTGGATTTCATGCAATGGACATAGACAAAATATTCCAAATTGGTGAAGTGAAATAAAAAATAAAAAAAATAAAAAAAACTGAAATGTGGTGCGTGCATGTATATTCACCCTCTTTGCTATGAAGCCCCTAAATAAGATCTGATGCAACCAATTACCTTCAGAAGGGACATAATTAGTTAAATGAAGTCCACCTGTGTGCAATTTAAGTGTCACATGATCTCACTATATATACACCTGTTCTGAAAGGCCCCAGAGTCTGTAACACCATTAAGCAAGGGGCAACACCAAGAAAGCGGCACCATGAAGACCAAGGAGCTCTTAAAACAGGTCAGGGACAAAGTTGTGAAGAAGTACAGATCAGTGTTGAGTTATAAAAAAATATCAGAAACTTTTAACATCCCACGGAGCACCATTAAATCCATTATTAAAAAATGGAAAGAATATGGCACCACAACAAACCTGCCAAGAGTGGGCCACCCACCAAAACTCATGGACCAGGTAAGGAGGTCATTCATCAGAGAGGCAGCAAAGAGACCAAAGATAAGGCTGAAGGACTGCAAAGCTCCACAGCGGAGATTGGAGTATCTGTCCAAAGGACCACTTTCACCTCTCTGGGATATGTGGGATGCTGTAGAGCGCCAAATTCAAAAAAATGATATAAAATCAAACTTTCATTAAATCACACATGTAAGATACCAAATTAAAGCTACA
The DNA here is from genome assembly GCF_016432855.1 of Salvelinus namaycush. Taxonomy (NCBI): domain Eukaryota; kingdom Metazoa; phylum Chordata; class Actinopteri; order Salmoniformes; family Salmonidae; genus Salvelinus; species Salvelinus namaycush. The sequence continues at coordinate 50,191,753 of NC_052307.1, forward strand.
CTCGTTGTGAATCCAACCAACATGTCAGATTTCAAAAAGGCTTTTCGGCGAAAGCATAAGATGTTATTATCTGATGATAGCACAACAGTAAAACAAAGAGAGTGTAGCATATTTCAACCCTGCAGGCGCAACACAAAACGCAGAAATAAAATATAAATCATGCCTTACCTTTGACGAGCTTCTTTTGTTGGCACTCCAATATGTCCCATAAACATCACAAATGGTCCTTTTGTTCGACTAATTCCGTCCATATATATCCAAATTGTCCATTTATTTGGCGCGTTTGATCCAGAAAAAAACAATTTGCGCAACGTCACTACAAAATATCTCAAAAATGACCTCTAAACTTTGCCAAAACATTTCAAACTACTTTTGTAATACAACTTTAGGTATTTTTAAACATTAATAATCGATCAAATTGAAGACGAGTCTATCTGTTTTCAATACAGGAGGACAACAAACTAACGCTACTTTTCTAGTCTTGCGCAACTCTCAAACAGTACACATAACGTTACACTGATGGCCGTACTTCTTCATTGCACAAAGGAATAACCTCAACCAATTTCGAACGACTGGTGACATCCAGTGGAAGCGGTAGGAACTGCAAACAGGTTGATTAGAAATTCAGTATCCCAATGAAAACTCATTGAACAGACAGTGACCTAAAAAAAAATTCTGAATGGTTAGTCCTCGGGGTTTTGCCTGCTACATAAGTTCTGTTATACTCACATACATGATTTAAACCGTTTTAGAAACTTCAGAGTGTTTTCTATCCATCTACTAATAATATGCATATCTTATATTCTGGGGATGAGTAGAAGGAAGTTGAAATTGGGTACGCTATTTATCCAAAAGTGAAAATGCTGCCCCCTATCCTAGAGAAGTTAAGCCGTACACTCCACAGAGCTGGGCTTTACGGAAGAGTGGTCAGAAAAAAAGCATGTGGGAGACTCCCCAAACATATGGAAGAAGGTAGTCTGGTCAGATGAAACAAAAATTTAGCTTTTTGGCCATCAAGGAAAACGCAATGTCTGGCACAAACACAACACCTCTTATCACCTGAGAACACCATCCTGGTGTTTTTCATTGGCAGGGACTGGAAAACTGGTCAGAATTGAAGGAATGATGGATGGCGCTAAATACAGGGAAATTCTTGATGGAAACCTGTTGTAGTCTACCAGAGATTTGAGACTGGGACAGAGGTTCACCTTCCAGCAGGACAATGACCCTAAGCATACTTCTAAAGCAACACTCGTGTTTTAAGAAGAAAACATTTAAATGTCTTAGAATGGCCTAGTCAAAGCCCAGATCTCAATCCAATTGAGAATCTGTGGTATGACTTAAAGATTGCAGTACAACAGCGAAACCCATCCAACTTGAAGGAGCAGTTTTGCCTTGAAGACTGGGCAAAAATACCAGTGGCTAGAGCTGCCAAGCTTATAGAGACATACTCCAAGAGACTTGCAGCTGTAATTGCTGCAAAATGTGGTCCTACAAACTATTGACATTGGGGGGTGAATAGTTATGCACGCTCAAGTTCAGTTTTTTTGTTTCACAATAAAAAATATTTTCCATCTTTAAAGTCTTCAAGGCATGTTGTGCAAATCAAATGATACAAACCTCCCCAAAATCAACTTTAATTCCAGGTTGTAAGGCAACAAAATAGGAAAAATGCCAAGGGGGGTGAATACTTTCTCAAGCCACTACAGCTGGCAAATAGCTTAGCTAATTATAATCAGTACAGCCTTCAAAAAAGTATTTTACACACATCATAGGTGTCCATTACAATATGCAATAATCATAATGCATTATTTGTCACCAGAAATTGAAAACGTGAATAAAACTGTAAACAACATTATACTCCATACATACATAAACTCAGCAAAAAAAGACACGTCCTCTGAATGTCAACAGCGTTTATGTTCAGCAAACTTAACATGTGTAAATATTTGTATGAACATAACAAGATAAACAACTGAGACATAAACTGAACAAGTTCCACAGACATGTGACTAACAGAAATGGAATAATGTGTCCCTGAACAAAGGGAGGGGGGGTCAAAATCAAAAGTAACAGTCAGTATCTGGTGTGGCCACCAGCTGCATTAAGTACTGCAGTGCATCTCCTCCTCATGCCTCCTTGCAGCATGCCTAAGGCACGTTCACGCAGATGAGCAGGGACCCTGGGCATCTTTCTTTTGGTGTTTTTCATAGTCAGTAGAAAGGCCTCTTTAGTGTCCTACGTTTTCATAACTTTGACCTTAATTGCTTACCGTCTGTAAGCTGTTAGTGTCTTAACGACCGTTCCACAAGTGCATGTTTATTAAATTGTTTGTGGTTCATTGAAAAAGCATGGGAAACAGTGTTTAAACCATTTACAATGAAGATCTGTGAAGTTATTTGGATTTTTACGAATTATCTTTGAAAGACACGATCCTGAAAAAGGGACATTTCTTTTTTTGCTGAGTTTATATATGTACATACCTAAGTGACCTCAAAAGTTTGGGGTCACTTAAATGTCCTTGTTTTTGAAAAAAAAGTAAATTTTTTGTCCATTTAAAATAACATCAAATTGATCAGAAATACATTGGAGACATTGTTAATGTTGTAAATGACTATTGTAGCTGGAAACGGCTGATTTAAAAAAAAATAATTGAATATCTACATAGGCATCCATCACTCCATCACTCCTGTGTTCCAATGGCACGTTGTGTTAGCTAATCCGAGTTTATCATTTTAACCTTTCATTGCTACCCATCCCGGATCCGGGAGCATCCTCATCAAAAAAGCTGACTAGCATAGCCTAGCCTAACGCGACAGGGATATCATATAATATAATTTTCATGAAATCACAAGTCCAATACAGCAAATGAAAGATAAACATCTTGTGAATCCAGCCATCGTTTCCGATTTTTAAAATGTTTTTCAGCGAAAACACAATATGTATTTCTATTAGCTAACCACAATAGCAAAAGACTCAACCGCATATTTTCACCATTTTTCTACCGCATTGGTAGCTATCACAAAACCGACCAAATAGAGATATAATTAGTCACTAACCAAGAAACAACTTCATCAGATGACAGTCTTATAACATGTTATACAATAAATGTATGTTTTGTTCGAAAATGTGCATATTTGAGGTATAAATCATAGTTTTACATTGCAGCTACCATCAAAAATATCACCAAAGCAGCCAGAATAATTACAGAGAGCAACGTGAAATACCTAAATACTCATCATAAAACATTTATGAAAAATACATGGTGTACAGCAAATGAAAGATAAACATCTTGTGAATCCAGCCAATATTTCCGATTTTTTTAAGTGTTTTACAGCGAAAACACAATATAGCATTATATTAGCTTACCACAATAGCCAAACACACAAATGCATTTATTAGCAGCAAAAGATAGCGATCGCAAAAACCAGCAAAATATATAAAATTAATCACTAACCTTGACCAACTTCATCAGATGACAGTCTTATAACATCAGGTTATACAATATACTTATGTTTTGTTCGAAAATGTGCATATTTAGAGCTGCAAACCGTGGTTATACGTTGTGAATATGTAGCATCGATTCACCAAATTGTCCGGAGCTAGTTTGGACACTCACCTAATCTGACCAAAGAACTCATCATAAACTTTACAAAAAAATACATGTTGGACAGCAAATGAAAGATACACTAGTTCTTAATGCAACCGCCGTGTTAGATTTTAAAAAATAACTTTACCATAACAAACAGCTTACGTTATAGCGAGACAGCACCCGCAAAAAGGGCGGATAATAGGACTAAACATTTTCCACAGAAATACGAAATAACATCATAAATTGTTCTTACTTTTGCTGAGCTTCTATCAGAATCTTGTACAAGGAGTCCTTTGTCCATTTACATTTACATTTTAGTCATTTAGCAGACGCTCTTATCTAGAGCGACTTACAGTAGAGTGCATACATTTGTATAACTTTTTTTTTTTTTTACATTTCATTACATTTTACATACTGAGACAAGGATATCCCTACCGGCCAAACCCTCCCTAACCCGGACGACGCTATGCCAATTGTGCGTCGCCCCACGGACCTCCCGGTTGCGGCCGGCTGCGACAGAGCCTGGGCGCAAACCCAGAGACTCTGGTGGTGCAGCTAGCACTGCGATGCAGTGCCCTAGACCACTGCGCCACCCGGGAGACCAGAATAAATCGTTGTTTGGTTTTAGAATGTCCTTCTCTCCTGTCGAATTCGCTCCACAAGGCTAGCCATGTGGCGCGAACATGCCCATCTTCTCTTAACGCATAGAACGGAAAACTCCAAAAGTCCCATTAAACGTTGAATAAACTGATGAAACTCAGTTGAAAAAACCTACTTTATGATGTTTTTCTAATATGTATCAAATAAAAACAAAGCCGGAGATATTAGCCGTGTATACCGAACGCTTATCATAAGACAATATGGAGGTACTTCCCGCGCACTGGTAGACAAAGGAAATTCTGGTCACGTCATTCCAAGAGCTCTTGTTCAACCTCAGATCAAGCTAGACACCCCATTCCACCTTCCACTGCCTGTTGACAGTGGAAGGCGTATGCAGTGCATGCATATCCATAAATATAAGGCAATTCAATAGGCAATTCAATAGGCAGGCCCAACGTCAACAGTGAAGAGGCGACACCGGGATGCTGGCCTTGTAGACAGAGCTCCTCTGTCAATTGAATGTATTATTTTGACCATCTTACTCTTTTCTTCTTGATGGCCAGTCTGACATATAATTTATTTTTTGCAACGCTGCCTAGAAGGCCAGCATCCCGGAGTCGCCTCTTCACTGTGTACTTTGAGACTGGTGTTTTGCGGGTAATATTTAATGAAGCTGCCAGTTAGATTTGGGTATGTCATTTTAGGCGAACATTTAAAAAAAGGGGCGGATCCTTTAACTGTCCTGTTGCGTAATAATCACGTTTTGGAACACTGAGTGCATTCTGACAGCACGTGCATAAAACAACTCCCGCTGGGGCGACCGTTAGAAATATTTGTAGCTCACGTGTGAAAAGGTTAATCATGGTGCCCCAAGATTGCTGATGAGTTAGTTGTTACATGAGTAATTTAATCATCGTAGTAATTAAACATAGTTAATCGATTTGATAAAAGAATTGTCATCACATTAATGATAGCCAAAGACATGACAGTGTCCTTTAGTAGGAGTTTCTTTGCAGCAATTCAACCATGAAGCCCTGATTTACGCAGTCTCCTCTGAACAATTGATGTTGAGATGTGTCTGTTACTTGAACTCTAAAAATCTGAGGTGCAGTTGACACTAATGAACTTATCCTCTTCAGCAGAGGTAACTCTGGGTCTTCCTTTCCTGTGGCGATCCTTATGAGAGCCAGTTTCTTTATAGCGCTTGATGGTTTTTGCGACTGCACTTGAAGAAACTTGAAAAGTTCTTGAAATTTTCCGGATTGACTGACCTTCATGTCTTAAAGTAATGATGGACTGTCGTTTCTCTTTGCTTTTTTTTCAGCTGTTCTTGCCATAATATGGACTTGGTCTTTTACCAAATAGGGCTATCTTCTGTATACCACCTCTACCTTGTCACAACACAACTGATTGGCTCAAACACATTAAGAAGGAAAGAAATTCCACAAATGAACTTTATCGAGAAAACACCATGTTAATTGAAATGTATTCCAGGTGACTAACTCATGAAGCTGGTTGAGATAATGCCAAGAGTGTGCAAAGCTGTCATCAAGGCAAAGGGTGGCTACTTTGAAGAATCAAAAATATAAAATAGATTTTGATTTATTTAACATTTTTTTTGGTTATTACATGATTCCATATGTGTTATTTCATGGTTTTTATGTCTTTGCTATTATTCTACAATGTAGAAAATAGCAAAAATAAAGAAATCCTTGAATGAGTAGGTCCCAACTTTTGACTGGTACTGTAGATGTACATACTTCCTATTATCAAATTACAGCAAACAGAGCGTTTAAAGGGGAAATTAGGACATTACATTTAAAAAGTTGCCCCTATCACTCCCATTGATTTGTAGCTATTAGTCGCTTAAGTTAGCTGAAGCTTGTAGTGGCTATATAATATTTTATAGCAGTGGGCTAAATCAGGGTTCCACAGAGTGTTTCTTGGTAGTCTTAAACAAATCTACTTTGAATCAAAAGTATACACCTCACACACATGGTTACAGACTTAATACAGGTGTCTCTTTTTTTATGTCAAATATAGAGTTGAAATGTATTACATTTTGTGTTTGCATCCCATTATTACACTTTATATACAGTTGAAGTCGGAAGTTTACATACACTTAGGTTGGAGTCATTAAAACTCATTTTTCAACCACTCCACAAATTTCTTGTTAGCAAACTATTGTTTTGGTAAGTCGGTTAGGACATCTACTTTGTGCATGACACAAGTAATTTTTCCAACAATTGTTTACAGACAGATTATTTCACTGTATCACAATTGCAGTGGGTCAGAGGTTTACATACACTAAGTTGACTGTGCCTTTAAACAGCTTGGAAAATTCCAGAAAATTACGTCATGGCTTTAGAAGCTTCTGGTAGGCTAATTGACATAATTTGAGTCAATTGGAGGTGTACCTGTGGATGTATTTCAAGGTCTACCTTCAAACTCAGTGCCTCTTTGCTTGACATCATGAGAAAATCATAAGAAATCAGCCAAGACCCCAGAAAAAAAACTTGTAGACCTCCACGAGTCTGGTTCATCCTTGGGAGCAATTTCCAAACACCTGAAGGTACCACGTTCATCTGTACAAACAATAGTACACAAGTATAAACACCATGGGACCACGCAGCCGTCATAACGCTCAGGAAGGAGACACGTTCTGTCTCCTAGAGATGAACATACTTTGGTGCGAAAAGTGCAAATCAATCCCTGAACAATAGCAAAGGACCTTGTGAAGATGCTGGAGGAAACAGGTACTTAAGTAACTATATCCACAGTAAAACGAGTCCTATATCGACATAACCTGAAAGGCCACTCAGAAAGGAAGAAGCCACTGCTTCAAAACAGCCATAAAAAAGCCAGACTACGGTTTGCACATGGGGACAAAGATCATACTTTTAGGTGAAATGTCCTCTGGTCTGATGAAACAAAAATAGAACTGTTTGGCCATAATGACCATCGTTATGTTTGGAGGAAAAAGGGGGAGGCTTGCAAGCCGAAGAACACTATCCCAACTGTGATAGATGGGGGTGGCAGCATCATGTTGTGGGGGTGCTATCCTGCAGGAGGGACTGGTGCTCTTCACAAAATAGATGGCATCATGAGGCAGGAAAATTATGGGGATATATTGAAGCAACATCTCAAGACAGCAGTCAGGAAGTTAAAGCTTGGTCGCAAATGGGTCTCCAAATGGACAATGACCCCAAGCATACTTCCAAAGTTGTGGCAAAATGGCTTAAGGACAACAAAGTCAAGGAATTGGAGTGTCCATCACAAAGCCCTGACCTCAATCCGATAGAAAATGTAACTTATTTTGGGAAGCTTGTGGAAGGCTACCCGAAACGTTTGACCTAAGTTAAACAATTTAAAGGCAATGCTACCAAATACTAATTGAGTGTATGTAAACTTCTTAATTAAACACTGGGAATGTGATGAAATAATTAAAGCTGAAAAATCATTCTCTCTACTATTATTCTGACATTTCACTTCCTTAAAATTAAGTGGTGATCCTAACTGACCTAAGATAGGGAATTTTTATTTGGATTAAATGTCAGGAATTGTGAAAAATTGAGAAATATTTGTAGCTCACGTGTGAAAAGGTTAATCATGGTGCCCCAAGATTGCTGATGAGTTAGTTGTTACATGAGTAATTTAATCATCGTAGTAATTAAACATAGTTAATGTATTTGGCTAAGGTGTATGTAAACTTCCGACCTCAACTGTACATATCAAAAGACTGAAATATAACAAAACCGTTTGACATAGAAACACTGCATTTTCGGCGGCTTTCAACTTTGTGCAACAGTTTCCTGTTTCAACATGACAATGCCCCCTGTGCACAATGTGAGGTCCATACAGAAATGGTTTGTTGGGATCGGTGTGGAAGAACTTGACTGGCCTGCACAGAGCTCTGACCTCAACCCCATTTGAACACCTTTGGGATGAATTGGAACTCCGACTGCGAGCCAGGACAATTGCCCACATCATGTAACTCAGTCAAGCAGTTAAATCAGAACAGCATAGACTGTGAAGAGACAAACACACACACACACACACACACACACACACACACACACACTGCATTCTCAAACACATGCTAACACACATACACATACATTTTAATATTGTTATTTTGCTGTATTATTGATTTTGTATTGTAGATATGTTATTTTAGAGTAGTGTGTAATAGTGTGTTGTGTTATGTATTGTTTTATTGTATGTAATTGTGATTGGACCACAAGAAGAGTAGCTGCTGCCTTGGCAGCATCTAATCTGGATACGGGAATTAATAAAATATAAAAAATAGTACACTACTTTTCACCAGGGGTAATAGGGCTCTGGTCAAATGTAGTGCACTATATAGGGAATATTGTGCCATTTGGGACACAATTCCAGTTGGTGTCGCACCTGGAAGGGGGTGACTTTGAAGTAACTTTGAAATTTGAGAGGCACACAAATTGACGCGTGTAACTGTACTTGTAGCTATTTATTTCGAAAGCCCATTTCTGGATGAGGAAGACCGTTTTATAGAAGCGAGAGCCTGCGTTCTCTCCCTTTCTTTGTGAATCTGTGTATATCCCTGTCTCTATGCATTTACATTAATTTTGTGGGTAATGTGCCTATATTCTGTAGTTTGTTTTTGCAAGTGTTGAGGATCAGTCTAAAATGTAATTATCCTTCTTCTACAAGGATGCAAGCACACTAATTTACTCAAACAACCAACTTACATACAGTATAACACTGTACATTTAATATGAAACATTTTGACTTTTGACTTCCTGGTCATATTCAAAAAGGGTCTGTTTCTCTTTTGCATCTGTGCTTTTCCATATGCTACGAAAGTCAATAATTGTTTGACATCATGTAATTATTGGAAACAACATATCGCTAACATGCTAATTCTAATCTATTGTTAATTGCCCCTGAGGGGACAAATAAAGTTGTAATGAATTTATTTGCTTGAATGTGTGTATTTGGTTTGTGTTTGCAGAACGGGATGATGGTGAGAGTGACAGAGAACTGTCCAGAGCTCAACTGCACCCTCAAGGAACAGATCCTACCTGACAACAGGTGCTGTAACATCTGCAAAGGTTGGTCCTTCAAATTTAAAGTTGCTTGCTATTGGTTCAGCCCTCATTCCCTCTCCCCTTGCAGTATCTCATTGGCTGAGCCATCATCTTCCACTGCCCAACATTTACTGAGTATGAATCATTCCTCATCTTCGTCTATCATTGGTCCCACCCTTAAAACCCGTTGTCTTCCATTGGACCAGCCCAGTGATTAACTTCTTATCTGGTGAACATCTCAACATCTGGTGAAATTGCAGAGCGTGAAACTCAAACTACAGAATTATAAATATTTAACTTTCATAAAATCAGAAGTGTAATACATCAAAATAAAGCTTAACTTCTTGTTAATCCAGCCGCTGTGTCAGATTTCAAAAAGGCTTTACGGCGAAAGCACACCATGCGATTATCTGAGGACAGCGCCCCGCATACAAAAGCATGACAAACATATTTCAACCAGGCAGGTGCGCCACGAAAGTCAGAAATAGCGATATAATAAATGCCTTGCCTTTGATGATCTTCTTCTGTTGGCACTCCAAAAGGTCCCAGATACATCACAAATGGTCCTTTTGTTCGATAATGTCCTTCTTTATATCCATAAAAACTCAGTTTAGCTGGCGCGCTTCAGTTAATAATCCAGCCAGTTTCCCTCCATCAAAATGCATACAAAATGAATCCCAAACGTTACTAATAAACTTTTCCAAACAAGTCAAACAACGTTTATAATCAAACCTTAGGTACCCTAATACGTAAATAAACGATAACATTTAAGACGGAGAATCGTTATTGTCTTTACTGGAGAAAATACCAAAGAACGTGCTCTCTTCCACACGCTTGGAAACACTACAGCCAAAATGGGAGCCACTACAGAAAAACTACAATTTCTGGCTCATTTTTCCAAAAACCTGCCAGAAACTCTTTCTAAAGACTGTTGACATCTAGTGGAAGCCCTAGGAACTGCAATCTGGGAGGATTTCACCTTATAATAAAAGTGACAGCCATTGAAAACATTATAAGTGCACTATATAGGGAATATGTATCATATATAACTATATAAAACCCCTTAGATATTCTCACAGATCAGGTTTGCCCTCATAAAAATGCCCCTTAGATATTAATTTAGAATCCTCCAATCCTCAAAATGAAATTATTGACGGAGAGTCACGTCATTGAAAAACATTTTTTGAGATATACTGTAGGCGACATGAGTCTCACTAGTGTTGAGTAATGTGCTGTTAAAAGTGTTGTAGGTTTATATATTTTATTTAACCTTTATTTTACTACAGGTCTACTTACTCTGTTGGCATCTTGACCCAGTTTATGCCCTCATTTGCAATGCAAACCATCACAAATTACTATGGGAATAAATGGAAGAGACAAGTGGAAGGGGGGAAAAGTAAGGAACTTCTCTGTCAGCCCTGGAGGCCTTTTCAAAACATGATTCACAAGGGCTATTAGCAGAACAACAGACACGATGTGGTCCCAAAAACACCTCTCTGACATAGGGTCCAGCATATCTCTTGATGATGATCGGGCTTGGGCCGACACGGGCTGCTTTATATAATTAACATTTCATTAATTATTTATTTTTCCATATTTTCTCATTGTTTTGTGATCAAAAAATAAAATGAACTTTTAAATTAAATTCTTTAAAAGTCCTGTTTAAGTAATATTTTAGTATTTTGATACTTTGTGCAAGGCAATTGATCAGCATTAAAAACTTTGTGGATGGGGCCTCCTGAGTGGCGCAGTGGTCTAAGACACTGCATTGCTACAGATGCTAGTTCGATACCCGTTCCGGCCGCGACTGGGAGACCCATGAGGCGACACACAATTGGCCCAGCGTCGTCCGAGTTAAGGGAGGGTTTGGCCGGGCGGTGGGCTTTTGGTTTCTCTCCCTCTAAAAACAGGGAGAGAAAACAACCGTAGCAAACTGAATTCTGGCGCACCCCCTTTCCCCGTTAGCCACGGCCACATGGCGCACCCCCAATATCAAGGTGCACATGGGCCTGAGTATGAAAATGATTAAATATTAATGCATTAGAGTTTTAAGAATTGTGTGTGTTCAATTATTGTGACATTGTTGCATTTAAGCATATTGAAGTTAGAAGCAATAGGATTTGAAGCAATAGCCTACCCGCGTGTAGTCAACTATTTCAGCACCATTTCGCACTGCTCTGAGACAAGCATGGGGACTGGTCTTGATAAATCAATGAGATTTTTATTTTCACTGAATCTCCATTTGGGTATTGGTTAGACTACAATTAGGGTGTGGACATGTTACGCACTTAGTGCTGTAGCCTACTCCCGACCGGTCAAGTTGTACAGCGCCATATTTTCTGAGGGTTTCATTTAAAAAAATAATTTGAATAGAAACACCATAATATTAATCAAATTATTTAAGCTGTTTCTAAAAATCAATCCCATATACTATGTTCTTACAAAAAAAGGTTTTAAATTCTCTAGTACAGCCAATATTAAAGACTGTCAAATGCTTATCAAAGATGCCCTCTGGTGCTCTAACTAACACTAACTAGCATTAATGGCAACAATGGCTGACAATTAAATAACGTGCCATGGAATTATGTGGCAGCCCGCAAGGTGTGCTACCATATGACACAAGTTTTACCTGAATAACCACTGTGCATTTCCTTTCTATCTCCCTCGTGGCATCAGCCAAACTTCCACCTCTGACGTTCTGATTCTTTGTACATGTAAGACCTCTTCTGAGAAAGAGGGAGAGGGAGGGAGGGAGGTAGAGAAAAATGTCAGAGAAAGAGAGTATATGCAGAGAGCGAGATTACAGAGAAGGAAAGGGAGGGATAAAGAGAGAAAAACATGTCAGAGGGAAAGAGACTTTTAGTCTTTCTTTAATGATACATACTCATTTCGTTAAAACCTCACAACCACCACCGCCCCCCCCGCTTTCAGAAATAAATATCACCTTGCCCTCTACCCCTTGATACCACACCACATCATACATCACAATAACCAAAACCTCACCACTTCTACAACCGTATATCCAACACATTCTCCCCAGCTATACAGACGGCCTCACCAACACACCATATCTCCTGAAACATCTCCACTTATCATTTCATGGAACTCAAATTCCACTCTAAGGCGCACAGAGACCATCCCATTAAATAATAGTAAAGGGTCTGTTATCCCCCACCTTTGACCCCGTTCCTCCTTGTTAGCCAAATAACCAACTTTGCCTGAGCAAACAAAAATTCAAACACACATTTGGCCTTTTCCTTATTCGAATACCCGTACTCCATTATAAACATCGCGACAGTAAACTCCACCCCTACCTCTCACACAGACATTCCAACAGAGACATTAATGCCATTAACCTGAGGCACACAGAAAACATGATGCACAGTTTCACTCATGACACAGAAAGGACAACCCTGTCCGACTCCCTGGTCGCCCCATGCCAACCAGCTGTTAGTGGCCAGGTCTCCATGTAGAACCCTCCACTGGAGGTCCCCTGATATCTTTGGTACTGGGAGTTTGTAGAGCCTCTCCATCTAAAACCCACCACACTCTCTGCCACACATATCCCCTACCACTGATGTGCCTTCACTCCTGTTAGGCTCCTAATGTTCCTCACGTTAATGCAGAGGTTGTAGAGGGCTTTACCTCCCACTCCCTCAAACTCCCCCAGGCTTGGAGTGTTAAAATGTAACAAGTCCTCCATACCCCCTTGCCAGTTTCCAGTCTCTGCTGTCATCTTCAGTGGCGGAAACATTGTGGCCCATCCCCCTTTGGCTGCTGCAACACCCCCCTTACCTCAGACAGTGCCTCCTGGACCCCCCCCAGGAATTTCTCCAGCAGCCTAAGAGATGTTAGTCCTGTATGTTGTGCCAGGACTTCCGAGGCTTTCCACCCCTCCGCATCCGAAGGTCACCCAGTAAACCCGCTGCCATCAGTCGCTTCTGCAGGATGGCCGATTGAACCAATCTCAAAAGGATGTCTAGATTGTGGAAGATAGGCTCCTCCCACACCCACAGCCCAGGCTCCAAACCACCTTCTCGTGTGGTCCTTAGCAGCTGCCAGGCCCTCAGCACTGCAGAGTAAAAATCAGAGAGACTTGCTGTACTCAGCCTCTCCAGTCTCATGAGGAACAGCTACCGGTCCAACCCTAATTCATCAGCGTGCATTCTGGTTCCCTCCAGCCGACATCAGTATGGTACAGCAGTCTCTGTGCCACCTTTAGTTGTAATGCAGCCACCCTGCTCTCCAGTTCTACCAGGCCCTATACTCCTTCGTGGACAGACATGTACAACACTGCCCGACTAGAAAAAACAAGAGAACAACCAGTTTATGCCACAGGAAGAATGCTGCCCGGCTGTTGATTATCAGCACCCTCCCTCTATATGACACTTGGGAAACAAGACACCTCCACCTGGCCAGTCTTGACACCACTGCCTGTGACAGCCCCTCTCAGTCCTTCCTGACCCACCTCTCCGAGCCCAGGTACAATCCCCAACATAAGCCCTTCACAACTCCACTGGAAACACCCTGGAAGCAAAGGGGGGCTCTATCTCTCCATGCTATGCATAACAGAGTTTTGCTTTGTTATAAGTAAGGATAGAGCCCTCCATACGGCCTCTCAACAACAAAAACCTTCCAGAATGCACTGAAAGAGAGAGAGAGAGAGACAGAGCGAAAGAGAGAGAGAATGTAGAATGCTAATAGATCCCTAAGCACTGAGGTTCAGAGGGGGGATTTCACAGAGAGTTGGACTGGCACTACTCATTACTGGGAATGAAGGGATAGATGGGTTCAGATCAAGAGAGGAGACGACTGAGTCGTCTACTGTACGTGCAGGCCTGTGTCTGCCTGCCTGCCTGCCTCTCTGTGTCTGTCTGGTTGTCTGGTAGATTGTCTGTCTGTCTGTGTGCACCTGTTTGATGGATTACACTCGCTCTTCTCAGCAGGCATTTTTCCTGTAGATTATTTATTGTGTATGTGTGTTTGTCTGGGGAAAGCTACAAACTCAAAGTGTTCCACAAAATCATAGCGTTTCCATGCCCCATTCTTTGCTCTTGGTACTATAGTTTTGTGAACTTTTGAGTTTGTGTTAGAATATGGTGATAGATCAACAACATATTCTCTAATTCCTGAAAATTTGATTTTGGGTTACAAGCTTTTTCCAGGAATGCCGGCTCATTTTCAACCTCACCACTTCGCCCAACCCTACTGTCAGCACCCTGTGTGATCCCAGTCAAACCCAGACTGTTGAGTCAGAAGTTTGTCCCCCTCTCTCCCAGGCTACGACTTCTGCTCAGAGGGACTCATTTGTGGGGAAAATTCGGAGTGTAAAAACCGGAATACCAGAGCGGAGTGTGAGTGCAAGAGCGGCTTTGCCTCCATCCATGGGGACTCCACATACTGTGAAGGTAGGCAGCTGTGAACTATTTGACTGGGTCTTTGGGTAGAAGACTCTGAACTAGCTGGGTTTTGAGAGCTTGTTTTGTGTATGTGGAAGTTGTATTTCTTTATTGCAAAGAGGACTAGGAGTAGAGTGAAGTTGCCCCTGCATGCTGATCTTGGGTGAGTTTAGCATTTCCCACACTAATGGTTAAGTTGTGGGAGGGGAAGCTGATCCTAGATCTGTACCTAGATTCCTGAATTATAGTGAATTATATTATCTCTATGGTTGAGTGGATATGTGGGTATGAGGGTATGTGAGATGCCTGGCCCATTCCATACAGTAGATGCCTGAGAGAGAGCTTGGCTGATGAGATGTTCAACTACCTCTGGCATTAGCAGGACATTTCAGAAACAAAATGTATTTGTTCAGAATTTGTATTTATTTGTATTTAAGGCAGCAGCTACTCTTCCTGAGGTCCAAAAACATGAAGGCACTTACATTGTATATAAAACAAAATATAAAGCAGTTCATCATATAACATTAATGCACCACTACATATCTACAATAAAACATGTATAATACCACCATACAACAACATTACAGTGTATGTGTGTATAGAGTGTGTGTGCAAGCACCTGTGTGTGTGTCTTTTCACAGTCCCTGCTTTTCCATATGTTGTATTGTTACCTGTTTTTTGTATCTGATTCTACTGCTTTCATCAGTTACCTGATGTGGAATAGAGTTCCATGTAGTCATGGCTCTATGTAGTACTGTGCGCCTCCCATAGTCTGTTCTGGACTTGGTGATTGTGAAGAGACCTCTGGTGTTATGTCTTGTGGGGTGTGCATTGGTGTCCGAGCTGTGTGCTAGTATTTTAAACAGACAGCTCGGTACATTCAGCTTGTCAACACTTCTTACAAAAACCAGTAGTGATGAAGTCAATCTCTCCTCCACTTAGAGCCATGAGAGATTGACATGCATATCATTAATGGTAGCTCCCAGAGTACTTTTAAGGGCCAGCTGTGCTGCCCTGTTCTGAGCCAATAATACTTTTACTAAGTCCTTCTTTGTGGCACCTGACCACACTACTGAACTGTAGTCCAGGTGTAACAAAACTAAGGCCTGTTGGACCTGCCTTGTTGATAGTGTTAAGAAGCGCTTTATTATAGACAGACTTCTCGCCATCTTAGCTACTGTTTTATCAATATGTTTTGACCATGACAGTTTACAGTCCAGGGTTACTCCAAGCAGTTTAGTTACCTCAACGTGCTCATTGTTCACATTATTCATTACACAACGATTTAGTTGAGGTTTAGGGTTTAGTGAATGATTTGTCTTAAATACAATGCTTTTAGTTTTTGAAATATTTAGCAATAACTTATTCCTTGCCACCCATTCTGAAACTAACTGCAGCTCTTTAAGTGTTGCAGTCATTTCAGTAGCTGTAGTAGCTGATGTGTATAGTGTTGAGTCATTCGCATACATACAGTGCTGTGAAAAAGTATTTGCCCCCTTCCTGATTTCTTTTTTTTTTTGCACATTTGTCACACTTAAAACTTCTAGTTCCTCCCAAACCCGGATCCGGGAGCACCCCCACCAGTAAAAAAGCTGACTAGCATAGCCTAGCATAGCGTCACAAGTAAATAGTAGCATCTAAATATCATTAAATCACAAGTCCAAGACACCAGATGAAAGATACACATCTTGTGAATCCAGCCATCATTTCTGATTTTTAAAATGTTTTACAGGGAAGACACAATATGTAAATCTATTAGCTAACCACGTTAGCAAAAGACACCACTTTTTTTACTCCACCAGTTTTTTACTCCATCAGTAGCTATCACAAATTCGACCAAATAAAGATATAAATAGCCACTAACCAAGAAACAACTTCATCAGATGACAGTCTGATAACATATTTATTGTATAGCATATGTTTTGTTAGAAAAATGTGCATATTTCAGGTATAAATCATAGTTTACCATTGCAGCCACCATCACAACTCTCACCAAAGCGACTAGAATAACTACAGAGAGCAACGTGTATTACCTAATTACTCATCATAAAACATGTCTTAAAAATACACAGCATACATCAAATGAAAGACACAGATCTTGTGAATCCAGCCAATATTTCAGATTTTCTAAGTGTTTTACAGCGAAAACACAATATAGCGTTATATTAGCTTACCACAATAGCAAAGATCACAACAGCATTGATTCAAGCCAAACATAGCGATAACGTATAAACCACCAAAATATATTAATTTTTTCACTAACCTTCTCAGAATTCTTCAGATGACAGTCCTATAACATCATATTACACAATGCATATAGAGTTTGTTCGAAAATGTGCATATTTAGCGGCACAAATCGTGGTTATACAATGAGAAAAGTTGCCAAGCTGCCCAGAAAATGTCGGGCGCCATCTTGGAGAGGCACCTATTCTAATCAATAAATAATCAAACTTGACTAAAAAATACAGGTTGGACAGCAAATGAAAGACAAATTAGTTCTTAATGCAATCGCTGTGTTACATTTTTTTAATTAACGTTACTGCGCAATACAGCGTGCGCTAAAGCGAGGCTACACTGAAATTAATTCCGGCTTATGCATTTAACATTTTTCAACAGAACAACGAATTATCAGCATAAATAGTTCTTACTTTTTGATGAACTCCCATCAGAATCTTGGGAAAGGTGTCCTTTGTCCAGAACAATCGTCTTTTGGTTGAAAGATGTCCTCTTCTCCTGTCGAAATAGCCGCTAACGTTAGCCATGTGCCGGAAAGGTGTCCAACTCTTGAAAGCGCGTCACAAAGAAATCCCAGAAAATCGCAATAAACTGATATAAACTGCTATAAATCGGTTTAAATTAACTACCTTATGATGTCTTTAACAACTATAACGAATAAAAACATGACCGGAGATATAGAACTGGCAAAACGAAAGCTTTGCAGCAGGCCACTGTGATGTCCCTACTGCGCCAGGCGCACCGTTGAAAAGGACGGTACTTCCGTTCCACGGTCTTATATAGGGCCCCAGATTGCGCAATCCACTCCATTCAAATTCTCACCACTTACTGACATCTAGAGGAAGACGTATGCAGTGCTTGTAGCCCCACAGCTTACATGGGGACTTATAAACTGACCTCAGAACAGGGACCTCGATTTCTGAAATCTCACTCCCTGACAGGAAATGTGCTGCAGAATGAGTTCTGTTTCACTCAGAGAAATAATTCAAACGGTTTTAGAAACTAGAGTGTTTTCTATCCAATAGTAATAATAATATGCATATTGTACGAGCAAGAATTGAGTACGAGGCAGTTTAATTTGAGAACGATATTTTACAAAGTTGAAACAGCACCCCCTATATTGACAAGAAGTTAAATGTTTCAGATCAAACAAGTTTAACCCAAGTAAACACAAAATGCAGTTTTTAAGTGATGATTTTATTTATTAAGGGAAAATAGCTATCCGAACCGTCATGGCCCTATGTGAAAAAGTAATTGCCCCCTAAATAACTGGTTGTTCCACCATCAGCAACAACTGCAATCAAGCGTTTGCAATAACTGGCAATGAGTCTTTCACATCGCTGTGGAGGAATTTTAGCCAACTCTTCTTTGCAGAATTCTTTTAATTCAGCCACATTGGAGGGTTTTCGAGCATGAACCGCCTTTTTAAGGTCACGCCACAGCATCTCAATCGGATTCAAGTCCGGACTTTGACTAGGCACCTCCAAAACCTTCATTTTGTTTTTTTAATCCATTCAGAGGTGGACTTGCTGATGTGTTTTGGATCATTGTCCTGCTGCAGAACCCAAGTGCGCTTCAGCTTGAGGTCAGGAACTGATGGCCGGACACTCTAGTTCCGGATTTTTGGTAAGAGAGCAGAATTCATGGTTCCATCAATCACAGCAAGTCGTCCAGGTCCTGAAGCAGCAAAGTAGTCCCAGACATCACACTACCACCACCATATTTGACTGTTGGTATGAAATGCTGTGTTACTTTTACGGCAGATGTAACGGGACGCACACCTTCCAAAAAGTTCAACTTTTGTCTCATCAGTCCAGAGAATATTTTCCCAAAAGTCTTGGGGATCATCAAGATGTTTTTTGCCAAAAGTGAGACGAGCCTTTATGTCCTTTTTGGTCAGCAGTGGTTTTTGCCTTTGAACTCTGCCATGGATGCCATTTTTGCCCAGTTTCTTTCTTATGGTGAGTCATGAACACTGACCTTAACTGAGGAAAGTGAGGCCTGCAGTTCTTTAGATGTTGTGGGTTCTTTTGTGACCTCTTGGATGAGTCGTCGCTGCGGTCTTGGGGTAATTTTGGTAGGCCGGCCAAACCACTGTTCCAAATTTTCTCCATTTATGGATAATGGCTCTCACCGTGGTTTGCTGGAGTCCCAAAGCTTTATAAATTGCTTTGTAACCCTTTCCAGACTGATAGATGTCAATTACTTTGTTTCTCATCTGTTCCTGAATTTCTTTGAATCGCGGCATGATGTCTTGCTTTTTGAGATCTTTTGGTCTACTTCACTTTGTCAGACAGGTTCTATTTAAGTGATTTCTTGATTCAACAGGTCTGGCAGTAATCAGGTCTGGGTGTGGCTAGTGAAATTGAACTCAGCTTTCCAAAAAATGTGATTAACCTCTCTGGGATATGTGGGACGGTAGCGTCCTACCTGGCCAACATCCAGTGAAAATGCAGAGCGCCAAATTCAAATAAATTACTATGAAAATTTTACTTTCATGAAATCACACATTCAATATACCAAATCAAAGCTACACTTGTTGTGAATCCAGCCAACATGTCAGATTTCAAAAATGCTTTACGGCGAAAGCAAACAATGCTATTATCTGAGGATAGCACCCCAGCTAACAATCACAGACCATCATATTTCAACCTTCCCGGCGCGACACAAAAAACGCAGAAATAAAGATATATAGTTCATGCCCTACCTTTGACGAGCTTCTTCTGTTGGCACTCCAATATGTCCCATAAACATCACAAATGGTCCTTCGATTAATTCCGTCGATATATATCCAAAATGTCCATTTATTTGGTGCGTTTGATCCAGAAAAACACAGGTTCCAACTTGCACAACGTGACTACAAGATATCTCAAAAGTTACCTGTAAGCTTTGTCCAAACATTTCAAACTACTTTTGTAATACAACATTAGGTATTTTTTAACGTAAATAATTGAAATAAAATAAAATTGAAGACGGGATGATCTGTGTTCAATACCGGAGGAAAACAATGTGTAGCATGCTTTCTGGTCACGCGCCTCTAACAAACAGTACACTTTACTGTAGCCTCATTCTGAACATGGCTACTTCTTCATTTCTCAATTGAAAAACCTCAACCAATTTCTAAATACCGTTGACATCCAGTGGAAGCGATAGGAACTGCAGGAAGGTCCCTTAGAAATCTGGATTCCCAATGAAAATCCATTGAAAAGAGAGTGACCTCAACAACAAAAAAACATGAAAATGCTGCCCCCTATCCTAGAGAAGTTAACCACAGTAAATTCATGATTTAACTTCTCTAGGATAGCATTTTCACGTTTGGATGAAAAGCGTGCCCAGAGTAAACTGCCTCCTACTCAGTCCCAGATGCTAAAATATGCATATTATTATTAGTATTGGATAGAAAACACTCTGACGTTTCTAAAACTGTTTGAATCATGTCTGTGACTATAACATAACTTATTTGGCAGGCAAAACCCCGAGACAAACCATTCAGATTTTTTTTCTTTTGAAGTCACTCTTTTCAATGGGTTTTTATTGGGAATCCAGATTTCTAAGGGACCTTCCTGAGCTAACAGACTTATTTGCCATACCTTTTGCCTCATCCCTCTCAAACAAAAAATGTTTCAATTCCTCATCAATCCAAGGGGATTTACAATATGTTTCATGTTCTTAATGGGTACATGCTTAAGAGTAACATGAATAAGCAATTGTGTAAATGTGTCAAGTGCAGAGTCTGGTTGCTCCTCATTACACACCACAGACCAGCAAATATTATTTACATCATCAACATAAGAATCACTAGAAAATGTATTGTAAATCAAATCAAATCAAATGTTATTTGTCACATGTGCCAAATACAACAGGTGTAGATCTTACAGTGAAATGCTCACTTACAAGCCCTTAACCAACAATGCAATTTTAAGAAAATACCTAATAAAAGGGGGGGGGGTAAGAGGTAAGAATAACAAATAATTAAAGAGCAGCAGTAAATAACAATAGCGGGGCTATATACAGGGGGTATCGGTACAGAGTCAATGTGCGAGGGCACCGGTGTCGAGGTAATTGAGGTAATATGTACATGTAGATAGAGTTATTTAAGTGATTATGCATAGATAATAACAGAGAGTAGCCGCAGCGTAGGGGGAATGCAAAAAGTCCTGGTTGTGATTTGATTAGCTATTCGGGAGTCTTATGGCTTGAAGGTAGACGCTGTTTAGAAGCCTCTTGGACCTAGACTTGGCGCTCCGGTACTGCTTGCCGTGCGGTAGCAGAGAGAACAGTCTATGACTAGGGTGGCTGGAGTCTTTGACAATTTTTAGGGCCTTCCTCTGACCCCCCTGGTATAGAGGTCATTGATGGCAGGAAGCTTGGCCCCGGTGATGTACTGGGCCGTTGTCGTGCCCTCTTGTCGTGCCCTCTTCACAACAGTCTTGGTGTGCTTGGACCATGTTAGTTTGTTGGTGTTTTGGACGCCAAGGAACTTGAAGTTCCCAACCTGCTCCACTACGGCCCCGTCGATGACAATATGGGTGTGCTCGGTCCTCCTTTTCCTTTTCCTGTAGTCCACGATCATCTCCTTTGTTTTGAACACGTTGAGGGAGATGTTGTTGTTCTTGCACCACACGGTCAGGTCTCTGACCTCTTCCTTATAGGTTCTCATCGTTGTTGGTGATCAGGCCTACCGTTGTTGTGTTATCAGCAAACTTAATGATGGTGTTGGAGTCATGCCTGGCTGTGCAGTCATGAGTGAACAGCGAGAACAGGAGTGGACTGAGCACACACCCTTGAGGGGCCCCTGTGTTGAGGATCAGCATGGCGGATGTTTTGTTACCTACCCTTACCAACTGGAGTTGAAAGCTGAGCTGTAGTCAATGAATAGCATTCTCACATAGGTGTTCCTTTTGTCCAGGTGTGAATGGGCAGTGTGGAGTGCAATAGAGATTGCATAATTTGTGGATCTGTTGGTGCAGTATGCAAATTGGAGTGGGTCTAGGGTTTCTGGGTTAATGGTATTGATGTGACCCATGACCAGTCTTTCAAAGCAGTTCATGGCTACACTCATCAAATCCAAGTTTTTTTTGTCACGTCCGCCGAATACAACAGGTGTAGACCTTACAGTGAAATGCTTACTTACAGGCTCTTACCAATAGTGCAAAAAAGGTATTAGGTGAACATTAGGTAATTAAAGAAATAAAAACAGTAAAAAGACAGTGAAAAAAAGTAGCGAGGCTACATACAGACACCGGTTAGTCAGGCTGATTTAAGGTAGTATGTACATGTATATATGGTTAAAGTGACTATGCATATATGCTGAACAGAGAGTAGCAGTAGCGTAAAGAGGGGTTGGTGGGTGGTGGGTGGCGGGACACAATGCAGATAGCCCGGTTAGCCAATGTGCGGGAGCACTGGTTGGTTGGGCCAATTGAGGTAGTATGTACATACAGTGGGGAGAACAAGTATTTGACACACTGACGATTTTGCAGGTTTTCCTACTTACAAAGCATGTAGAGGTCTGTAATTTTTATCATAGGTACACTTCAACTGTGAGAGAGGGAATCTAAAACAAAAATCCAGAAAATCACATTGTATGATTTTTAAGTAATTCATTTGCATTTTATTGCATGACATAAGTATTTGATACATCAGAAAAGCAGAACTTAATATTTGGTACAGAAACCTTTGTTTGCAATTACAGAGATCATACGTTTCCTGTAGTTCTTGACCAGGTTTGCACACACTGCAGCAGGGATTTTGGCCCACTCCTCCATACAGACCTTCTCCAGATCCTTCAGGTTTCGAGGCTGTCGCTGGGCAATACGGACTTTCAGCTCCCTCCAAAGATTTTCTATTGGGTTCAGGTCTGGAGACTGGCTAGGCCACTCCAGGACCTTGAGATGCTTCTTACGGAGCGACTCCTTAGTTGCCCTGGCTGTGTGTTCGGGTCGAGGTCATGCTGGAAGACCCAGCCACGACCCATCTTCAATGCTCTTACTGAGGGAAGGAGGTTGTTGGCCAAGATCTCGTGATACATGGCCCCATCCATCCTCCCCTCAATACGGTGCAGTCGTCCTGTCCCCTTTGCAGAAAAGCATCCCCAAAGAATGATGTTTCCACCTCCATGCTTCACGGTTGGGATAGTGTTCTTGGGGTTGTACTCATCCTTCTTCTTCCTCCAAACACGGCGAGTGGAGTTTAGACCAAAAAGCTCTATTTTTGTCTCATCAGACCACATGACCTTCTCCCATTCCTCCTCTGGATCATCCAGATGGTCATTGGCAAACTTCAGACGGGCCTGGACATGCGCTGGCTTGAGCAGGGGTACCTTGCGTGCGCTGCAGGATTTTAATCCATGACGGCGTAGTGTGTTACTAATGGTTTTCTTTGAGACTGTGGTCCCAGCTCTCTTCAGGTCATTGACCAGGTCCTGCCGTGTAGTTCTGGGCTGATCCCTCACCTTCCTCATGATCATTGATGCCCCACGAGGTGAGATCTTGCATGGAGCCCCAGACCGAGGGTGATTGACCGTCATCTTGAACTTCTTCCATTTTCTAATAATTGCGCCAACAGTTGTTGCCTTCTCACCAAGCTGCTTGCCTATTGTCCTGTAGCCAATCCCAGCCTTGTGCAGGTCTACAATTTTATCCCTGATCTCCTTACACAGCTCTCTGGTCTTGGCCATTGTGGAGAGGTTGGTCTGTTTGATTGAGTGTGTGGACAGGTCTTTTATACAGGTAACGAGTTCAAACAGGTGCAGTTATTACAGGTAATGAGTGGAGAACAGGAGGGCTTCTTAAAGAAAAACGAACAGGTCTGTGAGAGCCGGAATTCTTACTGGTTGGTAGGTAATCAAATATTTATGTCATGCAATAAAATGCAAATTAATTACTTAAAAATCATACAATGTGATTTTCAGGAATTTGGTTTTAGATTCCGTCTCTCACAGTTGAAGTGTACCTATGATAAAAAATTACAGACCTCTACATGCTTTGTAAGTAGGAAAACCTGCAAAATCGGCAGTGTTTCAAATACTTGTTCTCCCCACTGTATGTACATGAATGTATAGTTAAAGTGGCTGTGCATATATAATAAACAGAGCGTAGCAGCAGCGTAAAAGAGGGGTTGGGGGGGCACACAATGCAAATAGTCCAGGTAGCCATTTGATTACCTGTTCAGGAGTCTTATGGCTTGGGGGTAAAAACTGTTGAGAAACGTTTTGTCCTAGACTTGACATGAGTGCTATGGGTCGGTAGTCATTTAGGCAGGTTACCTTAGTGTTCTTGGGCACAGGGACTATGGTGGTCTGCTTAAAACATATTGGTATTACAGACTCAGTCAGGGACAGGCTGAACATGTCAGTGAAGACACTTGCCAGTTGGTCAGCGCTTGTTGTACACGTCCTGGTAGTCCGTCTGGCCCTGTGGCCTTGTGAATGTTGATCTGTTTAAAGGTCTTACCCACAACGGTTGTGAAGAGCGTGATCACACAGTCGTCTTGAACAGCTGATGCTCTCATGCATGTTTCAGTGTTACTTACCTTGAAGCGAGCATAGAGCTCGTTATTTAGCTCTTCTGATAGGCTCGTGTCATTGAGCACCTCTCAGCTGTGCTTCCCTTTGTAGTCTATAATAGTTTGCAAGCCCTGCCACATCCGACAAGCATCGGCGCCGGTGTAGTACGATTCGATCTTAGTCCTGTATTGATGCTTTGCCTGTTTGATGGTTCGTCGGAGGGCATTCCAGGTTGGAGTCCCGCTCCTTGAAGTGGCAGCTCTACCCTTTAGCTCAGTGCAAATGTTGCCTGTAGTCCATGGCTTCTGGTTGGGGTATGTACGTTCAGTCACTGTGTGGACGACGTCCTCAATGCACTTATTGATAAAGCCAGTGACTGATGTGGTGTATGACCACATATACATTATATTAGGTCCAGCTTTTGGAACTTTGGTTTTCCTAGATGTGGCTACTATATTGTGATGACTACATCCTATGGATTTGGATACTGCTTCAAAGCAATTTTCTGCAGCATTAGTAAAGATGTGATAAATACATGTAGGGGATTTCATTCCTGTGCTGTTTGTAAATACGCAGGTAGGTTGACTGATAACCTGAACCAGGTTGCAGGCACTGGTTACAGTTTATTTTTTTTTTGAGTGGGCAGCTTGATGAAGCCAGTCAATGTTGATATCACATACAGTTGAAGTCGGAAGTTTACATACACTTATGTTGGAGTCATTAAGACTCGTTTTCTAACCACTCCACAAATTTCTTGTTAACAAACTATAGTTTTGGCAAGTCGGTTAGGACATCTACTTTGTGTATGACACAAGTCATTTTCCAACAATTGTTTACAGACAGATTATTTCACTTATAATTCACAATTCTATCACAATTCCAGTGGGTCAGAAGTTTACATACACTAAGTTGACTGTGTATTTAAACAACTTGGAAAATTCCAGAAAATCATGTCATGGGTTTTGAAGCTTCTGATAAGCTAATTGACATCATTTGAGTCAGTTGGAGGTGTACCTGTGGATGTATTTCAAGGCCTTCAAACTCAGTGCCTCTTTGCTTGAAGAAATCAGCCAATACCTCAGAATTTTTTTTTGTAGACCTCCACAAGTCTGGTTCATCCTTAGGAGCAAATTCCAAACGCCTGAATGTAGCACGTTCATCTGTACAAACAATAGTACGCAAGTATTAACACCATGGGACCACGCAGCCGTTATACCGCTCAGGAAGGAGACGCATTCTGTCTCCTAGAGATGAACGTACTTTGGTGCAAAAAGTGCTAATCAATGTCAGAACAAAAGCAAAGGACCTTGTGAAGATGCTGGAGGAAACAGGTACAAAAGTATCTATATCCACAGTTAAACGATTCCTATATCAACATAACCTGAAAGGCCACTCCGCAAGGAAGAAGTCACTGCTCCAAAACCGCCATAAAAAAGCCAGACTACGGCTTGCAACTGCACATAGGGACAAAGATCATACTTTTTGGAGAAATGTCCTCTGGTCTGATGAAACAAAAACTGAACTGTTTGGCCATAATGAACATCTTTATATTTGGTGGAAAAAGGGGGAGGCTTGCAAGCCGAAGAAAACCATCCCAACCGTGAAGCCCGGGGGTGGCAGCATCATGTTGTGGGGGGGCTTTGCTGCAGGAGGGACTGGTGAACTTCAAAAATGGATGGAAAATTATGTGGATATATTAAAGCAACATCTCAAGACATCAGTCAGGAAGTTAAAGCTTGGTCGCAAATGAACAATGACCCCAAGCATACTTCCAAAGTTGTGGCAAAATGGCTTAAGGACAACAAAGTCATGGTATTGGAGTGGCCATCACAAAGCCCTGATCTCAATCCTATAGAACATTTGTGGGCAGAACTGAAAAAAACATGTGCGAGCAAGGAGGCCTACAAACCTGACTCGGTTACACCAGCTCTGTCAGGAGGAATGGGCCAAAATTCACCCTACTTATTGTGGGAATCTTGTGGAAGGCTACCCGAAATGTTTGATCCAAGTTAAACAATTTAAAGGCAATGCTACCAAATACTAATTGAGTGTATGTAAACTTCTGACCCACTGGGAATGTGATGAAAGAAATAAAAGTTGAAATAAATCATTCTCTCTACTATTATTCTGACATTTCACATTCTTAAAATAAAGTGATGGTGATCCTAATTGACCTTAAACGGGGATTTTTTACTAGGATTAAATGTCAGGAATTGTGAAAAACTGAGTTTAAATGTATTTGGAAAAGGTGTATGTAAACTTCTGACTTCAACTGTACATTATCAAGTATTTCACACATGTTATCCGGTATTCATCGACCTGGCCAAGGCTTTTGAATCACCATATTCTTATCGGCAGACTCAACAGCCTTGGTTCCTCAAATGACTGCCTCGCCTGGTTCACCAACTACTTCTCAGACAGAGTTCTGTGTGTCAAATCGGAGGGCCTGTTGCACTCATGCTGCCAAACATACCCTCGTAAAACTGACTATCCTACCGATCCTTGACTTCAGCTATGTCATTTACAAAATAGCCTCCAACACTCTACTCAGCAAATTGGATGCAGTCTATCACAGTGCCATCCGTTTTGTCACCAAAGCCCCATATACTACCCACCACTGCGACCTGTATGCTCTCGTTGGCTGGCCTTCACTTCATATTTGTCGCCAAACCCACTGGCTCCAGGTCATCCAAAAGTCTTTGCTAGGTAAAGCACCGCCTTATCTTAGCTCACTGTTCACCATAGCAGCACCCACCCGTAGCACATGCTCCAGCAGGTATATTTCACTGGTCACCCCCAAAGCCAATTCCTTCTTTGGCCGCCTTTCCTTCCAGTTCTCTGCTGCCAATGATGGAACGAATTGCAAAAATCACTGAAGTTGGAGACTCATATCTCCCTCACTAGCTTTAAGCACCAGCTGTCAGAGCAGCTCACAGATCACTGCACCTGTACATAGCCCATCTGTAAATAGCCCATCCAACTACCACATCTCCATACTGTTATTTTATTTGTTTTTCCTCCTATGCACCCAAGTATCTCTACTTGCACATTCATCTTCTGCACATCTATCACTCCAGTGTTTAATTGCTAAATTGGAATTATTTCACCACTATGGCCTATTTATTGCCTTACCTCCCTAATCTTACTACATTTGCACACACTGTTTATATACTTTTCTATTGTGTTATTGACTGTACGTTTGTTTATTCCATGTGTAACTCTGTGTTGTTGTTTGTGTCGCACTGCTTTGCTTTATCTTGGCCAGGTGGCAGTTGTAAATGAGAACTTGTTGTCAACTGGCCTACCTGGTTAAATAAAGGTGAAATAAAAATTTAATAAATACTGACTGTAGGTGAGGCAGATGAACCTGTAGCCATATTACTTCAACAGTATTTCACTTGAGATCCTTTCTAAGCTTTACAGGAATGTGGTTCTGAATATGGACCATAATACTGTCCCGATTGTCATTTCTGTCTTTTCGGTAGATATTATAAGCATGTATTGCTACCACTGTATCATCAAAGGTATTATCTAAGTGAGGTTCAGAGATAGTCAGAATATGAATGTCATCTGTTTCAAGCAAGTTATTGACTTCATGAACCTTGTTTCTTAGGCTATATAAGTTAAGCTTTTCATACATGAATTATAAAATATCTCTAACGGTCGCCCAACGCGAGTTGTTTTATGCACGTGATGTCAGAATGCGCTCACTGTTACAAAATGTCATTGTTACGCAACAGGACAGTTAATCCGCACTGCCCTCCTTCCCCAAGCACTTCCCAATTGTTTCTGCAAATCAAGTCTGCAGAAATTTGCGCGTCTCCAGTCAAAACAGGACCTACACACAAGTGTTCACATTTTCCGTCTGGTGCCCGCATCACATTCATTGTTGTTTTCATTACTACATGATAATAACTTTGGAAATGTGTGCGTTTATATCAAAGTAAGTGCCTTATTATGTTATAATAGTTTCTGTATGTCGTTTCTACTGTAGCTCACTGTATGTATGGAGTATAATATATTGTGTGTATTCCTTATAACCGCGGACACGCTAGCTTATGTAGCTAGTTACATTCTTCTATTAGCTCTGTAAAACAATGCTAATTGCATCAGAGAAGTATTAGCTTGTGTTGTATTTTGAAGCTACCCTGGTCTTATGACCATGGTTTGTTTTCATTTGACCTATTTAGCATAGCTCTGTTCTGCCCTGCCCTTGTGGAGCTCAACAGTTACTGTTTCTTACTGTTATAACACATTTGTGATTTTGTCAATTCAATATATTATTTTAACATCAGTTTTATTATGTTACTTCTTTGTAATATTGTTTTCTTGCTATATCCTGATATTGTATTCTAATTACTAATAATTTCTCTTTATTCTGTACTTTCAGAAACCACAAACAGTATTTGCCAATATCATAACTGGAACTGGACATATTTTTTAGCTGAAGATTGAGGACAGCTTTTGTATGCTAGCGTACACTCATTAACAGTTTTACTGGATGAATACACAGCAAGAAAACACCATAGGCCAATAGGTAATAGTCATCTATTTTATTAAACTATTGGTGATGGTTGAAAAACAACAACAAAAACTTGTTTTACTTAGAGGAAATAAAACGGAATATGCTTATCCCATATATAATATTCATGCAGTGACTGAACAACAACTGCATTTCCACCCCCACCTCTAAAGGCATAGTATCATGTCAGGTCACCTGTCAAGTCACCTGTCAGGAGAGTCAGTCAGTAATTGCTGCAGATGTGCTCAATAGTGCTTGAGCATATGATACTCCTCAAAGCATGGCGAAACACATAGAGGTGTGTCACAAGCTAAACACATGTACTTTGTCAACCTCCTCTGCTTCCTTCTAATGGTGCCAGACAGGCAGACTTTGCAGTGCCTCTGTGTGTGACTACCTTGAGCAGCAGTTTGAGGGACTTTGCAGGGAAAATGCCATGCAGTGAGGCGTATGGGATTGTGAAGGACTGTCACCAGGAAGGTATGCATTTCACAAATTGTGGTTGTCACCCATTTAGCGAGTTTCCCCTCACTCCTGGCTCTCTCTTCTCTTGTAGCTCCAAGGCCAAGGCATAGCGATTGGTCTGCTCGACTAGGTCTCCCACCAGCTCCTCTGTCAGAAACAGCTTGAAGGACTCTGCCTCAGAGGGAAATGGCAAGGTGCTTTGAAATCCATATTGGGACTAATCAAAGCAAACAGCAGTGCCAGGAGGGGTAAAATGGCTGGGGGCCTTCCAGCTACCACAGAACTCCTGTACTGCATCCACCATTGGTCTGCCTCCATCACCACCAGCATCTTCAAAGGGGCCTGGGACTTCATCAGTGGACAAGGGGTCCTCTGATTCAGGGTTATCAATGGCTACAAGATTGGGGGAGCTCCTCACTGTCGGAATCTGATTCCTGACTTTCATACTGAGACTCATAGTCAGAATTGATAAAAATCTCCAGAATTTCCACATTTGTGAGTTGTCTCCTTTTGAAAGACATTGCTATTGCTACAGCTTAGGTCACTAGCTACGTACATAAACAACAACACTGCATGGTTCAGAGCTGAAGTCAGAGGTTAAGTGATTGACTGCCTGCACGCGCCACTTGTATCAATACAGAACATGTTTTGTGAGATACGTTTTTATTCATTTACTGTTTTATTCACATGTTTTTAAGTGCTGCTCACAAATCATGCATTCCGATTCTTGCATAGAATGTCATGAACACATGTAAAATACGTTTTTGAAGGTTGTACTGATTATGATGAGCTAAGCTAATTCCAACTATGTGTGGAGGCATGTTTGTTGGCATACAATGCTTTCTGGACCAAAGTTGATATAACAAAATGAGGTGAGTGAGGGTTCACTCATTTTTCAAGTAACCTTCCGGAAGTGAATGATGTGATGTGAATGATGGTAGATGACACACCCCCTTCAACATGCATACTATATACCAAACTCATCTTGTTTACTCTTATCTTTGTTTGATGCGAAAAAAACAAACATAGTGGCGTGTACAATCTACCCATCGTTGGATTACTTTCGATTTCTGGAAAGTGTTTTAATCAATTATGAGCTCACCCGTGATGTGATTAATTATAAATAGTAATTGCTATTAGCTAATTCATATTGTAGTTTCTGTCAGCCGAGTTATAAAAATATGACCACCTATGTTACATCAATCTTTCCTCAGTTAGCGATAGAACAACTGTAGCCTAGATTTTCTGGTTTGGATGATTGTGTATGCTGTAGCTACTTCTGTGAATGTCTGAACATTGCATCCAAAAATAAACTGGTCACATTCTGGACATAACTTTGTAAGGACTGTGTTTGTGTAAAATGTTTCTGTGAAAAAACAGTGTGGTCAGCCCAAATGCTGATTGTTGCGTCAATCGAAACTGGACATTCTAAATAAGCGTTCTAATCACACAGGTTTGATTGTACGCTACAGGGACCACTGTAGAATGATCACACCCGTTTGAGGGTACATGTGAAAAGGTTAATATGAGCTAATTTGATCAGTTTTATTGGTTAATTGATTGTTTTTAATGCTTTACTGTGAAGCTTATCAGAAGTAGGCTTGCTCATGTTATTTATATTGGAGCTGATGGTGTACGGTGAGCTTTACACAGTGGAGCTGCATACTGTCTCAGTGCTAATAGTCTAACTCTGGTTCATAGGTACATGATTACTGCATACAATAGCTGTAGGATCAACAGAGTAAAGCTAATTGGTAAGAAGACACTCAGGGCCTTATTGCAGAGGTGGCTGGTGAGCAGAGATATAGGTGGATGTGATCATAATGGCTAGAATGGAATAGATGGCAAGGTATCAAGCACATGGTTTACATTCCAGCCATTATTTCAACCATTACGATGAGCGCGTCCTCTGATATGTCTGTCCACCAGCCTCCTTTGGCTTATTGGCTACAATAGTTCCAGGGATTGTGGGTAGGACCCAGCCAAGGCTACTTCAGTGGGTCTGTGAGGACACTCTACAGCAGGGCACTAAGGGACAGTTGAGTTGGATTATGGGTATAAGAGTCTCAAGGCTGTTTTAGTTGTCATGGATTCAGGGGTATGAGACGCTTGGCCTTTCCATGGACTTATTGGTTTGTAACAGAGGGCTCGTTGGTGTAGGAGACTAGTGCCGATTCATTTGGCTTAATATGATTACAATATGTTGAGCCTATGGTAAAAGTAGGAGGGCCCTTTGAGTGGGCCTACTGGTGTAGAGCTTTGGACACTGATGTGCTCTTGTTTACCGGGAACAGGTGTGGGATCTTAATTTGATCACCCTATTGCAGGATAACTTTCCTGTAATGCAGGGAATTTAAAATGTGTAGTGTGTTTGAGGTTTAAAAAAACTTCAGAAGTTTGCAATTTCCACTTAGACATGTCAGACTTGATGTTTCCTTACGAAAAATATAGCAATACAAAAATGACCATTCATTATGATCCACATAAAAATTCAACTTTCTTGTTGCTGCAGGATTATGTTCCTGCAGTAGCAATCTGGTTCAAATTAAGATCTTATATCTGTAGAAGTGAGAGCCTGGTTCCTAATCAGTTGGCTCATGTTTCGAAAACTATGGGCACCATAGAGTAGATTTATGGCATACCAGGACCAGTCCTCAGTGGCTGCTGTCGCACTCTAAATCTTGCTTCCTCTATCTCTCTGTCTCTTTCTTTCTCTCATTCAATCAATCAATCAAATGTATTTATAAAGCCCTTCTTACATCAGCTGATGTCACAAAGTGCTGTACAGAAACCCAGCCTAAAACCCCAAACAGCAAGCAATGCAGGTGTAGAAGCACGGTGGCTAGGAAAAACTCCCTAGAAAGGCCAGAACCTAGGAAGAAACCTAGAGAGGAACCAGGCTATGAGAGGTGGCCAGTCCTCTTCTGGCTGTGCCGGGTGGACATTATAACAGAACATGGCCAAGATGTTCAAATGTTCATAGATGACCAGCAGGGTCAAAGAATAATAATCACAGTGGTTGTGGAGGGTGCAACAGCACCTCAAGAGTAAATGTCAGTTGGCTTTTCATAGCCGATCATTCAGAGAATATCTGCCGCTCCTGCTGTCTCTAGAGAGTTGAAAACAGCAGGTCTGGAACAGGTAGCATGTCCGGTGAACAGGTCAGGGTTCCATAGGCGCAGGCATAACAGTTGAAACTGGAGCAGCAGCACGGCCAGGTGGACTGGGGACAGCAAGGAGTCATCAGGCTAGGTAGTCCTGAGGCATGGTCCTAGGGCTCAGGTCCTTCGAGAGAGAGAAAGATTTAAAAAAGTAAGAAAGAGAGAGAATTAGAGAGAGCATACTTAAATTCACACAGGACACCGGATAAGACAGGAGAAATACTCCAGATATAACAGACTGACCCTAGCCCCCCGAAAACAAACTACTGCAGCATAAATACTGGAGGCTGAGACAGGAGGGGTCGCGACGATACCCCCGGACAGGGCCAAACAGGCAGGATATAACCCCACCCACTTTGCCAAAGCACAGCCCCCACACCACTAGAGGGATAACTTCAACCACCAACTTACCATCCTGAGACAAGGCCGAGTATAGCCCACAAAGATCTCCGCCACGGCACAACCCAAGGGGGGCGCCAACTCAGCCAGGAATATCACGTCAGTGACTCAACCCACTCAAGTGACGCACCCCTCCTAGGGACGGCATGGAAGAGCACCAGTAAGCCAGTGACTCAGCCCCTGTAATAAGGTTAGAGGCAGAGAATCCCAGTGGAGAGAGGGGATCCCGGCCAGGCAGAGACAGCAAGGGCAGTTCGTTGCTCCAGTGCCTTCCCTTTCAACTTCACACTCCTGGGCCAGACTACACTCAATCATAGGACCTACTGAAGAGATGGGTCTTCAATAAAGACTTAAAGGTTGAGACCGAGTCTGCATCTCTCACATGGGTAGGCATACCATTCCATAAAAATGGAGCTCTATAGGAGAAAGCCCTGCCTCCAGCTGTTTGCTTAGAAATTCTAGAGACAGTAAGGAGGCCTGCATCTTGTGACCGTAGGGTACGTGTAGGTATGTACGGCAGGACCAAATCGGAAAGATAGGTAGGAGCAAGCCCATGTAATACTTTGTAGAGGAGCAGTAAAACCTTGAAATCCGCCATTGCCTTAACAGGAAGCCAGTGTAGAGAAGCTAGCACAGGATTAATATGATCACATTTTTTGGTTCTAGTCAAGATTCTAGCAGCTGTTTTTAGCATTAACTGAAGTTTATTTAGCGCTTTACCCGGGTAGCCGGAAAGTAGAGCATTGCAGTAGTCTAACCTAGAAGTGACAAAAGCATGGATGAATATGTCTGCATCATTTTTGGACAGAAAGTGTATGATTTTTGCAATGTTACGTAGATGGAAAAATGCTGTCTTTGAAACAGTCTTGATATGTCCGTCAAAAGAGAGATCAGGGTCCAGTATAACACCAAGGTCCTTCACTGTTTTATTTGAGACGACTGTACAAACATCAATTTACTGTTGATTTGTCAGAGGACAAACCATCCAGAGACAAACTGATATCTTTCCGACAGATAAGATATAAACCAGGCCAGAACTTGTCCGTGTAGGTGAATTTGGGTTTCCTATCTCTCCAAAAGAATGTGGTGATCGATGGTATCAAAAGCAGCACTAAGGTCTAGGAGCACGAGGACAGATGCAGAGCCTCGGACTGACGCCATTAAAAGGTAATTTACCACCTTCACATGTGCAGTCTCAGTGCTATTATGGGGTCTAAAACCAGACTGAAGCGTTTCG
Source organism: Salvelinus namaycush (assembly GCF_016432855.1). Lineage (NCBI taxonomy): Eukaryota > Metazoa > Chordata > Actinopteri > Salmoniformes > Salmonidae > Salvelinus > Salvelinus namaycush. The sequence goes on from NC_052307.1 coordinate 50,225,939, forward strand.
TATACATTGTTTGTCTTCAGGAAGGCAGTGAGTTGCTACGCAATAGCTTTTTCTAAAATTTTTGAGAGGAATGGGAGATTCGAAAGAGGCCAATAGTTTTTTATATTTTCTGGGTCAAGGTTTGGCTTTTTCAAGAGAGGCTTTTTTACTGCCACTTTTAGTGAGTTTGGTACACATCCGGTGGATAGAGAGCTGTTTATTATGTTCAACATAGGATGTCCAAGCCCAGGAAGCAGCTCTTTCAGTAGTTTAGTTGGAATAGGGTCCAGTATGCAGCTTGAATGTTTAGAGGACATGATTATTTTCATCAATGTGTCAAGAGATATAGTACTAAAAAACTTGAGTGTCTCCCTTGATCCTAGGTCCTGGCAGAGTTATGCAGACTCAGGACAACTGAGGAATACGCAGATTTAAAGAGGCATCCGTAATTTGCTTTCTAATATCATGATCTTTTTCTCAAAGAAGTTCATGAATTTATCACTGCTGAAGTGAAAGCCATCCTCTCTTGGGGAATGCTGCTTTTTAGATAGCTTTGCGACAATTTCAAAAATATGTTTTGGATTGTTCTTATTTTCCTCAATTAAGTTGGAAAAATAGGATAATCGAGCAGCAGTGAGGGCTCTTCGATACTGCACGGTACTGTCTTTCCAAGCTAGTCAGAAGACTTCCAGTTTGGTGTAGCGCCATTTCCGTTCCAATTTTCTGGAAACTTGCTTCAGAGCTCGGGTGTTTTCTGTATACCTGGGAGCTAGTTTCTTATAACAAATGTTTTTTGTTTTTAGGGGTGCGATTGCGTCTAGGGTATTGTGTAAGGTTAAATTGAGTTCCTCAGTTAGGTGGTTAAATGATTTTTGTACTCTGATGTCCTTGGGTAGGTGGAGGGAGTTTGGAAGGGCATCTAGGAATCTTTGGGTTTTCAGAGAATTTATAGCACGACTTTTGATGATCCTTGGTTGGGGTCTGAGCAGATTATTTGTTGTGATTGCAAACGTAATAAAATGGTGGTCCGATAGTCCAAGATTATGAGGAAAAACATTAAGATCCACAACATTTATTCGACGGGACAAAACTAGGTCCAGAGTATGACTATGGCAGTGAGTAGGTCCGGAGACATGTTGGACTAAACCCACTGAGTCAATAGCCTTTTGGAGTGGGTCTGTGGACTTTTCCATGTGAATATTAAAGTCACCAAAAATTTGAATATTATCTGCCATGACTACAAGGTCCAATAGGAATTCAGGGAACTCAGTGAGGAATGCTGTATATGGCCCAGGATGCCTGCAAACAGTAGCTATAAAAAGTGATTGAGTAGGCTGCATAGATTTCATGACTAGAAGCTCAAAAGATGAAAACGTCGTTTTTTTTGTAATTTGACATTTGCTGTCATAAATGTTAGCAACACCTCCGCCTTTGCGGGATGCGCGGGGGATATGGCCACTAGTGTAACCAGGAGGTGAGGCCTCATTTAACATAGTAAATTCATCAGGCTTAAGCCATGTTTCAGTCAGGCCAATCACATCAAGATTATGATCAGTGATTAGTTAATTCACTATAACTGCCTTGGAAGTGAGGGATCTAACATTAAGTCATCCTATTTTGAGATGTGAGGTATCACAATTTCTTTCAATAATGGCAGGAATGGAGCAAGTCTTTATTCCAGTGAGATTCCTAATGCGAATACCGCCATGTTTAGTTTTGCCCAACCTAGGTCGAGGCACAGACACAGTCTCAATAGGGATAGCTGAGCTGACTACACTGACTGTGCTCGTGGCAGACTCCACTAACCTGGCAGGCTGGTTAACAGCCTGCTGCCTAGCCTGCACCCTATCTCATTGTGGAGCTAGGGGAGTTAGAGCCCTGCCTATGTTCGTAGATAAGATGAGAGCACCCCTCCAGCTAGGATGGAGTCCGTCACTCCTCAACAGCCCCAGGCTTGGTCCTGTTTGTGGGTGAGTCCCAGAAAGAGGGCCAATTATCTACAAATTCTATCTTTTGGGAGGGGCAGAAACAGTTTTCAACCAGCGATTGAGTTGTGAGACACTGCTGTAGAGCTCATCACTCCCCCTAACTGGGAGAGGGCCAGAGACAAATACTCGATGCCGACACATCTTTCTAGCTGATTTACACGCTGAAGCTATGTTGCGCTTGGTGACCTCTGACTGTTTCCACCTAACATCGTTGGTGTCGACGTGGATAACAATATCCCTATACTCTCTACACTCTGCAGTTTTAGCTTTAGCCAGCACCATCTTCAGATTAGCCTTTACGACGGTAGCCCTGCCCCCTGGTAAACAGTGTATGATCGCTGGATGATTCGATTTCAGTCTAATACGGCGGGTAATGGAGTTGCCAATGACTAGGGTTTTCAGTTTGTCAGAGCAAATTGTGGGAGGCTTCGGCGTCTCAAACCCTATAACGGGAGGAGTAGAGACCAGAGAAGGCTCGGCCTCTAACTCCGACTCGCTGCTTAATGGGGAGAACCGGTTGAAAGTTTCTGTCTGCTGAATGAGCGACACCGGTTGAGCATTCCTACAGCATTTCCTTCCAGAAGCCATGAGAAAGTTGTCCGACTGCGGGGACTGTGCGACGGGATTTATACTACTATCTGTACTTACTGGTGGCACAGACGCTGTTTCATCCTTTCCTACACTTAAATTACCCTTGCCTAACGATTGCGTCTGAAGCTGGGCTTGCAGCACAGCTATCCTCGCCGTAAGGCGATCTCATATGAATGAGAGAGAGACTGACTTTTGTACCCCCCTATTTCAATTATTGAACCGTGCCTACTTTGAGTATGGAGGTATTATCCATGTTTGGGGTTGGGTACTCTTAAGACTGCTCAAAGACATTTATCAAATGGATTAACTTGATATATGCTGCAGTAGGTTATAATAAACTGAAAATTGCATGTCAATTCATAAACCATGTTTCATGGAATCGGTACATCGAAAATCTCTTCCCAACTATTTTGCAATCTATATGGCATAGCTGTCAACTTTTTGGTCCTTAAATAAAACGGGTATATATTTTTTATTTATCACAATTTTCTTGAACCAATATTGGTTATTAAAAAACTTTTTAGGGCTATGTGTCCCGCTAGCGGGACAACATCCGGTGAATCTGAAGGGCGCAGGATTCTAATAAATAACCATAAAAATGATGGATATTAAACATTTAGGTACATATAAGTGTCTTATATCGGTTGAAAGCTTAAATTCTTGTAATCTAACTGTACTGTCCAATTTACAGTAGCTATTAAAGCGAAAACATGCCATGCGATTGTTTGAGGACGGCGCCCCACATCACAATATTTTTCCACCAGCACAGGTTTCATAAATTCACAAATAGCGATTACATTTTCACTCACTTTTTGAAAATCTTCCTCTGATTTGTCATCCAAAGAGTCCATGCTATAACATGTAGTGTCGTTTTGTTAGATATAATCCTTGTTTATAAAAAGTCAGTCAGTTGGCACCATCGATTTGAGTAATCCACTCGTTCAACCCGCAGAGAAAGGAATCCGAAAATCTTCCCCTAAACTTTGTTTCAACAAGTCAAAATACATTTCTATTGACTCCTCAGATACCCTAAAATGTAATCAAACTATAATATTTCTTACGGAAAGAAGTATGTTCAATAGGAAACCGATTTTAGCAGGTGCGTCCTGTCTTCATGGCGCGCTCAAACACGAATTTCCAAGACTGTGTCTCTGTACTAAAACTGATATTTCTTATTCGTTTTGGAAGTTACAAGCCTTGAACATAGACTGCTGACACCCTGTGGAAGCCATAGGAATTGCATCATGGGAGCAGTAAGCCCTTATACTTGCCATTGTAAAAAAATATAATTGTTTGAATTTTCTTTGGATTTTCTCCTACCATATATCTATTGTGATTTTCTCCCACATTATTTTAACATTTCTACAAACTTCAAAGTGTTTTCTTTCCAATGGTACCAATTATATGCATATCCTGGATTCAGGGCCTGAGCAAAAGGCAGTTTACTTTGGGCACGTCACTCAGGCAGAAATTGAGAAAAAAGGAGCCCTAAGAAGTTATTAATTAATGCAGGGCCGACAGACAAGTTCCTTACTTTTTACCCCTTCCACTTGATAAAGGTTCCAATTGATAAAGTGTTGTTTGTCAATTAGTATATTTGAGTTTAACCACAATATTTGCTGTATTATTTGTTCTGTCTTTTCTGGTGGATTAAACTGAACTTTCTATGGCTTGTTTAAAAAAGAACGATATTTTGGAGATGATTTTGTTTCAATTAACAGAAAGTGAGCAGTTGTAATCTGATTAAGTTCATATGGGCAGGTGGGACGGTAGCGTCCCACCTGGCCAACATCCGGTGAAATTACAGAGCGCGAAATTCAATAATACTAATTTCAAATATTTAACATTCTTGAAAATATATGTTATATATCAAAATAAAGCTTAATTTCTTGTTAATCCAGCCGTGGTGTCAGATTTCAAAAAGGCTTTACGGCGAAAGCACACCATGCGATTATCTGAGGACAGCGCCCCGCATACAAAGACATAAATCATTTTTCAACCAGACAGATGCGACACAAAAGTCAGAAATAGCCATATAATTAATGCCTTACCTTTGAAGATCTTCTTCTGTTGGCACCCCAAAATGTCCCAGAAACATCACAAATGATCCTTTTGTTCGATAATGTCCTTCTTAATGTCCCAAAAATTTCAATTTATTTGGCGTGTTTGATTCAGAAATACACCGGTTTCAACTCGCCCAACATGCCTACAAAATCTCTAATATGTTACCTGTAAACTTGGTCCAAACATTTCAAACAATGTTCCTAATCCAAACTCAGGTACCCTAAAACGTAAATAATCGATACAATTTAAGACAGAATAAACTGTTTCTAATACCGGATAAAAACAACGTGGAGCGCACTCCTGTTCGCACGCACCAAAACAGTAGTCCACCTGGAGTGAGACTTACAATGAATAGGACTACTTCTTCATTTCTCAAAAGAAAAACACTGAACAATTTCTAAAGACTGTTGACATCTAGTGGAAGCCATAGGAACTGCAACCAGGTTCCTAATAATAAGGGTATCCATAGAAACCCTTTGGAAAGTCCTATGACCTAAATTTTATTTGTTTGTCCTCAGGGTTTCGCCTGCCAAATCAGTTCTGATATACTCAGACATTATTTTAACAGTTTTATAAACTTTAGAGTGTTTTCTATCCAAATCTCCCAATATATATATATATGCATATCCTAGCTTCTGGGCCTGAGTAACAGGCAGTTTACTTTGGGCACGCTTTTCATCCGATCTCAAAATACTGCCCCCGACCCAAGAGAGGTTAAAGTGAAAAAGGCCATTATTGAACATGGGGTGAGACATTCTTACTAATTTGTAAATAAAGCCAGTTTGTTATTTAGAATGATTTATTTCTGTTTTTAGACGGAGAGAAACCAAAAGCCCACCGTGCCTATTTTACGAAAATCGTCAGCCCACATGTCAAGTGAAATTCCCCCATTGTATTTATCCAAGTTCACTCTTCTCCAGGACCAACAACAGTTTTTGGTTGCCTGATGCAGGACTCTAGTGCCAGAGAAGAGAGAATCTCAGACTGAAAATGCCTCCATTAATTGCCAGAGTTTAGACTACCAATAGATCAGCGTTCTATCTCCCCCTTGTGATAGTGTGGTGCAATGACAGAATGCCACCATGTACCATTAACGGTCGCGGCTTAAACTCATGACTTTTAAAGGAAGAACCACTGTCGGTTACATTTACTTTGGTGTTTGAGCTCCACTGATTGCCTTCTCTCTCGTACTTTCTCACTCTCTACCCCCCCCCCCCTCTCTCTCATCTCCCCTTCCCAAAGCAGTTGTTAAAGAGGAACACAATCGTCTCCAGACGTCCGTGTCTCCCAGGCTCGGCTAATGCTCAGAGAAAAATAATCATTATGTCAGCTGAGTAATTGCCTATAAAAATAAATAGTGCATTTGCTTCCAGTTCTTAATTTTATTTCTTTTGAATTTGGATGAGTGCAGAATGAAGCACCTCTGAGCTGACATAGTAACTGCTCATCTTCCCATCCGCTCTGGTTCATCTAATGTTCCTCTAACATTCTACTTCAGATGTACATGCCAGGCTCTAACTCACAGAGATGCAGAGCTTTTATCCATGCGCTTTCACCAAACCACCATCTGCTATGCTTGTTCTTCAAATCATTAGGGATCATAAGTCTGAACAGACACTCTACAGTACATAAAACTAGATCAACCCAGAGGAGAACAGAGACTTTTCCTTCTTCTGTATTTCTCTCTTATTTTAGCCAGTTAAGAATGTAGAGAATGGACAATATATGATTGGTAGACTGCACCACGCTGAGAGCACGGCATTGGAGTCATATTAAATTGATATATTCGTATGAAATGGACAACCCAGAGTTGGACAAAGTTACCAGCATCTCATTATGAGAGAACAGAGCAGCCACTCCACACGCCGGCCTGGGAGACCCATCCTAATCCCAGGGAAAAGCCTAGGAGAACACCACGGCTGTGATTGATTGGTCGTGTCGGTCAACACTCAGCACTTCAAACTCCCAACAAGGCGTACTGGCTAGGTGGCTAAGCCTTGCAGACAGCCTGGACAAGTGTATCAAGATAGACAAGGCTTCAAGGTATCTTTTCGCTTAGATTACAGTATTCGTCGATAAGAGAGGCTCATCTTTTCTGCAATGTCCTCCCCACTGCAGCCTGGAAATTACGTTTCCTACTTATCCCCCCATTCCTATCCCTCAGACAGAATTTTATTCCCCAGAAAAACAACAAGACCCCAAAAAAAGCCAGAGCCACTCAAGACATAATGGCTTGTCCTTTTGCTTCCTTTGCTTAGGAAAACACGTCAGGCAGAATTACTGAAATAGATCGCTGTGGAGTTGTGCATCTAAAGATGGCATATCCTGGGAGAAGTAGTTTTATTAATATATTTCACGAGGGAAAATCACATAGGGACCCAGGTCTTGTTTACAACTGAGCCGACAATTGAACACATACAAAATACACATTAAATATACATTTCACGAGGGAAATTGTGTAGTCCTCTCTGAGAAAGTCTGCAATTTAGGTCTGAAAACAACCACGTGTTCTAACTTAAGGCTACATAACATGCAATGTGACAGGGAAATTCAAATCCGAGCCTGGAGGTCTGGAGTACTGCTGGTTTTCCGTTCTATCTGATAATTAGGTCTAAGTCAGTCTTTTGTTGAGGGAAGAAAGGGTAAGATTGAAAATCTGCAGTGGATCTGGCTTCAAGGCTATGAAAAATGTGTCCCTTGGTTTGACTGTGATGTAGCAACAGTATACTGTCTTCTCCACAGCCTAGTTTGTACCTACAGTGGGGCAAAAAAGTATTTAGTCAGCCACCAATTGTGCAAGTTCTCCCACTTAAAAAGATGAGAGAGGCCTGTAATTTTCATCATAGGTACACTTCAACTATGACAGACAAAATGAGGGAAAAAAATCCAGAAAATCACATTGTAGGATTTTTAATGAATTTATTTGCAAATTATGGTGGAAAATAAGTATTTGGTCACCTACAAACAAACAAGATTTCTGGCTCTCACAGACCAGTAACGTCTTCTTTAAGAGGCTCCTCTGTCCTCCACTCGTTACCTGTATTAATGGCACCTGTTTGAACTTGTTATCAGTATAAAAGACACCTGTCCACAACCTCAAACAGTCACACTCCAAACTCCACTATGGCCAAGACCAAAGAGCTGTCAAAGGACACCAGAAACAAAATTGTAGACCTGCACCAGGCTGGGAAGACTGAATCTGCAATAGGTAAGCAGCTTGGTTTGAAGAAATCAACTGTGGGAGCAATTATTAGGAAATGGAAGACATACAAGACCACTGATAATCTCCCTCGATCTGGGGCTCCACGCAAGATCTCACCCCGTGGGGTCAAAATGATCACAAGAACGGTGAGCAAAAATCCCAGAACCACACGGGGGGACCTAGTGAATGACCTGCAGAGAGCTGGGACCAAAGTAACAAAGCCTACCATCAGTAACACACTACGCCGCCAGGGACTCAAATCCTGCAGTGCCAGACGTGTACCCCTGCTTAAGCCAGTACATGTCCAGGCCCATCTGAAGTTTGCTAGAGAGCATTTGGATGATCCAGAAGTATATTGGGGGAATGTCATATGGTCAGATTAAACCAAAATAGAACTTTTTTGGTAAAAACTCAACTCGTCGTGTTTGGAGGACAAAGAATGCTGAGTTGCATCCAAAGAACACCATACCTACTGTGAAGCATGGGGGTGGAAACATCATGCTTTGGGTCTGTTTTTCTGCAAAGGGACCAGGACGGCTGATCCGTGTAAAGGAAAGAATGAATGGGGCCATGTATCGTGAGATTTTGAGTGAAAACCTCCTTCCATCAGCAAGGGCATTGAAGATGAAACGTGGCTGGGTCTTTCAGCATGACAATGATCCCAAACACACCGCCCGGGCAACGAAGGAGTGGCTTCGTAAGAAGCATTTCAAGGTCCTGGAGTAGCCAGTCTCCAGATCTCAACCCCATAGAAAATCTTTGGAGGGAGTTGAAAGTCCGTGTTGCCCAGCAACAGCCCCAAAACATCACTGCTCTAGAGGAGATCTGCATGTAGGAATGGGCCAAAATACCAGCAACAGTGTGTGAAAACCTTGTGAAGACTTACAGAAAACGTTTGACCTCTGTCATTGCCAACAAAGGGTATATAACAAAGTATTGAGATCAACTTTTGTTATTGACCAAATACTTATTTTCCACCATAATTTGCAAATAAATTCATAAAAAATCCTACAATGTGATTTTCTGGATTTTTTTTCTCATTTTGTCTGTCATAGTTGAAGTGTACCTATGATGAAAATTACAGGCCTCTCATCTTTTTAAGTGGGAGAACTTGCACAATTGGTGGCTGACTAAATACTTTTTTGCCCCACTGTATATGCCCCTTGGCATGACCTACAACTGCTCTGGGGACTCACACAGGGTCGTGTTCAGTTAGAGTCAAGGTCAATTAGCATAATATGATTAGCATAATATAATTTGCATAATCCCCATATAAAACGTTTTGTTAAACTGGAGATATCTGGATTTTTGCAAGTGTCAAGGGTTTGATATCTGCTCCATGGTGGGTCCTCATCTCAAGTTTGTATTTATTTTATAAACTTTGATTTATTCAGAGGAACCCAATTGAGACCAGTGTCTCATTTACAATGGTGCCCTGAGGACAAAAAGCACATCAATATAGCATAAACAAACATATTTTAAGAACTACAAGACCGCTATAAATACATTACATCAGGTTATTTCAACAAGTTCTAATAATTAATTGAAACAATTGCACACTTCAGAGAACTTCGGTACCAGGGAAATCAAGTGTAATTTGCTTTGTAGGGTATTAGTGCATTAAAACTAAAAGCGGATTTACCAAACTTTTTGGAGTCAAGCGGGATCTTAAGAGTTAACCAAACCTGCGAACGGCTTTGGTATCTCTTATTTTCATATTTCAACGGGAAGTGAGGTATGCTGGAGCAGAACTTTGTGGAGCAGAACTTTGTAAACAAGAAAGGAATGATGATGAAGTGATATACTGGACTTTAGTGAGGTCCAGCCGACATTCTGATACAGGAGTCAGTGATGAGTATTTAAATACTCACCTTTAATAAAGAGAATGGCGCTATCGTAGGCGGCGTCCAAAGGTTTAAGAGTAGTGGCTGCTGCATTCTGGTAAATGGTGTCACCATAGTGAGGAATTGGCAGGAAAGTTGACTACCATCCGCTGCATGCTGTTCATGGAAAGGCAAGATCTATTTTCAAAAAATAATCCCACTATCAATCTTAGCTTTTTAACTAGCTCATCAATATGTTTTTTTAAACGTTACATCTTTATCAATCCAAACGCCCAGATATGCATAGGCGGGAACCCGCTCGATGAGAGAACCATCCAGATATGTGGTAGTTGAGTGGGCCCTGAGGGCACACATTTAAGGTGTTGTGAATGTATCGTCATGCTTTTAAAATTGTAAAACTGACTTAATTTTGCTGCCTTGGCAGCAGCTAATGGGAATCAGTTTTAAATAGAATATACAAGTGAGTAAATACGTAGCCCATCTGAGAAATGTTTCTGTGAATTAGATAACATATAATTCGTTTTGACCACATTAAGTACACGTTTGAAATCAACAAGGTCTTTCTGCAATGTAACAAAATTAGATTGTATCTCTAACATGGCTTGGACAACAGTCGGTGCATTGGCATAGATAACCGTATCGTCTGCATACAGATTAATATTACAGGATTTAATACATAGACCAATATAATTTACAGTATAGGTGTCGGTAAGTATTCAGACCCATTTACCTTTTCCACATTTTGTTACGTTACAGGCCTTATTCCAAAATAGATTAAATAAATAAAAATCCTCAGCAATCAACACAGAATACCCCATAACGACGAAGCGAAAACAGGTTTTTATACATTTTTGCAAATGTATTTAAATATAAAAACAGAAATACCTTATTTACATAAGTATTCAGACCCTTTGCTATGAGACTTGAAAGTGAGCTCAGGTATGTCATGTTCCATTGATCATCCTTGAGATGTTTCTACAACTTGATTGGAGTCTGTTGTGTATTGATATTCTAGTTTTGTCCCTTTAGGGCACCTGTAACCCCCTCTTGCTTACCTACGTTGAAATGTTTGGAATGTTCTTCCTGTAAAATGCATTAAACAACGTTAATTTCTAGTCCCGTCTCATGTCCTGTCCTTATATTAGTTGTATAAGTAATACAGTGTGCTATACAACAAAACTGGTGACGAGGAAGAAACGTTCTCACGTTTGTGCTCATCATCTTCGGCAGAAAGTCTGAGTTAAATTCGTTATTTTTTTCCGCTGTAGAAAGACGCAAACAAAACGTGGAGCTAACCAGTCGAGTGATGCTAGCTAGCCTTTGATGTCATGGCAACGAGTGCCTCGAGGGATAGGAAGAGTTTCGCTGCGGGAGAAAGTGAAGTCAGCGTGAGTTAAAAGAAAGAAAAAAAGGGTCTGGGAGTAAGGAACCGTCTGAAAAGTGTGAGAAAGAAAAATTTACCGAAAATGTCTGCATTGAAAAAATAGGTACATTTTATGAATATGGAACAATGGAGTTCTTACACAGAACGTTTTGAGTACTTTGTGTTGGCAAATGGAACTAAAGCAGAAGTCGTTGTGCCAACATTTTTGACTGTTATGGGAGGAAAAACATTCAATCTACTGCGCAGCCTAGTAACGCCTGAAAAACCTGGTGATAAATCATATGATGAAATTGTGGCTACCTTAAAAGGACATTATTCTCCCAAACCACTGATAATCGCAGTGAGATTCCGGTTTCATAAGAGAAATCAAGAGGAGGGGGAATCAATCTCACAGTTTGTGGCTGTATTGAAACAGTTATCTGAACACTGAATTTGGCCGATCAATGAGTGACACTATACGTGATAGGTTAGTGCGTGGCATGCGCAGCGAGGCAATTCAGAAACGCCTTTTGACTGAGAGAAACTTAACATTGCAGAGAGCAATAGAAGTGAATACGTCAATGGAAATGGCAAATAAAGACGCACAACAGCTAAGTGCATCGACCAAAGTGCATAAGGTGTCTACAAAGTTAAAAAAGAAGGCAGGAGGTGCGAAGCCATGCTATCGCTGTGGGAAACCAGGTCACCAAGCAGAGGAGTGTTGGTGCAAAGACTTAGACTGCAGAAGTTGTGGGAAAAAGACACAATCAAACAAAAGTACTGAACAAAGGAAAAGCGACTTCAGGAAGTACAAAAATAAAGTCCATAAAATGGAGCACACAGAGGATGAACAAAATGATACCCTGTCTGAAGGGGAAGAATCTTTGCATGTTTTGTCCATTTCAGACAATGGACACGGATACTGGGTGACACCGCTACTGGATGGAAACGCAGTACGGATGCAAGTGGAAACTGGAGCAGCCATATCTTTGCTGTCTGAGGCTGTATACAAGGAGAAACCACATCACCTCACACTACAGCCCACAAAGATGACGCTGAAAACATACACCGGTGAGATTGTTCCAGTGAGAGGAAGCATAATTGTTACAGTGGAGCTCAACAAACAGAAGGTAAAGCTACCACTCTACATTGTGAAAGGCAACCATCCAGCATTGCTAGGATGAACATGGCTGGAAAAGATCAAACTAAACTGGTAGGAAATTCACATGGTTACAAAAGAGGACACAAACCTACACGGGATATTGAGGAAAAAAAAAAAGTTCAAAGGAGAACTTGGCAGTATGAAGGACATAACAGTTAAACTGACCGTGAAACCAGACAGCAAGCTAAAATGCTTCAAAGCTAGACCTTTCCGATATGCCATAAAACCAAAAGTTGAAATTGAGCTAAACGGACTAGTCGAGAGTGGAGTATTGGATCCAGTGAATGTTAGTGAATGGGCTACACCCGTTGTTCCAGTCATGGAAAAAGATGGCTCACTCAGAATCTGTGGTGATTTCAAAGTCACCATTAACCCAGTCTTCACTGCTGAAAAATATCCACTACCCCTCATTGACGACCTCTTTTCTGGTTTAGCTGGAGGACAAAAATTCAGTAAGATAGACTTATGTCAGGCCTATCTACAGATGCATGTGGACCATGAGTCACAAAAACTGTTGACCATAGTGACTCACAAAGTCACTTCCTTTTGGAATCATCTCAGCTCCGGCCTTGTTTCAGAGAGCTATGGACCAGATACTGAGCTGGCTCACTGGGGTCCAATGTTACCTCGATGATCTACTCATCACCGGCAAAGACAAGCAGGAGCACCTGAGAAACACTCCCCACGCTACAACCAAAGTGGCACCTGTGTCAGCCATGATGAAAAGACAGCTTTGCACGTGACTCGACCTCCAAAGACGAGACAGGTTGTACAGACACAACAGAGAGCACAGGTGGAGAGACAGAGCAAAGCAAAAGACAGGAGCTTCATAGCTGGAGAGAGAGTTCTTGCTCGGAACTACTGCAAAGGTCCAAAGTGGATACCAGCCACAGTGGTTAAACAAACAGGGCCTGTGTCCTACGTAGTTCACACACCAGAAAACATCATCTGGAGGAGACACGTGGATCAACTGTTGCCAGGAACCAACCTCAGAGATGACTCCTGTCAAGTGACAAACCATGATCAGCTACTGGAGACCTACCATGACTACGAGCTATCACCTGAACATCCACTGCAGCAACCTACAAATGTGGAAAGTGCTCCAGACTCACCTGAACCAGCCAGAGTGCCTACTCAGGGTACTGTTGTACCCCAGTCTGGGCATACACCATCACCACTCAGACTCAGAGATGATGTGACTGTAGACTCACCTGTACGTCGTCATTACCCTGCAAGAGAAAGACGACCCCCTGACAGTTTGACTATTTAGTTCAGACTAACCTCCGACATCGGGGCAGAATACACCCCAGGGTTAAGTCTGGGGACTGAGGCAGTCTACCCTCTATACCTAGTTTTGAAAAGGTTATTCTGAAAAGTTCATTTATTTACATTAAGAGAACTTATATTAAAAAGAAAACAATAGGCAAAACAGTGAATATTAACTTTTTCCTTATGAGGCATCAAAGGTAAAGGGGGGGGAATATGTTGTGTATTGATATTCTAGTTTTGTCCCTTTAGGGCACCTGTAACACCCACTTGCTTACCTACGTTGAAATGTTTGGAATGTTCTTCCTGTAAAATGCATTAAACAATGCCCACGTTAATTTCTACTCCCGTCTCATGTCCTGTCCTTATATTAGTTGTATAAGTAATACAGTGTGCTATACAACAGAGTCGACCTGTGGTAAATTCAATTTATTGGACATGATTTGGAAAGCCACACACCTGTCTATATAAGGTCCCACAGTTGACAGTGCATGTCAGAGCAAAAACCAAGCCATGAGGTCGAAGGAATTGTCCGTAGAGCTCTGAGACAGGATTGTGTTGAGGCACAGATTTGGAGTAGGGTACCAAACAAATTATGTAGCATTGTAGGTCTCCAAGAACACAGTGGCCTCCATCATTCTTAAATGGAAGAAGTTTGGAACCACCAAGACAGTTCCTAGAGCTGGCCGCCTGGCCATACTGAGCAATTGGTGGAGAAGGGCCTTGGTCAGGGAGGTGACCAAGAACCCGATGGTCACTGACAGAGCTCTAGAGTTCCTCTGTGGAGATGGGAGAACCTTCCAGAAGGACATCCATCTCTGCTGCACTCCACCAATCAGGCCTTTATGGTAGAGTGGCCAGACGGAAGCCACTCCTCAGTAAAAGGCACATGACAGCCCGCTTGGAGCATGCCAAAAGACTCTCAGGCCATGAGAAACAAGATTCTTTGGTCGGATGAAACCAAGATTGAACTATTTGGCCTGAATGCCAATTGTCACGTCCGGAGGAAACCTGGCACCATCCTTCCAGTGAAGCATGGTGGTTGCAGCATCATGCTGTGGGGATGTTTTTCAGTGGCAGGGACTGTGAGACTAGTCCGGATCGAGGCAAAGATGAACAGAGCAAAGTACAGAGAGGTCGTTGATGAAAACCTGCTTCAGAGCACTCAGGACCTTCGACTGGGGTGAAGGTTCACCATCCAACAGGACAATGACCCTAAGCACACAGCCAAGATAATGCAAGAGTGGCTTTGGGAAAAGTCTGTTTTTGCTTTGTCATTATGGGGTATTGTGTGTAGATAGATGAGGACAAAAAAACAATTTAATACATTTTAGAATAAGGCTGTAACCTAACAAAATGTGAAAAAAGTCAAGGGGTCTGAATACTTTCTGAAGGCACTGTATATAAGTGGTAAAGAGAACATGTCCCAAAATTGACCCCTACAGTACACCTTTCGTAATATTGAGGAAACTACACTTGACACCATCACAAAGCACACATTGTGTCTTGTCTGGAAAATAGTAAACTATTTTCAAGACTCCTAGTGTGTGACATATCACGAAGCTGAGTAAACAGCATCATCATTACAAAGGTGCACCTTGTGCTGGTTACAATAAAAGGCTACTCTAAAATGTGCAGTTTTGTCACACAACACATTGTCACAGATGTCTCATGTTTTGAGGGAGTTTGGGATTGGCATGCTGACTGCAGTAATGTCCACCAGAGCAGTTGCCAGAGAATTTAATGTTAATGTCTCTACCATAAGCCATAATCGTTTTAGAGAATTTGGCATTACGTCCAACTGTCCTCACAACCGTAGACCACGTGTAACCACACCAGCCCAGGACCTTCACATCCGGCTTCTTCACCTGCGGGATCGCCCGAAAACAGCCACCCAGACAGCTGATGAAACTGAGGAGTATTTATGTCTGTAATACAGCCCTTTTGTGGCAAAAAAACTAATTCTGATTGGTATTATACCGAACAAAAATATAAATGCAACATGCAACAATTTCAACGATTTTACTGAGTTACAGTTCATATAAGGAAATCAGTCACTGGGGAGCCAGGCCCACCCATGGGTGATTTCCTTATATGAACTGTAACTCAGTAAAATCGTTGAAATTGTTGCACGTTGAGTTTCTATTTTTGTTCAGTTTAATACCTTGCCTAGGCAAGATAGATAACTTGAAGATTGGACGTTAGTTAAATTAGAAGGATCTCAGCCTTTATGCAGGGGGAGAACATGTTCTACTTTCCAAATCTTAAGGATAACACCAATAGCAATTGTCAATTAAAAAATTGAGGTTAAAGGTTCAACAATGAGTTGAGAGCTGTAGTAAGAAGTTTTAAGTGAATCAACCTGTGGAATCTGTGGATTTCTTTACATCGATCTTTAGTAAGGCACTTTAATACATCATAGACATCAAAGGGTTGAATCTGTAATCTGTCCAGAGGTTACTAAAGTACTCCCTCTAGTGAAATTAATTACATTTTCATAGACTTTCCTTTCAAAGTGATGGCCAGCTGAAGCATAATGGTTATTAAAATAAAAATGTAGTCTAGTAAGGGACCAGAGGCTGTCAAAACCTGCTGTGGCAATGAGGGGGTGGACTTTGGTTTCAAAGATTTGACCACTTTCCAGAAGTTGTAAGGATAACTACCACTCTCCGATACACAATTTAAGAAATATATTGATTTTGCTTTTCTAGCAACTGTCATTGCTATAAGAAAACACACACCATTCAACATTTTAAAATGAGGCGAGGTTGACTTTGAGCAGAGGCACTTACTGAAACAATGTCAAGAACCGAGGATTTTAACACTAACAATATTGCATTGTGGGATATAATGACTAACATGGGGTGCCGAGAATGGACTGACGCCGTAAATTTTAAATGACACAAACGCGCACACAATGACGTTGGGCTGAGTATAATGGAGCATAGGCAGTGGAGGATATTACGCCCGCCGTCGTGTAGGAGAGGCACTTGAGGTGTCATAAAGTCGTGAAGCAGTGAGAAGAGAGAGCACGGAGTGCAAAGTGAGTGCAGTCTATTTGCGGCTATCAGAGTTAGATGTTGATGGCGATGCATATTAAGCTAAAGCACACAGCAGGCTGATATGAGTGGCTATAAAAAGCAGGCCCTCTCTGATCCAGTCCCCGTGTGGAGGGATAGATGAGAACTCAGCTGGCCAGAACAGTCTTCATTATATTCAAGAGACCAGAACCCTGAGGTACCAGGTCTCAACAGCAGCCACTGCAGTCACTCTGGTAAAACCTGTGGTGGCCAGGAAATTACTTTGTTTACGTAGAGATCTGACATAATGATCTGGCACAGTTACAGCTGGACACATATACAGTCCTCTGTTTGGACAGTGAAGTTAAAACGTTTAATTTGGCTCTATACTCCAGCATTTTGGATTTGCACCGTATTTGCACCCTATTCTCTACATAGTGCACTACTTTTTACCGGAGCCCTATGGGTATCCCTATGGGCCATGCTCAAAAGTAGTGTACAACAAAAGTAATAGGTTATCATTTGGAACTCAGAGAGTGATAGTCCCTCCACCACTACAAACACTCTGAGGGAGAGAACACAATACATTGCCATGTATCTGCAGGAGAACTGGACTCCTCGCTCATCCTGGTTAATGCAGAGGCCTTTAGCATCCTGCCCTCATCATTAATCTGTGGCCACCTCCATCTTTCTTTCTTTCTCTCTGGCTTTTCCTCTGTTTCTGTGTCTCTCTTACCTACACACCTATCCATGCAAGCAATGCCACCTTTTATTTGAGGAGATTTTCATAGACATCTGTTTTACCGTTTCGAAATGAATGCACGTCATGTAACTAGTACCCCCATTTGAAGATGCATAAGTCAGGCAGGTCACTCGTGATACAAGTCAGTATTCAACGTGCATCCATGTCTGAGGACGTTGGGAGATGACGTGGAAACAATCCTCTAGGGGCAACAGTGAGGGCTGTTACTTTCAAGTAGTGTGTTGTGGATGGGCGTAAGCATCTGCCTCTGGTTCAAAAGGTCACATGTTTGAATCCAGCGATAGGAAGTTGTTTTTAATATTTTTAGTTTAAGCCTATACCAAACCTTAACCCCGACCTTAACTATTCTGAGTTAATGCCTAACCTTAAGCATCTGCCTCTGGTTCTAAAGGTTGAATGTTCAAATCCAGCAATATGATGTTTTTTTTGTTTTAACTTCTAGGGTACGTGGGACGGTAGCGTTCCACCTCGTCAACAGCCAGTGAAACTGCAGGGCGCCAAATTCAAAACAACAGAAATCCCATAATTAAAATTCCTCAAACATACATGTATTTTACACCATTTTAAAGATACACTTGTTGTAAATCCAGCCACAGTGTCCGATTTCAAAAAGGCTTTACGACGAAAGCAAACCAAACGATTATGTTAGGTCAGAGCCAAGTCACAGAAAAACACAGCCATTTAACCAGCCAAAGAGAGTAGTCACAAAAAGCAGAAATATAGATAAAATTAATCACTAACCTTTGATGATCTTCATCAGATGACACTCATAGGACTTCATGTTACATGATACATGTATGTTTTGTTCGGTAAAGTTCATATTTATATCCAAAAATCTGAGTTTACACTGGCGCGTTATGTTCAGTAGTTCCAAAACATCCGGTGATTTTGCAGAGAGCCACATCAATTTACAGAAATACTCATACGAAAAGTCAAAATGTTCCGTTACAGTCCGTAGAAACATGTCAAACGAAGTATAGAATCAATCTTTAGGATGTTTTTAACATAAATCTTCAATAATTTTCCAACCGGAGAATTCCTTTGTCTGTAGAAATGCAATGGAACGCAAGCTAACTATCATGTGAATGCGCATGGTCAGCTCGTGGCACTCTGGGAGAGATCTTACTCAATCTCCTCTCATTTGCCCCCACTTCACAGTAGAAGCCACAAACAAGGTTCTAAAGACATCTAGTGGAAGCCGTAGGAAGTGCAATATGACCCAAATTCCATTGTATCTTGGATAAGCAAAGAGTTGAAAAACTACAAACCTCAGATTTCCCACTTCCTGGTTGTATTTTTTCTCAGATTTTTGCCTGCCATATGAGTTATGTTATTTACATTTACATTTAAGTCATTTAGCAGACGCTCTTATCCAGAGCGACTTACAAATTGGTGCATTCACCTTATGATATCCAGTGGAACAACCACTTTACAATAGTGCATCTAACTCTTTTAGGGGGGGGGGGGTTAGAAGGGTTACTTTATCCTATCCTAGGTATTCCTTAAAGAGGTGGGGTTTCAGGTGTCTCCGGAAGGTGGTGATTGACTCCGCTGACCTGGCGTCGTGAGGGAGTTTGTTCCACCATTGGGGTGCCAGAGCAGCGAACAGTTTTGACTGGGCTGAGCGGGAACTGTACTTCCTCAGAGGTAGGGAGGCGAATGTTATACTCACAGACATCATTCAAACAGTTTTAGAAACTTCAGAGTGTTTTCTATCCAAATCTACTAATAATATGCATATCCTAGCATCTGGGCCTGAGTAGCAGGCAGTTTACTCTGGACACGCTTTTCATCCGGACGTGAAAATACTGCCCACTACCCCAAAGAATTTAAGCCATTCCCAAACCCTAACCATTTGGAGTTAATGCCTAACCTTAACCATAAACACTTCATATTTTGACGTTTGGAACAAATTTGAAATTTGACGTTTGCGAAACAGGGATGAACATAGAATTCTAACTTTCTCACTCATCATTATGCACGATTATCCAAAATCATGGTAGCATCCACATTAATGTAGAACTACAACAACAGGCAGTAAACAAACAAGTGCTTGTGGTATTTTTGTGAAGGTAACGGGTTTGCCTGTGGTTGGTTTAAAGTATTAGGCAGGTCTAGTTTATGGTTGTATGAGTGTGAATTTGTTGCTTGGATGGATGCATTGCTCCAACCTAACACACCCCACTCAGCTTTAGGATCTGAGTGAAACATTCATTATTGGTTTCATGTGTGTTGGGCCAAGGCCAGAGTGACAACCCAAAGGATGGCAGACCCCCAGGGCCAGGACTGTACCAATCAGCTAGTGATGCCTAAATAAGTATCTCCCCTGACGTGGGCATGTTTTCAATTCTCGTATTCCCTGTAAGGAATCCACACCTCATGAAAGTTGCCCAGTACAACTTTAATCTTGTAATGCATCAAATCTAGTGATACACTGTCACGGATCCCTCCGGAACTGTCATTAAGCACACCTGGCCCCTATTCCCATTGATTAGTAATTGTATAAGTGTGCCCTTTGTTCACTGTTGTCCTGTTGATTATTGTTCCAATGTCCGTTGGTCGTGTGAGTACCTGTGCTATGTTGTCTTGGCTTTCATGTCACGTGTACTGTGCAGATGATTACAGGTCTCTTCCCGTGTGATAATCATTGTGCGATTGTGTATTTATTTGAGGTACTCCTCGCTCTTTTGTTTGGGTTTCAACTCTGTGTTTGGTATACGTGTTTGTTTGGTCTTCGTCCCTGTGCCTGTACACGGCACGCTGTAATTTGGGTAAAGATATTCAAACAGGAAATACCCATGCTACAGACTATTCAACGCTGGTCTGACCAATTGGAATCCATGCTTCAAGATTGTTTTAATCACACGGACTGGAAAATGTTCCGGATAGCCTCTGAGAATAATATTGACAAATACACGGATACGGTGACTTGAGTTTATCAGGAAATGTATGGGAGATGTTGTACCCTTTGTGACTATTAAAACCTACCAAAACCAGAAACCGTGGATAGATGGCAGTTTCGCGCAAACTGAAAGCACGAACCACCGCAGTTAACCATTGTGACTGGAAATATGGCAGAATAAAAAATGTCAGCACGGAGACAAAGTGGATTTGCAATTCAACGGCTCAGACACGAGATGTATGTGGCCGGGTCTACAGACAATTACAGAATACGAAGGGAAAACCAGCCACTTCACGGACACCAATGTCTTGCTTCCGGATAAGCTAAACACCATTTTCGCCCGCTTTGAGGATAACACAGTGTCACCGACACAGCAAGCTACCAAGGACTGTGGGCTCTCCTTCTCCGTGGACGACGTGAGTAAGACATTTAAGCGTGTTAACTCTCGCAAGGCGGCATCTCTCTCATCCCAGACGGCATCCCTAGCCGCGTCCTCAAAGCATGCCCGGCCAGCTGCCTGGAGTGTTTAAGGACATTTTCAATCTCTCCCTATCCCAGTCTGCTGTTCTCACATGCTTCACGATGTCCACCATTGTTCCTGTAACCAAGAAAGCAAAGTTAACTGAACTAAATGACTATCACCCCATAGCACTCACTTCTGTCATCATGAAGTGCTTTGGGAGACTAGTATAGGACCATATCACCTCTACCTTACCTGACACCCAAGACCAACTTCAATTTGCTTACCACCCCAATAGATCCACAGATGATGCAATTGCCATCGCACTGCACACTGTGCTATCCCATCTGGACAAGAAGAATACATATGTAAGAATGATGTTCATTGACTATAGCTCAGCATTCAACACCATAGTACCCTCCAAGTTCATCATTAAGCTTGAGGCCCTGGGTCTGAACCCCGCCCTGTGCATCTGGGTCCTGGACTTCCTGAGGGGCCGCGCCCCAGGTGGTGTAGGTAGGAAACACCTCCCGTCGCTGATCCTCAACATAGGGGCCCCATAATGGTGCGTGCTCAGCCCCCACCTGTACTCCCTGTTCACCCATGACTGCGTGGTCATGCACTCCTCCAACTCAATCATCAAGTTTGCAGATCACACAACAGAAGTAGGCTTGATTACCGACAATGACGAGACAGCCTACAGGGAGGAGGTGAGGGCCCTGGGGGTGTGGTGCCAGGAAAATTACCTCTCACTCAACATCAACAAAACAACAGAGCTGATTGAGGACTTCAGGAAACAGCATTTGGAGGACCACCCCTATCCACATCGACAGGACCGCAGTGTAGAAGGTGGAAAGCTTCAAGTTCCTCGGTGTACACATCACAGACAAACTGAAATGGTCCACCCAGACAGACAGTGTGGTGAAGAAGGCGCAACAGTGCCTCTTCAACCTCAGGAGGCTGAAGAAATTTGTCTTGACACCTAAAACCCTCACAAACCTTTATGGATGCATAATTGAGAGCATCCTGTCGGGCCGACAATGACGAAGTTGCCATACTGCCTGGTATGGCAACTTCACCGCCCATAACCGCAGGGCTCTCCAGAGGGTGGTGCGGTCTTCCCAACACATCACCGAGGGCAAAATACCCACCCTCCAGGACACCTACAGCACCTGATGTCACAGGAAGGACAAAAAGATCATCAAGGACAGCAAACACCCGAGCCACTGCCTGTTCACCCTGCTATCATCCAGAATGTGAGGTCAGTACAGGTGCATCAAAGCTGGGACCGAGAGACTGCAAAACAGCTTCTATCTCAAGGCCATCAGATTGTTAAATAGCCATCACTAGGACCTTTGAGGCTGCTGCCCTATATACATATACTTGAAATCATTGGTATAAGGGCACAAGGCGAGACCCAAATGCAGACACAGGAGGCAGATGGTTGAGCTCTGATATTTATTATAACAAAGGGGTAGGCAAAAGGCAGGTCGGGGACAGGTGAGAGTTCATAAACCAGGTCAGAGTCCAAACAGTACCAGGCGATATGCAGGCTCAAGGTCAGGACAGGCAGGGGTACAGTGAACAGGTCCGAGACCAAACAGTATAAGGGGATAGGCAGGCTCGAGGTCAGACCAGGCAAAGTGGTCAGGCAGGTGGATATGGCGTCAGGACAGGTAAGGGTCAAAACCAGGAGGGCTAGGAAAAAACAGAGACATGGAAAATAGGAGTTAGCTGGTTGACTTGGCAAAACAAGACAAACTGGCATAGAGAGACTGGAAACACAGGGATAAATACACCGGGGACTAATGGGGAAAACAGGAGACACCTGAAGGTGGGTGGAGACAATCACAAAGACAGGTGAAACAGCTCAAGGCATGACAACTGGACAATTTAATTATGGAACACTAGTCACTTTAATAGTGTTTACATATTTTGCATTACTCATCTCATATGTATATACTGTATTTTAGTCTATGCCGCTCCTACATTGCTCGTTCGAATATTTATATATTCTTAATTCCATTCCTATACTTTAGATTTGGGTGTATTGTGTGAATTGTTGTGAAATTGTTAGATGTTACTTGTTAGATATTACTGCACTGTTGGAGCTAGAAACACAAGCATTTTGCTACACCTGCAGTAACATCTGCTAAACATGTGCATGTGACCAATACAATTTGATTTGATCTGAATCCATTGTGACATTGTGGGAGGATAACCAACCTTCCAAGTAATGGCAATGGACTTCTTAGCCACAACACATGCAAGGTCTCCAGTATTCCCATTTCCAAGCAAACAAATACTAACATTTGTAAAAAATATATTTTTTTTAACACTAATATATCTTTGACCCCCTGAGTCAATGCATGTTAGGATCACATTTGGCAGCAATTACAGCTGTGAGTATTTCTGGGTAAGTCTCTAAGAGCTTTGCACACCTGGATTGTACAATAGTTGTACATTTAATCTTTTTTTATTTTTATTATTCAAACTCAACTTGAGTTCAAACTCAAGTTGATTGTGGATCATTGCTAGACAGACATTTTCATGTCTTGCCATAGATTTACAAGCCAATTTAAATAAAAAATGTAACTAGGCCACTCAGGAACATTAAATGTCGTCTTGGTAAGCAACTCTAGTGTATAATTAGCCTTGCGTTTTAGGTTATTGTCCTGCTGAAAGCTGAGTGTGTCTCTTCACAGTCCCTGCTGTTCCATAAAGTGTTTTTTTATCGTTTAAAAAAAAGCTGATTCTACTACTTGCGTCAGTTACCTGATGTGAAATAGAGTCCCATGTAACCATGGCTCTATGTAGTACTGTGCTCCTCCCATAGTCTGTTCTGGACTTGGGGTTTGTGAAAAAAGCTCTGGTGGCATGTCTAGTGGGGTATGCAGGGGTGTCCGAGCTGTGTCCTAGTAATTAAAAAATACAGCATTCAGGTGCATTCAGCATGTCAATACTTCTTACCAAAACAAGTAGAGATGAAGTCAATCTCTCCTCTAATTTGAGCCATGAGAGATTGACATGCATATTATCAATTTTAGCTCTCCGAGTAGATTTAAGGGCCAGCCATGCTGCCCTGTTCTGAGCCAAATGTAATTTTCCTAAGTCTAGGTGTGATAAAACTAGGGCCTGTAGGACATGGAATGTTGATAGTGTTGTTAAGAAGGCAGAGCAGCACTTGATTATGGACAGACTTCTCCACATTTTAGCTACTGTTGCATCAACATGTTTTGACCATGACATGTTACAATCCAGGTTTACTCCAAGCAGTTTTGTCACCTCTTCTTGCTCAATTTCCACATTGTTTATTACAAGATTTAATTGAGGTTTAGTGAATGATTCGCCCCAAATACAATGTTTTTGAAATATTTAGCAGTAACTTATTCCTTGCCACCCATTCTGAAACTAACTGCAGCTCTTTGTTAAGTGTTGCAGATATTTCACTTGCTGTAGTAGGTGACGTGTATAGTGTTGAGTCATCCGCATACATAGACACACTGGCTTTACTCAAGGCCAGTGGCATATCTTTAGTAAAGATTGAAAAAGTAAGGGGCCTAGACAGCTTCCCTGAGGGATTCCTGATTCTACCTGGATTTTGTCGGAGAGGCTTCCATTAAATATCACCCTCTGTGTTCTGTTAGACAGTTAACTCTTTATCCACAATATACTGTAGCAGTGGTTGTAAAGCCATAACACATACATTTTTCCTTAAGCAGACCATGATCGATAATGTCAAAAAGCTGCATGGAAGTCTAACAAAACAGCTCCCACAATCTTTTTAGCATCAATTTCTCTCAGCCAATCATCAGTCATTTGTGTAAGCGTAGCGCTTGTTGAATGTCCTTCCCTAAAAGCGTGCTGAAAGTCTGTTGTCAATAAATTGACAGTAAAATAGCATTGTATCTGGTCAAACACCATTTTTTCCAAAAGTTTACTACGGGTTGGTAACAGGCTGATTGGTCGGGCATTTGAGCCAGTAAAGGGGGCTTTACGATTCCTGGGTAGCGGACCAACTTTTGCCTCCCTCCAGGCCCGAGGGCACACACTTTCTAGTTGGCTTAGATTGATGATATGGAAAATAGGAGTTGCAACATCTATATATTTTTTAAACTTAAAATCCATATCAATGCAAATGCCTAAGTATTTATAGGTTGGGACACGTTTGATTGGAGAGCCATCTAATGAGTGAACATGTAGGATATCAGAGCGGTGGTAACTCACCAGCATTACCAGCATTACGACCAGGAATACAACTTTCCAGAATTGGATCGCTTGTTCGTACCCCCCAGGGCAATTGAACTGATTCCAGAGGCTGATCCAAAATACCGCCTGCGGAGACGAGGTATTCGGAGTTGATTCCTAGTCCGACTCAGGAGGCGCGCACACCATCCACCATCATTAGAAACAATCTTACGAGAGTTTAAAAACAGAATTTTGTTTTGTCTGTATTAAGCACAAGTTTTAAATCAGCAAGGGATTCCTGCATAGCTATAAAATCTGACTGTAGTTTTGACACAGCCAGATCAACAGTCGGGGCAATAGCATACATAATACTACCATCCGAATATAGATTAAGTTTACAATTGTTTACAGATTGACTAATGGTGTTTATATAAATAGTGAAGAGAATGGGTCCCAAAATTGACCCCTGTGGTACAACTATGTACTTCAAGAAATTCTGACTTAAACCCCCATACATCACGATGGCCTGAGTTCTGCCACTAAAATAATCATGAAACCAAGACAGGCGTCAGATCTCAGGCCTATTGAGGACAACTTATTCAACAAAATACCATGATCAACAGTATCAAAATCTTTTGACAGGTCCACAAACAAAGCAGCACATTTAATTTCAGTGTCTAGATGGACAAGATCATTAACTAAAGTGGTTGCTGTAATAGTGCTATGCCCAGGCCTAAAGCCTGATTGGTTTATACTCAAAATACATTTCTCAGATAAAAAAAGAGTAAAGTTGTACATTTACCAAAGGTTTAAGAATCTTAGCTAAACAGGGAAGCTTTGAAATGGTGCGATATTTATTAAGATCGGTACTATCCCTGTCCTTATGGAGTGGCAGCACAAGAGGAAGATTTCCATACTTCTGGAATATTTCCTGATAACAATGTTAAATAAAATATGTGGGTTATTGAGCCAACAATGATGGGCGCTGCACACTTAAGCAGACCAGGATCCAATTACTCAGCCCCTGTGGATATCTTGTTGTCTATTGCTTGCGAAGCATCCAGTAATTATTTTTCTGTAAATAGCCTAAAAGTAAAGCTTTGACAGTCATTTCTCTGATCATTCAACAAGTTTCCCTTTTCAGCATCCAGCCCATTATAATTTTGAATAGGCTTAAAGTTATTTCAAAGAGATTAAATAAAATGGTGATTGAATGCATCAATGACGTAATTGTTTTCATGATGAGGCCAGTGTCTGAATTAATTTGTTGTGGCAGAGAGGAAGAAATAGGACCCTTCAGGGATTTGACAGTTTTCCAGAATTCTAATCTGAAAGAGCGGTCACATAATAATCAGATTTATCCTTTCTGATTTGTTTTACACAATGATTCCTCAGTTGCTTTAAAGCTTGCCAGTCCAGGCCTAAGCCTGTGTCCCTAGCCATGACCCAAGCATCATCTCTTTTCTTAATGACTTCTGATGATTCTGGAATGTACCAGCCATTCGATCTACCTTTAACACTTTAACTGTGCATGATTATCCATAATGGTATTAAAGATATCTGTGAAGAGGCTCAAAGCTAAATCACGATCAGGGATTGCTGAAATACAATCAAGGTCACTAAAATAAAGATCTGGTTAAAAAGCCTGTTCACTGAACACTAGATGTTCCTACATCTAGTGGAAAGCCTTCCCAGAAGAGTGGAGGCTTTTATAGCAGCAAAGAGGGGACCAACTCCATATTAATTCCCATGATTTTGGAATGAGATGTTCGACGAGCAGGTTTCCACATACTTTTGGTCATGCAGTATATTTCTCCGGTGTATTTGTTCAAATAAGATAAAGTAGAGTTAACTTTGAAGGATCTCTAGGGTTGGGACATGTGGACTTAGTCACCAGCTGGTTTAGATTTAAATTATAGGAACATAAATATGACAGCACTCCAATAAATAATTTACATTTTTATTGCCGCACAAACATTTAAGGTATGAACCCTTCTTGAGCGTGCAAGGCAATGGCAATCAATGTCACAACAACACTATCACACAGGTGGCCATAATTATAAACTCATAGTCAGTATTGGCCCAATCAAGAGATCCCAACAGAGGGAGCTGTGGAGGAAACATGAAAATCAAATAAAGATAGACACAATATTATTGTTATTATTGTACTGTTTTGTTGTGACATTGATTGCCATTGCCTTCAACGCTGAAGAAGGGCTCATACCCGAAACGTTTGTGAGGCAATACAAATTTCTATTTAAGTTTAAGTTTATTTACAGTAGTGCTGTACTATTTATATTCTTTGGATTAAATAAGATGATCCAGCACCTGATTTAAGTTTATATAAGGTGGAGTCGAGCACTTAATTTTTTTGTTTTTAGGTTTAGATCATTACACGTTTTTAGATGGTTTTAGATTGTCTGAAGCCTGCATTTCCCAATCATAATGTAGGTCACCCAGGATAATAACTTCTGATTTAGTAAAATAAGACAACAAACTAGTTAACTCCTCGAGTGCACAAAGGTTAGCTGAGGGAGGACGGTAGACCCCTATAGGAGTTATGGATTCATTTAAGTATAGTAGCTCAAGCTTTTTGGCAAGGGAAACGGATGTCAGTGAAGACAGCTCTGAACACATGAATACCCTCAATATTCAAATCAGAGTGCAGAATGTCCCCAGAGATCCAAGTTTCAGTAAATACCAGAATGTACGGATTCATATGCATAGCCAAGATCTTGATGTAATTCTGTTTAGGACGTAAGCTCCTAATGTGCAGATGCATCAAACCAAGTCCTTTATGATTTTTCAAGTCACATGGAAACTCCAACTCAACACGATATGTTCAATAGGCAGTTGCAGGCCCTCTGATGGTTGATATTGATATAGTTGGTATGACTATAAGATTGCACTGAACAGCACCATTTGTTATTTTTAAAGAATATATATATATATATATGTATTTTATTTAACCTTTATTTAACTAGGCAAGTCAGTTAAGAAAAACATATTATTTACAATGATGGCCTACCCCTCGGTTCTATCCCTATTAGTAATAGAGGAAGGGGAAGTAAATGTAATTAATTTTCGAAGGTTAGCACCATAGGACCTGAGGATGCAGCCAATGTCAATATGAGGAACTCTCAGAGTAACCGATGATGGAATGTTATTAACTGACTTACAAGGGCTTTGGTTGATATCGCGAAAACAGCCCAAACCTCTACGTGATTTGAAAACCGAGGGCTATTCAAGTTTATGGAATTCCCATTTGAATTAAAAGCACTGGGTGAGCAGACCACGGTGGGCTCCTCTTTTGAGCTAACAGTAGCAGATATAACAGTGGAGTTCAAACAAATGTGTAGAACATTACAATTGGCAACACCCCTGGTAGTATAGACAACAGTATGACAATAACTCTTAGAGAGGATGGGAGCTATTACCTGAGCGGGGCTTGGTCTGTCTCTGACTCAATATCTTAACGAGCATTGAAGTTTGAAGAGAGGGTCCAGGCTCCTAGATGGTTGGAGTCGATCATCCCTGTAGAGTATCTTTTATTTCCAAAAAGTGTTGAAATTGTCAATAAAAGTTATGCCAACGGGGTGGCAGTAGCAGATAGAAAGAACTAAGAGCCTGCTGAACCTTTCACAGCCGATTCAGCTGCCCTATGTACTGGGTAGTCGAAGTATTCCCATTTAGAACCATTTCATGTGTCTGGAGGTACAAATCCGCCTTCCCGGCCGGCCAGGAGAGCAAATCAAGTGCACTATAGGCCTACCTCTGGCCAATCGGATTGCTCAGATTTGTCTGCAATAACATAGCCAGGTGTAAAAAAAAAAAAGGTACAGCAAAGTTGATTCCGTAAGATTTCAAAACTTTCAAAACCATGACTGGAGAGAGACTGTCCACAAATACAGCAAAGAGCGGCTGTTTTCATGAGTGAGTTCATGTTTAAGTTCTTACTCAGCACAGTCAACACTTTTTATTCAACACTTAGGCTATAAAATGAGCTTTCCTCCTACTTCCACTTGCGCTACAACCAGCACTGCAGCATTGTTATTTTTAGCGGCTTGGGTCTTTTTTAATATCAAGACATATTTAACATTCTCTGTTCATAGGAGTAACAACATGAATTTGTGCATGAGGCAGAAATAATGCAGTGTGATTCGAGTTTCGCCATCAGCTGGAAGACTGTGTCTCTTTTTGGTTTGTGGAGGAAAGGGAGAGTGGAGGGACGTTGAGAGGCGGACTCTCAGTCTGCTGCTCTCTCCCTTGCTGAGACTGACCATCAGATGCAGGCACCATCAACCCAGTAAAATACAAATTAAAAGCACATTATTTACAATGGCAAGAAAAATTATGTCAACCATTTGGAATTACCTGGACTTCTGCATGAATTGGTCATAAAATCTGATCTGCTCTTCATCTAAGTCACAAAAAAGGCAAACAGTGTGCTTATAGTAATAACACTAAAGTTATTGTATTTTTCTTGTCTATATTGAATACATAATTTAAACATTCACAGTGTAGGTTGGAAAAAGTATGTGAACCCCTAGGCTAATGACTTCTCCAAAAGCTAATTGGAGTCAGTAGTCAGCTAACCTGGAGTCCAATCAATGAGACGAGATTGGAGATGTTGGTGAGAGCTGCTTTGCCCTATAAAAAACACTCACAAAATTTGAGTTTGCAATTCACAAGAAGCATTGCCTGGTGTGAACCGTGCCTCAAACAAAAGTGATCTCAGAAGACCTAAGATTTAAAATTGTTGACTTGCATGAAGCTGGAAAGGGTTACAAAAGTATTTCTAAAAGCCTTGATGATCATCAGTCCAAGCTAAGACAAATTGTCTATAAATGGAGAAAGTTCAGCATGCTGCTACTCTCCCTAGGAGTGGTCATCCTGCAGAGAGGACTGCAAGTGCACAGCGCAGAATGCTCAATGAGGTTAAGAAGAATCCTAGTGTCAGCTAAAGACTTACATAAATCTCTGGAACATGCTCAGATCTCTGTTGACGAGTCTACGATACGTAAAACATGAAACAAGAATGGCGTTCATGGGAGGACACCATGGAAGAAGCCACTGCTGTCCACAAAAAACATTGCTGCACTACTGAAGTTTGCAAAAGTGACCCTGGATGTTCCACAGCGCTACTGGTAAAATATTCTGTGGACAGATGAAGCTACAGTTGAGTTGTTTGGAAGGAACACAACACCATGTGTGTAGAAAAAAGGCACAGCACACCAACATCAAAACCTCATCCCAACTGTAAAGTATGGTGAAGGGAGCATCATAGTTTGGGCTGCTTTGCTGCCTCAGTGCCTGGACAGCTTGCTATCATCGACGGGAAAATGAATTCCCAAGTTTATCAAGACATTTTGCAGGAGAATGTATGGCTATCTGTCCGCCAATTGAAGCTCAACAGAAGTTGGGTGATGCAACAGGACAATGACCCAAAACACAGAAATAAATCAACAACCGAATGGCTTCAACAGAAGAAAATACGCCTTCTGGAGTGGCCCAGTCAGAGTCCTGACCTCAACCCGATTGAGATGCTGTGGCATGACCTCAAGAGAGCAGTTCAAATCAAATCAAGTTTATCTTATATAGCCCTTCGTACATCAGCTAATATCTCGAAGTGCTGTACAGAAATCCAGCCTAAAACCCCAAACAGCAAGCAATGCAGGTGTAGAAGCACGGTGGCTAGGAAAAACTCCCTAGAAAGGCCAAAACCTAGGAAGAAACCTAGAGAGGAACCAGGCAATGAGGGGTGGCCAGTCCTCTTCTGGCTGTGCCGGGTGGAGATTATAACAGAACATGGCCAAGATGTTCAAAATGTTCATAAGTGACAAGCATGGTCAAATAATAATCAGGAATAAATGTCAGTTGGCTTTTCATAGCCGATCATTAAGAGTTGAAAGCAGTCTGGTACAGGTAGGGGTTCCATAACCGCAGGCAGAACAGTTGAAACTGGAATAGCAGCAAGGCCAGGTGGACTGGGGACAGCAAGGAGTCATCATGCCCGGTAGTCCTGACATATGGTCCTAGGGCTCAGGTCCTCCGAGAGAGAGAAAGAAAGAGAGAAGGAGAGAATTAGAGAGAGCCAAGATTTTCAAAATGTTCATAAATGACATGCATGGTCAAATAATAATCAGGAATAAATGTCAGTTGGCTTTTCATAGCCGATCATTAAGAGTTGAAAGCAGCAGGTCTGTGACAGGTAGGGGTTCCATAACCGCAGGCAGAACAGTTGAAACTGGAATAGCAGCAGGGCCAGGTGGACTGGGGACAGCAAGGAGTCATCATGCCCGGTAGTCCTGACGTATGGTCCTAGGGCTCAGGTCCTCCGAGAGAGAGAAAGAAAGAGAGAAGGAGAGAATTAGAGAGAGCATACTTAAATTCACACAGGACACTGGATAAGACAGGAGAAGTACTCCAGATATAACCAACTGACCCTAGCCCCCCGACACAAACTACTGCAGCATAAATACTGGAGGCTGAGACAGGAGGGGTCAGGAGACACTGTGGCCCCAACCGAGTTCACACCAGACATCAAGAATATTGCTGAACTGAGTTTTGCAAAGAGGAATAGTCCAAATGTCCTCCTCCTTACCGTTGTGCAGGTCTGATCCGCAACTACAGAAAATATTTGGTTGCTGCCAAAGGAGGGTCAACCAGTTATTCAATCCAAGGGTTCACACACTTTTTGCACCCTACACTGTGAATGTTTACACGGTGTGTTCAATAAAGACATGAAAACGTAGAATTGTTTGTGTGTAATTCATTTTAACAGGCTGTGTTTGTCTACTGTTGTGACTTAGATGAAGATAAGATCAAATTTTATGACCAATTTATGCAGAAATAGGTAGGAGAAAGCCCATGTAATGCTTTGTAGGTTGGCAGTAAAACCTTGAAATCATCCCTAGCCTTAACAGGAAGCCAGTGGAGAGGCTAGCACTGGAGTAATATGATCAAATTTGTTGGTTCTAGTCAAGATTCTAGCAGCCGTATTTAGCACTAACTGAAGTTTATTTGGTGCTTTATCTAGATAGCCGGAAAGTAGAGCATTGCAGTAGTCTAACCTAGAAGTGACAAAAGCGTGGATTAATTTTTCTGCATCATTTTTGGACAGAAAGTTCGATTTTTGCAATGTTACGTAGATGGAAAAAAGCTGCCCTTGAAATAGTCTTGCCAGGACCTACTTTGACCAACACCATTCTTTGAACGTGTCAACACTTAAGACTTGTAGACTGACAGATGTGTGACAGCACATGTTTTGTAGTCCAGATTACCTTCTTTACAATATATCCATGGGTATGCCTCCTGTTTGTTCCTTCACATACTGTTTGTCCAAACATCAGCCAGTACTAACTATACTCACGTTACCAAATAATTGATTAAAACACTTTTTCAATGAAGGTCTACAGTAGCCTCTGCAGCATTCTGTAGGGTAGCGCCATTGCGTAGCCATGGTAGCAGGCCTATTGCAGGCCACATGGTAGCAGGCCTATTGGTGCTGTGGTGGGGGTACCATCTGCGCAGAGAGGAGCTCCCCTGTCGTCTCAGGGAACCGGGGTAGCTGAGGTAGTGGTGGGATTGGTAGCTGAGGATGTGTGGGGATCGATAGCCGAGGTGTTGGCATACTGTAGGTACATTAGCTGAGGTGGTGCGATCAGGAGCTGTCAGTGTTTCGGAGATCGGGCCTGGACGCGGAGACTGGGGGGAGCCATTAATGTCAAGGTCGTGGTTGGGGCTGCCATGCTCAGTTCATCCATGTGTGAGGATGTCGGGAGATGACGACGTGGAAAGCGGCCACTAGGGGTAAGAGTCACTGGCCTCAACCTCTGATTCCAAAGGTTACACGTTTGAATCCAGCGATAGAAAGTTGTTATTGATATTTTTGTTTTAAGCCTATCCCAAACCTTAACCCTTAAGGATTCGGAGTTAATGCCTTAATTTAATTTAACCCTGACCTTTAAAATGTTGCATAAATGCCTAAACTTCTAAATTTGACGTTTGAGAAACATGGATGAACGTCTAATTCTGAAGTCAGCCTGTGAGAACTGGTGGGCCATGCTAATAGCCAGGTCAGATGAGGAAGGAGCTGGATCAGGATCAGGATCTTCACCTATGTCAACTTGCTGGCTGTTGTTTGTTTTTGTTAGGCCTATTGGTGGTGGTAGTTGCTTCAGCTTTTGCAACAACAAAAAAAGAATGCACTTATGCTTATTTGTTTTGTCGCCATTATGTCTATGACAGCTAGCCAGCTGTCAAAATGTTTTGCCTCTGCTAAACATGCAGGCAAATGATGACACATTAGCCAAAGTGGCCAAGCCTCTGATGGGCTTCCGCATTGTACACGTAGCCTACAGTTCTTCATCATCCTTGCCACCACCAGAGAGAAGACTGGGAAGAAACCACCATTTACTTACCTCTAGGCTGCTAACCATATTTATTTGGTTTGTCATTATATCGTTTTCCATTTAATTTTTGTGGTATTTAAATATAATAACATTTTCCAGAAATAATTTTACCAGTGTTGTATATTCTCAAGTTGACTCCCCCAGCACTACACACCTGGTCCCCTACCTCTGTGTCCTGTCACTCTGTCCTAAATAGTCCTGCGCTGTCTGATGTCTTGTGCATCTGTGTCCCCTACCTCAGCATCCTGTCACTCTATCCTAAATAGTCCTGCATTGCTGATGGCTTATCCCCCTGTGTCCTGTCCTCTTGTCACCCTGATTCCTATTGCTCTGTCCTTTCCTCAGATATTGTAATGCTCTATAGCTAAAGCGGTACATAGCTGAACATAGACCACACGACAAGGCATCCAAGGACAACTTGTCCCAAATGGCAACCTATTCCTTATGTATTGCACTACTTTTCATCAAAAGTAGAGCACTATATAGGGAATAGGGTGCCATTTTGGAGGCAGAACTTGGCTTTTTCACTGGCCTCTTCTCCAAACTGTTAACTACTCAAACAATTTGAGGGAATAATTATCTTGTTCCACAGGGTAGGTAATGAGAGAGCAATTAGGGACATCAGTCATTTTCACTTAGCCAGCCACTGCCCTTGGCTTGGCCCGAACGAACACAGAGACACACACACGCCCGTGAGCGCGCGCAGACGAACATAGGCACACATACTCAGGCACACACACACACACAGGCAGGCTCACGTACATACACACATATGCAGGCACACACACACGCACAGACACACTTAGCAGAACGGTGATGCAATAACCACTCAGCTGAGACACAATCTTATTGCACCAAATTACTCCATCACAGAAAGATACAGAAATGAAGACAAAGGGGGCATTTTGGAGGAAAATAAGGAATTAGCATACAGTGTGAGGAAGATGGATGAATTGGCAAAAAGTATTACCCACCATTCCATATAATTGACAGAATGTGGGGGGGCAAAAATGTTCACTTTCTTTTTTCCCCTCTGAACTGTTTTATCCCACCACCGATTCCTATTGTCAGTTCTTCTGACCGGGGATTGATTTGAGATGTCTGTGCCCATGCCCAGTCTTATCCCAACAGTTCTGCCGAAGGCCCGAAAGAACAGAGTGCTTTATGATGGGACGCTCCCCAAGCACTGCCATACATTCACGTCATATTTTACTGTTGACAATTAAACATGCCAATGACCTTTCATTCTGACTGGTGTAGGTGTAATGTAATGCTCAACATGAACCAAGAAAATGTGTGGCATTACAATAAAGTATGGTGGTGTTAAATCATGGTGCACACCGTGTCAATACTTCAGACTCTTTTAGATCATAAGTGATCTTAAAGAGTATGTGTGTGAGTGTGCATGTGTGGGTGATTTATGATTGCCGTCCCCATGAGTGTACCACCCTCCTTCAGGCTTGGATTCGCCATGCCAAAGGTTTTTCCCCAGATGCATGAACAATGAGGACATTTACTGCGATGTCGATGAGAACCTATAGCCAAATGCTCAAGAAAGGTTTATTGGAAACTAGTGCCTGCTAAATATCATTCTTCACACCTATGTTGTAATTATATCTGAACAATAAATGTAGTCTTTGCATCAAAGATTGTGCAAGATGTCTTCAACGATCACACCTTTGATCACATATGGGATAGAAATGATGGACATTTGATGTTCAGTAAATTTTAGTGGGTAGTGTATTGCCTCGTGAAAGCAGTGTAATGTGCTCTAATTTACAATGCTGTAGAATATTACATTCAAAGGGCAATTTTGGAACATGTATCTTGTATTTTTTGCTATTGGATTAACTGGTTTTAAAATAACTAAATTGAGAAGATATTATCATGGTTTGTTTTGGTGATTAAATACATTTTCTCATGATATTTCACAGTAAACTTATATTTTGGATCAATGTGATGAAAGATGTCTTCAAGTAAAGATAATACACAATAAAACATTTTTAATAGGAGACTTGCTGCTTTACAAGTCTTACTAGTTTGGAGTTTTGTACTAAGAGTTTTGAAAATTCTACCACATACTTATGAAAATACACTGCTCAAAAAAATAAAGGGAACACTAAAATAACACATCCTAGATCTGAATGAATGAAATATTCTTATGAAATACTTTTTTATTTACATTCTTTACAGTTGAATGTGCTGACAACAAAATCACACAAAAATTATCAACCCATGGAGGTCTGGATTTGGAGTCACACTCAAAATTAAAGTGGAAAACCACACTACAGGCTGATCCAACTTTGATGTAATGTCCTTAAAACAAGTCAAAATGAGGCTCAGTAGTGTGTGTGGCCTCCACGTATGACCTCCCTACAACGCCTGGGCATGCTCCTGATGAGGTGGCGGATGGTCTCCTGAGGGATCTCCTCCCAGACCTGGACTAAAGCATCCGCCAACTCCTGGACAGTCTGTGGTGCAACGTGGCGTTGGTGGATGGAGCGAGACATGATGTCCCAGATGTGCTCAATTGGATTCAGGTCTGGGGAACGGGCGGGCCAGTCCATAGCATCAATGCCTTCCTCTTGCAGGAACTGCTGACACACTCCAGCCACATGAGGTCTAGCATTGTCTTGCATTACGAGGAACCCAGGGCCAACCGCACCAGCATATGGTCTCACAAGGGGTCTGAGGATCTCATCTCGGTACCTAATGGCAGTCAGGCTACCTCTGGCGAGCACATGGAGGGCTGTGCAGCCCCCCAAAGAAATGCCACCCCACACCATGACTGACCCACCGCCAAACCGGTCATGCTGGAGGATGTTGCAGGCAGCAGAACGTTCTCCACGGCGTCTCCAGACTCTTTCACGTCTGTCACATGTGCTCAGTGTGAACCTGCTTTCATCTGTGAAGAGCACAGGGCGCCAGTGGCGAATTTGCCAATCTAGGTGTTCTCTGGAAAATTCCAAACGTCCTGCACGGTGTTGGGCTGTAAGCACAACCCCCACCTGTGGACGTCGGGCCCTCATACCACCCTCATGGAGTCTGTTTCTGACCGTTTGAGCAGACACATGCACATTTGTGGCCTGCTGGAGATCATTTTGCAGGGCTCTGGCAGTGCTCCGTCTGCTCCTCCTTGCACAAAGGCGGAGGTAGCGGTCCTGCTGCTGGGTTGTTGCCCTCCTACGACCTCCTCCACGTCTCCTGACGTACTGGCCTGTCTCCTGGTAGCGCCTCCATGCTCTGGACACTACGCTGACAGACACAGCAAACCTTCTTGCCACAGCTCGCATTGATGTGCCATCCTGGATGAGCTGCACTACCTGAGCCACTTGTGTGGGTTGTAGACTCCGTCTCATGCTACCACTAGAGTGAAAGCACTGCCAGCATTCAAAAGTGACCAAAACATCAGCCAGGATGCATAGGAACTGAGAAGTGGTCTGTGGTCACCACCTGCAGAACCACTCCTTTATTGGGGGTGTCTTGCTAATTGCCAATAATTTCCACCTGTTGTCTATTCCATTTGCACAACAGCATGTGAAATTTATTGTCAATCAGTGTTGCTTCCTAAGTGGACAGTTTGATTTCACAGTGTGATTGACTTGGAGTTACATTGTGTTATTTAAGTGTTCCCTTTATTTTTTTGAGCAGTGTAGTATTCTCTATTTCCCGATGGCTGCGTTCAGAACTGAAGCCTGATGTGTGTGCACAATTGTGTGTGTGTGTGTGTGTGTGTGTGTGTGTGTGTGTGTGTGTGTGTGTATCCACTTGTGAGTGTGTGCTTATCTCAGTGCAGATCCTTGAAAGCTCACCGCCTGTGAGAGCTGCACCTGAGAGTTGTTTGAGAGTGTGTGCATTATGTGTCTGTGTGTCAGAGAAAATAGTTCAGTTATACAGAGCAGACTCCATGGCCCAAAGCCCGTACCCCAACCTCCAGCCCTAGTCCCAGACCAATACCCCCAGGCCCGTACCGCCAGCTCCAAACCCACAGTCCCATACCCACAACCCCATAGGAAGCCCAGTGGCTATGGAGTTGGACCTGTGGCCGGTTTGAATCATGGTCCGGGCGCTGGAAATAGGGGGGAATTGATCGGGCAACTGGAAGGCTGCTGGGTTCACATCCTAATGACATTCCCCCACAGTCGGGCCCTTGAGCAAGGCCCTTAAGTCCTCAACATGTTCTCCATCCAGGGGCGCTGTACTGCAGTTTAACTCTGGGCGTGTCTCAATTGAGTGTGATGTGTGCTGTCGAGAACGGAGCAGAAAAGTTTACACGATCAAACCTGTGAGAGAAGCACTGTTATCATTCATCATTTAGGGAAATCAAGAACAAAAACCTCTGTGTTCTATTGGTCAGAGCAAACCTCTCTCTGTGCTGTAATCCTGAAAAGGAGAGAGAAGGAAGGGAGGGCGGCAGGGAACAAGGGAAAGTGATTTTCTATTCCACATGAAGTGCTAATCGGTCATGCAGGTTGAAGGAATAGGTTTGATACTGCTGTTTGATGTAATGAAATGCAATCATCGGTTACATCTGTTACATTATCACAGCTAAAAGCCTCAAACATGTATTTTAGTGGGTGTGTGTGTGAGTGTGTGTCTAAGCTTAATATACTGCTGCATATACAGTATTACACACACATGTAAGGGCGCACAAACACACACCCACACTGTTAGGAACTCCGTAGTAATTGGCTGAGAGGTGCGTTGACACAACAATATGGAAATGACAGAATCAGGTGACAATCATTAGTTCAAATGTTTGATTGCTTGATCAAGCGCTATTGAATACATTTGAATAATGACAGTAATAGTGTGTCCAAGTATTGCTCTAGTTGTTGTCTATATCTTAACCTTGTAAAACAAATGTACCCTGCAACACTCATTTAAACCCTATAACAACCTATTCCCTATATATTGCCCTACTTTTGACCAAGGCCCATAGAGCTCTGGTCAAAAGTATGCAGGGAATAAGGTGCCATTTGGGACTCAAACAAGAGATTTAAGCCTTATGTTACACATTATTACACACCATTGTTAATGTCACTACTCAAATGCAATCAATCAAATATCTTAAATAATGACTGTCACCTGACATTTACATATTGTTGTGTCAACGCACCTCTCGGCCAATGACTACGAAGTG
Organism: Salvelinus namaycush; assembly: GCF_016432855.1. Classification (NCBI taxonomy): domain Eukaryota; kingdom Metazoa; phylum Chordata; class Actinopteri; order Salmoniformes; family Salmonidae; genus Salvelinus; species Salvelinus namaycush. The sequence goes on from NC_052307.1 coordinate 50,264,288, forward strand.
CCTGACATTGTGTGTGTGGGTATGGGTGTGTGTTGGCGTGCTCCCTTACGTGTGTCTCATAAGATATGAGAAAACTGTGTTCAAAATCAAAGACGACATTCCCCTCCCACTCAGAACAAGATTAGATAAGCAATGTAACATCAACACTCAAGTAGCTTTTAATTTGTCTTCAGGTATTAAAACGTCTCTCCTGCACTTGCCACTGATTATTAATTACAGATGAAAGGAATACCAAATAAGGGCATCACTGTGATTGGCAGAAGGTTAACCCTTTCATGCGTGAGTTCCAAATATCTCTAACGGTCGCCCCAGCGTGAGTTTTTTTATGCACGTGATATTAGAAAGTTCTCTCCATTCCAGAATGTGTTTGTTATGTAACAGTACATTTCATCCGTGCTGCCCTCAAACAAAAGCACGCAGCCTGTTTTTATTTGTCAATTTTAAATTATTTTCTAACAAGTTTTTTATTTTCTAATAACAGTTTGAAATGAGGTGTGTTCCGCCTCATTCATTCCCATAAAAGTAGTCATTTTTACTTTTGCGGACCAATTAATTTTTTTGACATTTCTGACCCGGACAAAATTCCCCAAACACTTCTCAATTGTTTGTGCAGGACATTTACTCATCTGCCGTCCTGCATACACGTGTTCATATTATTCCACCTGTCGCCTGCATCGAAATCAACGTTGTTTTCGTTACCAATAATACCTTTGGAAATGTGTGCGTTTCTATCAAAGTGCCTTATTACGTTATAATAGTTTCTGCATGTCGTGTTATGTCGTTTCTACTGTAGCATCATGTTTTTGTGTATATTCCTTATAACCGCGGACACGCGATGTAACGTTACTCATTTCATAACATTTATGGTGTTATACTCAATGCTTAGGTAGCTAGCTACATTCTCCTATTAGCTCTGGAAAACAATGCTAATTGCGTCAGGGAAGTATTAGCATGTGTTGTATTTTGAAGCTACCCTGGCCTTATGACTCCCAAGTGGCACAGCGTCTCAGTGCTAGAGGCGTCACTCCAGACACCCATCTTCAAATCAAGACTGCGTTTCTATCAAAGTAAGTGCCTAATTACGTTATTGTGTCGTGTTATACCGTTTCTACTATAGCTTACTGTGTGAATGGAGCATAATATATTTGTATATATTCCTTATAACCGCGGACACGCGAGGTAACGTTACTCATGTTACTCACCTTTTATGGTGTTATATTCAATCGTGCTTATGTAGCTAGTTACATTATTCTATTAGTTCTGTAAAACAATGCTAAATGCGTCAGAAGTATTGGCATGTTGTATTTTGACGCTACCCTGGAAAAATTTGAAAATATCTTATACCACTTGGTCGTTTTCTGAGTGCATTCCACAAAGCTGTTTATCATCCACTGCCCCCATTTTGAGGTAATAGTCAAGCACGCAGTCTGGTTTCATGTTTCTCTGTCTGGTTTGTTTCTCTCTCCCGTCAGGTGGTCCACCTTCCCTGTGGCCGACATGGTTGCTGTATGGACAGTGGAGAGGACATGGACGTCTCGTTTGTCATGCCACTTTACTGCCAGCTGTTAACATTTCTTATTTTGTATAACGGGTCATTTAGGATGGTAGTAGCGTTGATGAAATGCAGTCATAGCAGCAGAACTAGAAAGCAGTCTTTACTGTCACCAGGAATGTATACATTTCACTAATTGTGGTTGTCCCCCACTCCTGGCTCTCTCTTATCCTGTAGCTCCAAGGCATAGCGATTGGTCTCTACTATGTCTCCCACCAGCTCCTCTGTCAGAAACAACTTGAAGCACTCTGCCTCAGTTGGAAATGGCAAGGGGCGTTGCACTCCAGACTGGGATTCATCAAAGCAAACACCAGGGCCAGGAGGGGTGAAACAGCAGGGCCAGGAGGGGTGAAATGACTGGTGGCCTTCCAGCTACCACAGAACTCCTGTACTTCATCCACTGTTGGTATGCCTCCATCACCACCAGCATCTTCAAAGGGAACTGGGACTTTGTCAGTGGACAAGGGAAATTCAGATTCAGGGTTCTCAATGGCTACAAGGTTGGGGGGCAGCTCCTCACTGTCACTGTCAGAATCTGATTCCTGACTTTCATACTCAGACTCATTGTCAGAATTTTAAAAAATCTCCAGAATTTCCACATTTGTTTGTTGTCTCCTTTTGAAAGACATTGCTAATGCTTCAGCTCATCTCACTAGCTACATACATAAACAACAACACTGAATGGTTTAGAGTGAGAGGGTACGTGGTTGACTGCCGGCACGCGCCACTTGTATCAATAAATCACTATCAGAAAATGTTTTGTGTGGCAATTAGTTGTGTATTTACGGTTTTATTCACATGTTTTCAAATCTAGGTGACAAATCATGCATTCCGATTCTTGCACAGATTGTAATGGGCACATATTATGTGTGTAAAATACTTTTTTGAAGGTTGTACTGATTATGATGAGCTAAGCTAATTCCAGCTGTGTAGTCATGTTTGTTGACATTCAATGCATTCTGGGTTCACGTAATCGTCTGTTTGACCAAAGATGTTATAACAAAATGAGGTGAGTAAGAGTTCACTCGTTTCACTCGTTTTTTGAGGACTTCCGGAAATGAATGGTGGGATGTGAACGACGGTAGACGACACACCCCTTCAACATGCATACTATAAACAGACCAAACTCATCTCGTCTTCTCTTATTATCTTCGGTTTCTGTGAGGAAAAAGATGCATGGCTGCGCGCTGAAACTAATCGTCTGATTACTTTCGATTTCTAAAAAGTGCTTTACCTAATTATTTCGATCAATGGTGTGCTCACCCGTGATGTGATTAATTATACATAGTAATTGCTATTAGCTAATTCATATTGTAGTTTATGTCAGCCGAGAGTTAGAAAATATGACTGCTTGTGTTGGGTCAATCTTTCCTCAGCGCTAGGACAAATGTAGCCTACATTTTTCCGGTTAGGATGATTGTGTTATGCTATATATTCTTCTGTGAATATCTGAACATTGAATCCAAAAATAAACTGCTCACATTCTGGACATAACTTTGTAAGGACTGTGTTTGTGTAAATAGTTTCTGAAAAAAGTGTGGCCAGCTCAAACGCTGATTGTTGCGTCATTCGAAACTGGCCGTTCTAAACGAGCGTTCTAAATGAGTGTTCTAATCACACGGGTGTGATCGTACGCTTCAGGGACCACTGTAGAACGATCACACCCGTGTGATGGTACGTGTGAAAGGGTTAAACACTTTCTTATCTGCAGAGACACGGGGTTTTCACACCTCGCCACCAGGGAATCTGATGAGACTACTAAGCCATAGCAAAGAGAGCTATCACACTATTAATCAACAGAAAAACGATGATTTACCTGTCACCTGGCTTGAAATCAAGTAGTGCACTATAAGGGGAATAGGGCGCTATATGGGACGCAGTTTTGGTTTATCTTCAGTGGGACCGAAGACCCAGAGAGGCCAGCACAGGGTTTTCTATCACGATCTTCACAGTTTATCGAAGCACTCGCTCTCTCTTCATGGAAATTGTTAAAGAAAAGTTACAACATAAGTTGTGTTGCGGATAAATTCACTTATAAAAAAGTTGGCTATGGGATTCAAACCAGCAACCTTTCAATTACTGTCCCAACACTCTTAACCGCTAGGCCACCTGCCGCCCATAATAGACAATGTATGTAGTATTGTCCCTGTCTGAGACCGTAAGCTACTTTAAGTTGGATGTATTAGTTGTTCTTCTTGACTTGACTATCGTATGTATACTGTGAAGGTTCCTTTAATATGTATTACTATTATCTTCCTCTAAAATGTATGTAGCATGTAGCCAGGCTTGTGATTGATGGATGTAGTGGTTTTCTTTCACTCTACCCTCTCCACCCCCTCTCTCACGATCCCACCATTTGTAGAAAATCATTCTCAGATTTTGTACTGCATCTTTCGCTATCTCTCTCCCTCTATATTCCCCCTCGTTCTTCCTCTCTTTCCCCCGCTCTATCACCACCTCACCTCTCTCTTTCTACCCCCTCCTCATCTCTCTATTCCCCTCTATCTTTCTAACCCAGAGAGAGAGAGAGATAGAGAGAGAAATGGCAGGCAGTAAGCTTGTTGAAAGGGAACAAGGTGATATGGGGAATGTTACATGCCCTCTGTGGGAAGCCACGGAAGCTCGGCTGTTTTTAGCTGCTGTGAATTGAAAATCTCTCAATGTTTAATTTCCCCTTGAGAGTCACCTTGAGAGAGTGGGAGAGAGGGAGGGAGAGAGAGAGATACGGTGAGATACAGTAAATGTAGGGACAAAGAGAGAGAGAGATATGTACACTCTTAGAAAAATAGGTGCTAAGTGCAACCATACAGGGTTCTTCGGTTTGTCCCCATAGGGGAACCCTTTTTGGTGCTAGGTAGAACCCTTTACAGAGGGTTTTACCTATAACCCTTCTATGTAGAGTTCTTCATTGAATCCCCTGGAAATGGTTCTACCTAGAACCCATGAAGGGTTATGCCGAGAACCCTGTATGAACGGTTCTACCAATAACCCTTTTATCCTCTAAAGGTTCTTTCTATAATCCTCTACGAAGAGTTCTACAAATAACCTTTTCATCCTAAAGGTTCTTCCTGGAACCAACTATGAAGGGTTGTACCGATAACCCATTTATATTTGAAGGCTTCTTCCTAGATCCCTCTATGAATGGTTCCATCAGCCTTATAAGCCTTTAAAATGTAACTCTTTACAACATAAGGCCTTTCTTTGATGGCCTAGTTATACCCTAACACAGTGATGTTAGGAAGCCCCATGTTTACAGGGCACATCAGGCCTGCAAATCACATTATGCTGGCTGCAAAGTGATGTGTACTTCCTATTGGAATCCAGCCAGAGTAAGGATATCCAACAATTAGAACTTTTAATCACCTGGAACCTGCATTCAGAATGACTGCCACATTCACTAATGGGACGACCTAAATCATCTGAACTGGAGCAACTATCTCAGTAATGGGTGCAATAAGTCCAACTATTAACAGATTGGATTAGTGTAGAAAAATGTGTTATTTATCTTTATGTAACATAAGATCAATCAACCAATCAAAACACAACTAATTCTGAAAAGTAAAAATTACACAATCAGAGTAAAAAGTGTCATTTTTACTCTTCAATCACAAACATTAGTTATTTTTTAATTTTTAATTTAACCTTTATTTAAGCTAGGCAAGTTATTAACTGTTGTAATTTTACTCTTTTGAGGGTTCGTTTAACTCCTGATTCAACATAAGAAATGTTACACTGAAAAATCATGGCAAAGATATTAGCTATGTCAGCACTGTATGTAAACGTACCTAAAATGATTAAGGGAATACCAGATACATGCACTAATATTCCCATTTAGTTTAAAACGTTCTCACACCTTTAAATGTATCAGATTATTCAAACTCCTGAGGTTAAAGTTTAAACACTGAGGTAAACACTAATGCTCAGGCACTATTTACAGTAAAAAAAAAAACGAACAAATAATACAATTAAAATACATTCAGAAATGTTCTATGCAGAACCCTTCTTGTCATCCAAAGAATCCTTTTTGCCTTCCAAACAATCATCAAATAACCCTTTATTCTATAAAATTGTTATTTGGATGAAAAAGGTTCTCGATAGAACTCTTTGCCTTACAAAGAACCCTTGTCTTCCAAAAAGGGTTCTTCAGATTAAAACAGTTCTTTGTATAACCATATCCCTCCGCATACAACCCTTTTTTAAGAGTGTAGGGACACAGACAGAGAGTGAGAAAGAGAGAGAGAGAAAGCACAAAGACCCAAATAATGGTGAATTACACCTTCATTACTGTGAGACTTTAAAACTCAATAAATGTACACTCAGCACCAAAAAAGCACATGTACAACAGAAATAAAATGACAGTAATTGAAGAGTCCATAAACACAAACAACTGACAAAATTGGAAAAACCTCTTGGAAAATTGGAATTAGCAATACAAAATGGTGATATAGACAACACATTTTTAAACGTTCTACAAAACCGTTCAAATTGATGCAAATGTAGACCAATGTCAAAGTTGAGAAGTTTAATGGATTAGAAAAAGCTATAAAGGACAATCAAAGTCCATTGACTCCCCAATTACTGGCCAGGAGCTCTATAAGAAATTTCAGGCCCTCTCAATTTAAAAAGCATGCGGACCATATGGCATCCTAAATGAGATACTCAAATTTACTAGTGCAAAATATCAATTGGCTATATTAAAACTGTTTAATTTGATCCTGAGTATAGGTTATTTCCGTGACATCTGAAATCAAGGACTCCTAACCCCAATCTTTATGAACAGAGTCAAATTTGACCCTAACTATAATGGAGGCATTTGTGTGAACAGTAACCTGGGGAAGGTTTTCTGTAGTATTATAAATGTAAGAGTTCTACATTTCCATAATAAGCACAATGTAATGAGTTAAAGACAAATTGGATTTATACCAAAACATCGCCCGACCGATCATATTTACACCCTGCACACTCTGATAGATAAACACGTCCACCAAAATAATGTCAATTTGCACTGCTTTATCAACTTCCAAAAAGCATTTGATACTATTTGGCATACAGGACAATTCTACAAAGTTATTGAAAGTCATGGAGGGGGTAAAAGTAATGACATAATTAAATCAATTTACAGTATTCTGGCAACATGTGCAACATCAAAATTGGCAAGAAAATAACAATTATTTAACCAGGTGGCGAGGCCTTCACCAGGGTTGCAATCTTCAATATTTACATAAAAGAATTGGCCACTATTTTAGAAAAATTTCCAAAATTCAGAGGTTAAATGTTGAACAAGTTGAGGGGACTACACTTTGTGTTACGTTAGATTGTAAACAGTCATGGTCAAAAAATATAGATTCAATGGTTGTAAAGATGGGAGAGAGTAATAAAGAGATACTCTGCTTTTTTGACCCCCACACTCCACAAAGCAAGTCCTGCAGCCTCTAGTTTTAACTTCTTGATTATTGTCCAGTCATATGGTCAAGAGCTGCAAAGAAAGACCTAGTTAAGCTACAGCTGGCCCAGAACAGAGCCGTACGTCTTACTCTTCATTGTAATCAGAAGGCTAATATTAATACTATGCATGCCAGTCTCTCTTGGCTAACAGTTGAGGAAAGACAGACTCCGTCACTTCTTGTTTTTATAAGACATGAACGTGTTGGAACTTCCAAATTGTTTGCATAGTCAACTTAAACATTTTTAAACCACTTTTTCATGGTATCCAATCGGTAGTTGCAGTCTTTTCCCATCGCTACAACTCCCTTATGGACTCGGGAGAGGCGAAGGTCGAGAGCCGTGCGTCCTCCAAAACACAACCCAGTCTAAGTGCCTCTTGACACAATGCCCGCTTAACCCAAAAGGCAGCCACACCAATGTGTCGGAGGAAACACTGAACACCTGGCGACCGTGTCAGCAGGCATTGCGCCCAGCCCACCACAGGAGTCTCTAGTGTGCGATGGGACAAGAACGTTCCTGCCAGTCAAACCCTTCTCTAGCCTGGACTCGAACCAGGATCTCTAGTGGCACAGCTAGCACTGCAATGCAGTGCCTTAGATCACTGCACCACTCAGGAGGGCTTGCATAGTCAACTTACACACAGCACTGACACACTTAACCCACCAGAAATGCCACCAGGGGTCTTTTCACAGGCCACAGGTCAGAACAAATTCAAGGAAACGTAGAGTATTATACAGAGCCATGAGTGCATTGAACTTCCTTCCATCTTATATAGCGCAAGTGAACAGCAAACATGGTTTCAAAAAACAAATAAAGCAACACCTCACAGCCAGGGTTGGGTAGATTACTTTCTAAATGTAATCCATTAGTTACTAGTTATCTGTCCAAAATTGTAATTAGTAACAACTTTTGGATTACCCAAACTCAGTAATCTCATTACATTCCATTACTTTTAGATTACTTTCCCTTTAAGAGACATTAGAAGAAGAGAATGTATGTTACCAATTGAACGACATCTATTTCAGGATAAATCAATGTTAAAGTTTACATAGCTGGCCATATATTGATGTTAAATTTTACATTACGGGTTGGTTATGTAGGCTTCTTCTAACCCATCGCCTTCTATTACATATAATAATACGATGAAGTTATATCTTTACATTACAAACCAAAGTCTATCAGAATTCCAGTCATTCCAATAAATGTTATATTCAAGAATAGGACTTGGATATATGGAAGTATGGCAGTATAGATGAGTCAAATTGTTTTACCTGAGCTTAACCCAAAAACGAAGGACTTATTAGCCGGACGTACTCTGTTGTTTATGATTTTGTTGACTGATTGGGCTCATATACTCGAGTTGAAAAACAAATGCTGCGCTCATGGAATGGAATGCTTTTAAGCACTACTGAAAAGTGCTATTTACTGGTGAAAAATGAATGCCATTTGCTGCATTTGCTATAGGCCTATTGTTTACCTTTTTGTTGGTGACACTTTGATATCATGATAATATGCAGCTGTTTAAAGGGCAAATCCACAGATGAAACAATAACAAGACAGTCGCCCCGCCTTTGTTTTGGTAAAATGCTGAGGGATGTGCCTGGAGAAATGTAACCACTCTCAGACTAATAGGCAGAGCTATGGATTCAAAGACTGACCATCCATGATATCAAAATTATTGTTTTTAGCAATCTTTTGAGGCTATACAGTGTTTGTTTACATTTACAATTGTGTTCAAATACACATTTAGATTTGTAAACAGCCATCCACAACAACCACAATCTGTAAGGCGCATGAGAGAGCAGTAGTAGGATTCACATCAATACGCTATGTAAATATCAATAATATGTGATATTCGTATCGCCATAGATTACACCTCTGCTGTCGTCCTTACCTCCAAGCATTTATTCAAGTTGGATAATCTTTGGATGCCGACAGCAGTCGCACCATTGGAAGACATAGAATGGACTGTAGCCTACAAAAGCCTATTCTTGCTCTTTTCCCGCGATCCAACAAACCCATTTGGTGTTATCATAATGGTCTCTGACTTGTAGTCAGACTCGCTCAGGTGGAACAAACTTAACCTTGCGCCTTTCTTCAATGCTGATTTGAATTTCATTGAGAAAACAGAGATGTGTCAAATATTTAGTTTTTCCGCAAACATCCTTTCTGAATTTAAAAGTAGTCATCTAGTTTTTCAATCAATGTAGCTCAGCTGGACACCTAAATGATGCAGGGAATGAACTTAGAGAGAAAGCACACAGGATATTCTAAGCCATTAAAAACATATTCAAAATCAAATACCTGGTTAAAACGAATTTAATGTCTCATTGAACCAATTGCACTTCATGGCAGTGAGCTGTGGGGTCCACTTGCAAAACAAGATCTCACCCAATGGGACAAACACCCCATTGAAACCCTGTATGCATAGTACTGTAAGATTATCCCACATGTCCAAAGGAAACCTACAAACAATGCATGTAGGGCAGAATTAGGCCAATATCCACTAATAATAGAAACTCAAAAAAGAGCAGTTCAGTTTGGAAACATCTAAAATACATTTATCCCCTCTCATATCATTACCTAGCCCTTCAATGCCAAGAGTTGAGCAAAGAAAAGCGTAGAGTTCACAAACATGTTCTACTAACACACTGAAGCCTCAGGACCAGAACCTCCAATCAATCAGAATAAACCAAATTAAATCACAGTCAAAACAAAACTACATTACCTATTGGAAAGCACAACAACAAAATACAGGGATATCTGGCACTAAATCGACAGTACTTCTTGACCATGGTTACTTTTAAAATGTATTTTATTTTACCTTTATTTATACAGGTTTTTTCTCATTGAGATAATATCTCTTTTCCAAGGGAGACCTGGTCCAATAGCAGCAGGGGAACAATTATTCAGACAAAACAACTTACATACACTAACACAACATTAAACAAAACTATAAACACACATACAGTACAACAATTACATATTACATTAAAAACACAAACTTCTTGACTAAAAATAGCTGGCCTAAAAACAATTACACTCTTCTATGATATATACATCGATCAAGTGTTTAAACTCCACCAACGAAACTAGATCATCACATTTTAAAATGTTCAGGAGAGAATTCCAGGACCACGGTGCTAAGTAACTAAAACTATTTCTACCATGACCTGTTCTAATTTTTGGTACTGTTAGAAGCAAATCAGAATGGGACCGTAATTTATATTTATTTACTGACCTGACTAAAAAAGAACAGAGATAAAATTGCATTTGACCCAATATGGCCTTATAAATCAGTGTATACCAGTGTTTAAGCCTAAGCAAGGTCAATGACGACCAGCCAACAGCGCTGTAGAGATCACAATGATGTGTTAGACGTTTCTGGTTTGTAATGAACCTGAGGGCTGCATGATATACTGAATCAAGTGCTCTCAGGGTAGTGACTGAGGCCTGCATATATATAACATCACTAAAATCTAAAACCGACAGTAATGTAGATCGTACCAGCTCCTTCCTGGCCTCAAAAGAAAAACAAGCCTTATGCCGGTAATAAAATCCTCTTTTCAGCTTGAGCTTCCTTATCAAGTTCTCTACATGCACAGTGAAGCTCAGCTTATCATCAACCCACACACCCAAATATTTGTACACTTTAACTTGCTCTATAGTATGTCCAGCCAATGTAGCAATGACATGATTTGTAACATGCCTGGCATTTGAATATACCATGCATTTTGTTTTACCCAAATTTAGAATCAGCTTTAAATCATACAGATTCTGTTGTATGATGCTAAATGCTCTTTGGGCATTTTCAAAAGCTAAAGATAAACTACTACCACTTTAATAAAGAACAGTATCATCTGCATAAAAATTAACATCCGCTATTTCAATAAGATCCCCAATGTTGTTGATATACAAAATGAACAACAGTGGGTCCAAAATAGAACCTTGTGGAACACCTGAGCACACCTCTATGGACTCAGTATTACAACCATCCGCCATTACACATTCTGTACGATTTGATAGGTAATTTATAAACCAATCTAGAGCATGACCAGTAATTCCACAACATTTAAAACTTTGCACTAACACAGCATGGTCCAAGGTGTCAAAAGCCTTCGACAAATCAATAAAAACAGACACACAATGTAACTTCTTATCAAGAGCACAGTGGATGTCATTTAAAACCTTCAATGTTGCTGAAACAGTGCTGTGGCCAGACCTAAAACCTGATTGCATTCAATTTAATATGTTGTTTTCTTGGAAGTAGGCCTTTAGCTGCCTACTAACTAAGGACTCCAGTACCTTTCACAGTACAGGCAAGTTACTGATCAAACACTTAGAAAAGCTTTGACAAAGTACAGGCTCAGTGAGCACAGCCTTGCCATTGAGAAGGATAGACAAAGGAAAACTTGGCTCCCTGTAGAGGTAAGGCTGTGCAGCCACTGCACTATTTAAAAAAATTGAATGTATTTCACCTTTATTTAACCAGGTAGGCCAGTTGAGAACAAGTTCTCATTTACAACTGCGACCTGGCCAAGATAAAGCAAAGCAGTGCGTCAAAAACAACAACACAGAGTTACACATACTCAAACGTACAGTCAATAACACAATGGAAGAATCTATGTACAGTGTGTGCAAATGTAGAAGATTAGGGAGGTAAGGCAATAAATAGCCCATAGAGGTGAAATAATTACAATTTAGCATTAACACTGGAGTGATAGATGTGCAGATGATGATGTGCAAGTAGAGATACTGGGGTGCAAAAGAGCAAGAGGATAAATAACAATATGGGGATGAGGTAGCTGGGTGTGCTATTTACAGATTGGCTGTGTACAGGTACAGTGATCGGTAAGCTGCTCTGACAGCTTATGCTTAAAGTTAGAGAGGGAGATATATGGCTTCAGTGATTTTTGCAATTCGTTCCAATCATTGGCAGCAGAGAACTGGAAGGAAAGGCGGCCAAAGGAAGTGTTGGCTTTGGAGATAAATGGTGAAATATACCTGCTGGAGCGCGTGCTACGGGTGGGTGTTGTTATGGTGACCCGTGAGCTGAGATAAGGTGAGGCTTTACCTAGCAAATGTTTGGAAGCATGAGTAAAGGAGGCCTTGTTGCAAAATAGGAAGCCGATTCTAGATTTAATTTTGGATTGGAGATGCTTAATGTGAGTCTGGAAGGAGAGTTTACAGTCTAACCAGTCACCTACGTATTTCTAGTTGTCTAAGTCAGAACCGTCCAGAGCGGGCGCGTGCGGGCAGCAACCGGTTGAAGAGCATGCATTTAGTTTTACTAGCATTTAAAAGCAGTTGGAGGCCACGGAAGGAGTGTTGTATGGCATTGCAGCTCGTTTGAATGTTTGTTAACACAGTGTCCAAAGAAGGGCCAGATGTATATGGAATGGTGTCGTCTGGTGTCGAGGTGGATCAGAGAATCACCAGCAGCAAGAGTGACATCATTGATATATACTGAGAAAAGAGTCAGCCCGAGAATTGAACCCTGTGGCACCCCATTGAGACTGCCAGAGGTCCGGACAACAGGCCCTCCGATTTGACACACTGAACTCTATCTGAGAAGTAGTTTGTGAACCAGGCGAGGCAGTCATTTGAGAAACCAAGGCTATTGAGTATGCCGATAAGAATGCAGTGATTGACAGACTCGAAAGCCTTGGCTAGGTCGATGAAGACGGCTGCACAGTACTGTCTTTGTCGATGGCGGTTATGATATTGTTTAGGACCTTGAGCATGGCTGAGGTGCACCCATGACCACCTTGGAAACCAGATTGCATAGTGGAGAAGGTAGATTTTAGATCTAGATTTTGCAGCTCTTTCAGAACAAAAGCTGTCTGGATTTGGGTGAAGGAGAAGTGTGGGGGGGGGGGGGGGGGCTTGGGCAAGTTGCTGCAGGGGGTGCTGAGCTGTTGGCTGAGGTAGGGGTAGCCAGGTGGAAAGAGTGGCCAGCCGTAGAAAAATGCTTATTGAAATGATAGATTATCATAGATATTATCATAGACTTATCGTAGCCTCAGTGCAGTGGGCAGCTGGGAGGAGGTGCTCTTGTTCTCCATGGACTTTACAGTGTCCCAAAACTTTTTGGAATTAGTGCTACAGGATGCAAATTTCTGTTTGAAAAAGCTAGCCTTAGCTTTCCTGACTGACTGAGTATATTGGTTCCTGACTTCCCTGAAAATGTGCATATCGCGGGGGCTATACGTTGCTAATGCAGAACACCACAATATGTTTTTGTGCTGGTCAAGGGCAGTCAAGTGTGGGGTGAAGGGTGGTCGTTTGACTGCGGATCCATTACGCATGTAGGAAATGAGGCAGTGATCGCTGAGATCCTGGTTGAAGACAGCAGAGGTGTATTTAGAGGACAAGTTGGTCAGGATGATATCTATGAGGGTGCCCATGGTAACGGATTTAGGGTTGTACCTGGTAGGTTCCTTGATAATTTGTGTGAGATTGAGGGCATCTAGCTTAGATTGTAGGACGGCCGGGGTATTAAGCGTATCCCAGTTTAGGTCACCTAACATTACGAACTCTGAAGATAGATGAGGGGCAATCAATTCACATATGGTGTCCAGGGCATAGCTGGGGTATGAAGGGGGTCTATAACAAGCGGCAACAGTGAGAGACTTGTTTCTGGAAAGGTGGATTTAAAGTAAAGTAGAAGCTCAAATTGTTTGGGCACAGACCCGGATAGTATGACAGAACTCTGCAGGCTATCTCTGCAGTAGATTGCAACTCCGCCCCCTTTGGCAGTTCTATCTTGTCGGAAGATGTTATAGTTAGGGATGGAAATTTCTGGATTTTTGGTGGCCTTCCTAAGCCATGATTCAGACACGTCTTGGACATCAGGGTTGGCGGAGTGTGCTAAAGCAGTGAATAAAGCAAACTTAGGGAGGAGGCTTCTAATGTTAACTTGCATGAAACCAAGGCTTTTACGGTTACAGAAGTCAACAAATGAGAGCGCCTGGGGAATGGGGGTGGTGCTGGGGGCTGCAGCGCTTGGGTTAACTTCTTAATCACCAGAGGAACAGAGGAGGATAAGGGTATGATTAAAGGCTATAAGAACAGAGAGTAAAAGGAGCACATTTCTGGTTGCAGAAGAATAGATTCAAGGCATAAAGTACAGACAAGGGTATGGTAGGATGTGAGTACAGTGGAGGTAAACCTAGGCATTGAGTGACGATGAGAGAGGTTTTGTCTCTAGAGGCACCAGTTAAGCCAGGTGAGGTCACCGCATGTGTGGGAGGTGAAACAATAGGGCTATCTAAGGCACATTTGGCAGGGCTGAGGGCTCTACAGTGAAATAAGACAATAATCACTAACCAAAACAACAATAGACAAGGCATATTGACATTAGGGAGAGGCATGTGTAGCCGAGTGATAGGGTCCAATGAGTAGCACTAGATGAGTCAGGGAGCCAATTCAGTAGTCACTACTACGCTAGGCAAGCTGGAGACACGGCGATTCAGACAGCTAGCGGGCCGGGGATAGCAGATGGGCCTCCGGCCATGTCACTACGGAAGAGCCTGTTGAAACCACCTCAGACAGTTATGTTGGCAGACCCGTCGCGATGGATCGGCGGGGCTCCGTGTCGGCAGTAAAGGGTCCAGGCCAATTGGCAAAAGAGTTATTGTAGCCCAAGAATTGGCTGGTGGACCTCTTTGGCTAGCTGGGAGATGGACATAGCTCGAGGCTAGCTCCAGGCTAACTGGTGCTTGCTTCGGGACAGAGACGTTAGCCAGGAGTAGCCACTCTGATAGCAGCTAGGTAGCTGCGATGATCCGGTGTAAAGGTTCAGAGCTTGCGGTAGGAATCCGGAGATGTGGTAGAGAAAAAGCAGTCCGATATGCTCTGGGTTGATATCACGCTGTGCAGACTGGCAGGAATTTACCGGTTGAGGCTGGCTGATGTCCGAGTTAACGGTGAGGACCGCTAGCAGTGGCTAACTGACTAGTAGCTAGTTAGCTGGCTAGCTTCTAATGGGGGTTCTGGTTCTAAAGTATAAAAATAGCAGATCCGTACCACATCGGGTGAGGCGGGTTGCAGGAGAGTATATTCAGTCCATAGATGGAAAGTGAGATTAAAATATATACGAAGTATATACGAAGAAAACAATATATACACAGGACAGGACAAGAGAAAACACACGTCCAACTGCTACGCCATCTTGAAATATTGTTCCTTCACCTATCCATCCTTCAACCTACAGTAATTGTGTCATTCAGAGAATGTATCCTGTTTTTCTTTCTGTTCTTCTCCTGAGTTCGGTTTTAACTGTCCTGTATTCCCACTCTGTCCTCCCCTTCCTGTCCTTGTACCTTTCTGTCTGACTTTCTTCCTCACGGTGTGGGCTAGCTCCAGGCCAGGAAGTCTAGTCCGCTTCTCTGGCTTGCTGCCCAGCACCACAGCAGGAACTGAGACAGAGCTGCATTTACTGACAAAATGTAAAAATATAAAACAATTAGAGTGTAATTTCCCCAAATTTGAAGCCTTTATTGAAGGTTTCAAAGACCTCTCTGATGAGAAAAGACTACCCGTCCTGTTGGCGGAAGCCGCAAAGAGCTGTGGGTTGGCAGCGCACTACGTTGCTGCCTGCAATAAGATGAGGGACAGTGTCTGACAGACCAACCTGCACATGTCCTCTATGCTTTTGTTATTGTCCATTGTATGGTTATTTTTTACCCTTGATTATTGTTGTTACTGATTGTTCCGTTGACAATATTGATTATTATTATTATTATGTTAATATTGTAAATAAATCACAAAATCTCCAAAGTATGCTTTGTCAATATGTACACTGTCATGCCAATTTAATTTAATTGAAATATTGAGAGAGAGAGAAATAGATAGAGATAGAAGAGAGATACTTTTATATATATATAGTGTAAGTGGACACCCCTTCAAATTAGTGGATTTGGCTACTTCAGCCACCCCCGGTACTTACAGGTGTATAAAATCGAGCACACAGCCATGCAATCTCCATAGACAAACATTGGAAGTAGAATGGAAGAGATCAGTGACTTTCAACGTGGCATAGTTATAGGATGTCACCTTTCCAACAAGTCAGTCTGTCAAATTGCTGCCCTGCTAGAGCTGCCCTGCTATAGCTGCCCTGGTCAACTGTAAGTGCTGAAGTCGAAACGTCCAGGAGCAATAACGTCTCAGCCGCAAAGTGTTAGGCCACACAAGCTCACAGAACGGGACCGCCGAGTGCTGAAGCTCGTATTGTGTAAAAATTGTCTGTCCTCGGTTGCAACACTCACTATCGAGTTCCAAACTGCCTTTGGAAGCAAAGTCAGCACAAGTACTGTTCTTTGGGAGCTTCATGAAATAGGTTTCCAATGGCCGAACAGCCACACACAAAACCTAAGAACACCATGAGCAATGCCAAGCGTCGGCTGGAGTGGTGTAAAGCTCGCCGCCATTGGACTCTGGAGCAGTGGAAACGCGTTCTCTGGAGTGATGAATCACGCTTCACCATCTGGCAGTCTGACGGACTAATCTGGGTTTCGGCCGATGCCAGGAGAACAGTACCTGTCCCAATGCATAGTGCCAACTGTAACATTTGGTGCAGGAGGAATAATGGTCTGGAGCTGTTTTTCATGGTCCGGGCTAGGCCCCTTAGTTCCAGTCAATAGAAATGTTAACACTACAGCATACACTTAGATTTTAAACGATTCTGTGCTTCCTACTTTGTGGCAACAGTTTGGGGGAGGCCTTTTCCTGTTTTAGCATGACAATGCCCGCATGCATAAAGCGAGGTCCATACAGAAATGGTTTGTCGAGATCAGAGTGCAAGAACTTGACTGGCCTGTACAGAGCCCTGACCTTAACCCCATCGAACACCTTTGGGATGAATTGGAACGCCGACTGCGAGCCAGACCTAATCGGCCAACTTCAGTGGCTGACCTCACTAATGCTATTGTGGCTGAATGGAAGCAAGTCCCCCAGCAATTTCCAACATCTAGTGGAAAGCCTTCCCAGAAGAGTGGAAGCTGTTAGAGCAATAAAGAGGGGACCAAATCCATATTAATGTCCATGATTTTGAAATGAGATGTTCGACGAGCAGGTGTCCACATACTTCTGGTAATGTAGTGTATGTATAAGACATAGAGAGAGAGATTCTTAGGGATGCATAGAGAGAGAGAAAGAGAGAGAGAGATACGTGTGCATACATAGAGAGAGAGATAGAAAGAGAGTTACGTACTGCAGGGACACAGAGAGATAGAAATGCAGTGCAAAATCCGAGAATGATTTGAGCTCCACAGAGGAGATTTGAACCGCGACCCTCTGATGAAAAATGTATGTCTTGTATGACGCATATTGCATCATTTGGGATGCCTTGCATGTGTGGTTTTCAAAAGCTTTGTAACTGTCTGAAAGGGAACTTCACCATAACACATTTTCAGGGGAGTGTGAGCACCTCCTACTGAGCTCATGAAAATGTGATGCCCTCAGACGTTCAAGTGCGGAGGTGTGTGTGTGTGTGTGTGTGCATATGTGCATGTATAGTACCAGTCAAAAGTTTGGACACCAACTAATTCAAGGGTTTTCCTTTATTTTTTATTATTTTCTACATTGTAGAATAATAGAGGAGACATCAAAACTATGAAATAACACATATGGAATCATGTAGTAACCAAAAAAGTGTTAAACAGAAAATAAATCCAAAATGTATATTTTAGATTCTTCAAAGTAGCCACCCTTTGCCTTGATGACAGCATTGCACACTCTTGGCATTCTCTCAACCAGCTTCATCTGGAATGCTTTTCCAACAGTTTTAAAGGAGCACTTGTTGACTGATTTTCCTTCACTCTGCAGACCAACTCCTCCAGAACCATGTCAATTGGGTTGAGGTTGGGTGATTGTGGAGGCCAGGTCATCTGATGCAGCACTCGATCACTCTCCTTCTTGGTCAAATAGCCCTTACACAGCCTGGAGGTGTATTTTGGGTCATTGTCCTGTTGAAAAACAAATGATAGTCCCACTAAGCGCAAACCAGATGGGATGGCGTTTTGCTGTAGGATGCTGTGGTAGCCATGCTGGTTGGGTGTGCCTTGAATTCTAAATAAATAACAGAGTCTCACCAGCAAAGCACCCCCACACCATCACACCTCCTCCTCGATGCTACACGGTGGGCACCACACATGCAGAGATCATCCGTTCACCTACTCTGCATCACAAAGACACAGCAGTTGGACCCAAAAATCTAAAAGACCAAACGACAGATTTCCACCGGTCTAATGCCCATTGCTTGTGTTTCTTGGCCCAAGCAAGTCTCTTCTTCTTATTGGTTTCCTTTAGTAGTTGTTTCTTTGCAGCAATTCGACCATGAAGGCTTGATTCACACAGTCTCCTCTGAACAGTTGATATTGAGATGTGTCTGTTACATGAACTCTGTCAAGCATTTATTTGGGCTGCAATTTCTGAGGCTGGTAACACTAATGAACTTATCCTCTGCAGCAGAAGTAACTCTGGGTCTTCCTTTCCTGTGGCTGTCCTCATGAGAGGCAGTTTCATCATAGCGCTTGATGGATTTTGCGACTGCACTTGAAGAAACTTTCACAATGTTCTTGAAATGTTCCGGATTGACTGACCTTCATGTCTTAAAGTAATGATGGACTGTCATTTCTCTTTGCTTATTTGAGCTGTTCTGTCCATAATATGGACTTGGTCTTTTACGAAATAGGGCAATCTTCTCTATATCAAATCAAATCAAACTCTATTTGTCACATGTGCCGAATACAACATGTGTAGACCTTACCGTGAAATGCTTACTTACAACCCTACTTGTCACAACAAAACTAATTGGCTCAAACGCATTAAGAAGGAAAGAAACTTCACAAATGAACTTTTAACAAAGCACATCTGATAATTTATATGCATTCCAGGTGACTACCTCATGAAGCTGGTTGAGAGAATGCCAAGAGTGTGCAAAGCTGTCACCAGGAAAAGGGTGGCGACTTAAAAGAATCTCAAATATAAAATATATTTTGATTTAGTTTAACACTTTTTTGGTTTCTACATGATTCCATATGTGTTATTTCATAGGTTTCATGTCTTCACTATAATTCTACAATGTAGAAAATAGTCAAAATAAAGAAAAACCCTTGAATGAGTAGGTGTGTCCAAACATTTGAATGGTACTTTATGTATACAGTATGTGTCTGTTTATGTCTGTGTGTGTGTGAGCGTGTGAGCGTGTGCATGTGTGCCCTAGTGCTATTTATTTATTAATCTATCAGGGGATCCCTATTACACAGTGTAATTGGAATAGTAAGGCCTCTGACAGAGAGCTCATATTTGCACACAGGGCAAACGGCTATGTGGTTACTGAGACTTCATTAAATCTAAAGGAAAATTAATGATTCACTCACAGCAGCAGCAAAATCTCTCTACTGCTCCACTTCCTCGGCTTCTCTCCTCGTCGAAAACTATTTATTAATTTTTTTCACTCAATTTTATTTTCTCTCTTTCTCTCTCTCTCTCTGTCATTCCAGTTATTCTTCTCACACTGTCTCACCCCTCCTCTCTCTCTCTTTCCCCTTCCCTCTGGTACTTTCGTGTCGATAAGGAAGGCGAACAATAGGACTGAGAACAATCACCGCGGCTTTGAACTGACTTACGAGCTTCCAGACCCATAGAGCTACACCCACATTTATTTCTCTATTTTTATTTAACCAGGCAAGTCAGTTAAGAACAAATTCTTATTCATAATGATGGCCTACCCCGGCCAAACTCGGACGATGCTGGGCCAATTGTGCGCCGCCCTATGAGACTCCCAATCACGGCCAATTATGATACAGCCTGAAATCGAACCAGGGTCTGTAGTGATGCCTCTAGCACTGAGATGCAGTGCCTTGGACCACTGCACCACTCGGCAGTCCCACATCTACTGTATACTGGAGCTACTGTAGGTCTACATATATGCAGTACAGGTTAACCTTTTCATGCCCAGAACTGTCCTCCCAAAATCCTTTTCCTGTTATGGATCTCTGTGTAAGGACAACATCTCCAGGCTGTGTAGGGCTATTTGACCAAGAAGGAGAGTGATCGAGTGCTGCATCAGAGGAGGATGCCATCCCTCTCTTCAATCTTCCCTGTCCCATGTCCCTCTTTCTCCTCCATCCCTCTCTCCCATACCTTGTTGTTGCTCGTCCCTCCCCTCTCTTGCCTGCCTCTATATTATCCATATTTCCCTCTCTCCCATCCCTTCCTCTCTCTCTTTCCTCTTTCCTCTCTCTCACTCCCATCCCATCCCTCTCTCTCTCCTCATCCTTCTCATCTCCCAGCCCTCTATCTTCCTTGCTCCCATTCCTCTCTCCTCCTCCCTCTCTCTCCCACCTCCTCCCGGTGAATCCACATTCTGTGGCTCCCCCATATGCTCTGCTGTCCTGCGTTATTGATGGGGCCCTATGGGGCAGACTGCTGGAACAACACAGACCCTTTATTATCCAGCCAAAATACAATTTATTTTGGTTGCTGATAGCACGCCACAATAGCACATCCAAGAAAGTTTACAACAAAGTAGCCTATGGTTACATATTTATAATGTTGTCCATATGTTGCTACGTGTTGCTACGTATTGTCGTCGTCAGCCCAGCAACAATTCTCCCTCAAGGCTAAATAAAGTTTAAGTTTATGGAAACTTGCATAGTTCAGAGAGTCATTGGGACACGTGTAGAGTCGGAGGCATCCGAGACGCCGCTAAATGGCCATCAACGATCAAAGGGTGCTTGTATTTGGTTGTCGTTTCTTTTCAAACGCATGATGTAATCACCGTCATTTTCCTTTTGCTCGCCGGCTAGTGAACAAATCTGTATCCAAGTCCCCACTCATTAGCGATGCATCATGCGCTGCCCGGTGGGCTGCGTTCGTCAGGCGGCTCGCTTTCTATTTTAAGTGCAGTTGTGTTGTTCGTTTAAACAGTTCATACAGGGTGTTGCTGGTACTTTGTTATTCTCATTGCCTCATATAATGACTATGTGCGATGCACTGTGTGTTTTCTGTGTTAAACTTTGGAAGGAAAATTGCAGAGTGGAGTAGGATGCTTGTACACTCTTAGAATTAGTGGTGACGCAAGGAACCCTGGTGTTCCTCAAGGAACCATTGCTAGTCAGTGGTTCATATTTGCACCTTCGCCTAGTTGAGGGTATCTGGAGGAACCCTGGAGTGGAGGCATGGCTCAGTAGGGGCGTAGCTTTAATATCAATATTTTTTGGGCCACCTGTTAGGTAGATGCCATTCCTGTTCATCTGTTCTATTGTATTGTCATCAGATGTTACCTCTAACACCTCCCAAACCCGGATCCGGGAGCACCCCCCACCACCCCCCACTGACTAGCATAGCTAGCATAGCGTCACAAGTAAATAGTAGCATCTAAATATCATTAAATCACAAGTCCAAGACACCAAATGAAAGATACAGATCTTGTGAATAAAGCCATCATTTCTGATTTTTAAAATGTTTTACAGGGAAGACACAATATGTAAATCTATTAGCTAACCACGTTAGCAAAAGACACCATTTTTCTTACTCCACTATTTTTTCACTCCATCACCAGCTATCACCAATTCGACCAAATAAAGATATTGATAGCCACTAACCAAGAAAAAACCTCATCAGATGACAGTCTGATAACATATTTATTGTATAGCATAGGTTTTGTTAGAAAAATGTGCATATTTCAGGTATAAATCATAGTTTGCCATTGCAGCCACCATCACAAATCTCCCCAAAGCGACTAGAATTACTACAGAGAGCAACGTGTATTACCAATTTACTCATCATAAAACATTTCATAAAAATACACAAAGCATAGCAATGGAAAGACACAGATCTTGTGAATTCAGACAATATTTCAGATTTTCTAAGTGTTTTACAGCGAAAACACAATAAATCGTTATATTAGCATACCACATGTGCAAACGTTACCCCAGCATTAATTCAAGGCAAAGAGAGCGATAACGTTATCACCACCAAAATATATTAATTTTTTCACTAACCTTCTCAGAATTCTTCCGATGACACTCCTGTAACATCATATTACAACATACATATAGAGTTTGTTCGAAAATGTGCATATTTAGCCACAAAAATTGTGGTTATACAATGAGAATAGTAGCAAAACTGGCCTGAAAATGTCGGGTGCCATATTGGACAGTGATCTAGTCTAATGAATAAATATTCATAAACTTGACTAAAAAATACAGGGTGGACAGCTATTGAAAGACAAATTAGTTCTTAATGCAATCGCTGAATTACATTTCTAAAATTATCCTTACTGTGCAATACCGGGTCCGCCAAAGCGAAGCTACACAAAAAAAAATGGCGATATATGCGTTTAACATTTTTCAACAGAACAGCGATTTATCATCATAAATAGTTCTTACTATGAGCTGTTCTTCCATCAGAATCTTGGGCAATGTATCCTTTCTCCGGTCTAATCGTCTTTTGGTCGAAAGATGTCCTCTTGTCCCGTCGAAATGGCCACTAACGTTCGGTATGTACAGGAAAAGTGCCCAGCTCTTGGAAGGGCGTCACAAAGAAATGCCTCAAAATCGCACTAAACGGATATAAATTGCTATAAAACGGTTTAAATTAACTACCTTATGATGTTTTTAACACCTATAACGAGTAAAAACATGACCGGCGATATATTACTGGCTAAACCAAAGCTTGGAAAGAGGCCAGTCCGACGTCCATCGTGCGCCAGGCGCAGGGAAGAAAAGACAAGTACTTCCGCTCTTTGGTGTTTTATACAGGCCCTGATTGCGCAATCGACTCCATTCAAATTGTCACCACTTACTGACATCTAGAGGAAGGCGTAGGCAGTGTTTGTAGCCCCATAGGATTCACAGGGACATTAAAACTGACCTGGGACCAGAGGCCAAGATTTCTGAAATCTCACTCCCTGTCAGGAAAAGTGCTGTAGAATGAGTTCTGTTCCACTCAGAGACATAATTCCAACGGTTATAGAAACTAGAGAGTGTTTTCTATCCAATAATAACAATAATATGCATATTGTACGAGCAAGAATTGAGTACTAGAAAGTTTAATTTGGAGACGAATATATGCTAAGTCGAAACAGCACCCCCTATATTCGCAAGAAGTTTTAAGGTTGAACAATGATAGTTTTGTTGCTTCAATGAGGCTAACAGAGATGTATGAGTTCCTCAAGAGCCTATGCAAATCTCAAGTTGGAATAGTTACCAATTTATTACTGTCAGCAATGTTAATAGTATTAATATTAGATTAGATTATTTAAGATGCATAAATATTCAAGGAAAATTTTAGTTTGCAGTGTACAAACTAATCTGAAATAAAATCACATTTTATTTGTCACATGCGCCGAATACAATTTCACCTTACAGTGAAATGCTTACTTACAACCCCTTAACCAACAATGGTTTAAGAAGTTAATAAAAAATAAGTGTTAAGTAAATAATTGAAAATAAAAGTAACAAATAATTAAACAGCAGCTGTAAAATAACAAGCGAGGCTATATACAGGGGGTACCGGTTAATGTGCGGGGGCACCAGTTAGTTGAGGTAATTGAGGTAATATGTACATGTACATAGAGTTAAAGTGACTATGCATAGATTATAAACAGAGAGTAGCAGCAGCGTAAAAGAGGGTTCTAGGTAACCCTTTGATTAGCTGTTCAGTAGTCTTATGGCTTGGGGGTAGAAGCTGTTAAGAAGCATTTTGGACCTAGACTTGGCGCTCCGGTACCGCTTGCCGTGCGGTAGCAGAGAGAAAAGTCTATGACTAGGGTGGTTGGAGCTTTTGCAATATTCAGGGCCCTCCTCTGACACCGCCTGGTATAGAGGTCCTGGATAGCAGGAAGCTTGGCCCCAGTGATCTACTGGGCCGTACGTACTACCCTCTGTAGTTGCCATACCAGGCAGTGAAACAACCAGTCAGGATGCTCTTGCAGCTGTAGAACCTTTTGAGGATCTGAGGACCCATGCCAAATCTTTTCAGTCTCCTGAGGGGGAATAGGCATTGTCGTGCCCTCTTCACGACTGTCATGGTGTGTTTGGGCCATGATACTGTGTTGGTGATGTGGACACCAAGGAACTTGAAGCTCTCAACGTGTTCCACTACAGCCCCGTCGATGAGAATGGGGGTGCTCGGTCCTCCTTTTCCTGTAGTCCACAATCATCTCCTTTGTCTTGATCACATTGAAGGAGGGGTTGTTGTCCTGGTACCACATGACCAGGTCTCCGACCTCCGCCCTATAGGCTTTCTCATCGTTGACGGTGATCAGGCCTGCGACTGTTGTGTCATCAGCAAACTTGATGATGGTGTTGGAGTCGTGCCTGGCCATGCAGTCGTGGGTGAACAGGGAGTACAGGAGGGGACTGAGCACGCACCCCTGAGGGGCCTATGTGTTGAGGATCAGCGTGTCGAATGTGTTTTTACCTACTCTTACCACCTTGGGGCGGCCCATCAGGAAGTCCAGGATCCAGTTGCAGAGGGAGGTGTTTAGTCCCAGGGTCCTTAGCTTAGTGATGAGCTTTGAGGGTACTATGGTGTTGAATGCTGAGCTGTAGTCAATGAATAGCATTCTCACATAGGTGTTCCTTTTGTCCAGGTGGGAAAGGGCAGGTTTGAGTGCAATACAGATTGCATCATCTCTGGATCTGTTGGGTAGGTATGCAAATTGGTGGGGGTCTAGGGTTTCTGGGACAATGGTGTTGATGTGAGCCATGACCAGCCTTTCAAAGCACTTCATGGCTACAGGCGTGAGTGCTATGGGTTGGTAGTCATTTAGGCAGGTTACCTTAGCGTTCTTGGGCACAGGGACTAAGGTGGTCTGCTTGAAACATATAGGTATTACAGACTCAATCAGGGACAGATTAAAAATGTCAGTGAAGACACTTGCCAGTTGGTCAGCGCATGCTTTGTGTACACGTCCTGGTAATCCGTCTGTGAATGTTGACCTGTTCAAAGGTCTTACTCACATCGGCTACAGAGAGCGTGATCACGCAGTCATCTGGAACAGCTGGTCCTCTCATGCATGTTTCAGTGTTACTTGCCTCGAAGCCAGCATAGAAGTTAGCTCATCTGGTAGGTTCATGTCACTGGGCAGCTTGTGGCTGTGCTTCCCTTCGTACTCTGTAATAGTTTGCAAGCCCTGCCACACCTCCAATAAGCCATGCCTCCAATCTGATAGGCTGTCACCTCTACAAAATACTATTAAAAATGTTCTAAATTCACAAAAAGGTTGGGTGGGTTTCCTCAAAGACACTTTTCAAAGGGGTTCCTCAAGGAACCTTTTTCAACTGAAAGGTTCCGCCAGTGTGGCAACCCAAAAGGTTCTTCCAAGTACATTTACTTCGAATAGTATAAGCCAAGGTCAGATGTCCATATTTATCCCCAAAACAAGTTTGCCATGGACTTCCAGCTGCATTTAAGATAAGTAGGATGAAGACTGAGATAAGAGACCTGTTCAAAGACTTTACATTTCATTTACTTTAATTTCATGAAATGTAAAATGTAAGACTTTAGAAATACATCCTTCTTTACTGCTTGCCTTTAAGGCATTAGTGATCTAACATGATTGGTTAGGCCATAGAAAGGTGTCCACTACGTTGTGTCCACCAGTCATGCCATGTCAGATCAGCGATTATTTCGATGAAGGAAGAAAGGACGGACAAACAAACAAACAAAGCATATTAGGAAGTGAGTAGTCTGACAATCTGTGGTATCATAGACAATGGCTGTCCTCCAATTTGAACAGTGACTTTTCAGCTTCTTTAACCGGGTCTGTGTGATTGTCAGGTATATTGATGACGTTAATGAGGGGCTGATGGCCTCTGCTTCCGCTGACAGTATGTGTAGTAATGCTCAAACAATGGGCTCTCCTCGGCCTGTCACACACATTTGGACTACTGTCTCTGTAGCTATAGTTCTGAGATAGAAGGAGAGGGGGAGTCTATGCCAAAATGGGGGGGGGGGGGGGGGGGGGTTGAGAGAGAGAGTATCCAGTATGTGTGAGTATCTGTGAGTGTGTGTGTGTGTGCGTGAGTGTGTATGTGTACAGTCATGGCCAAAAGTTTTGAGAATGACACAAATATTAATTCCTTGCAGGTAACCATGATTGACAGAGGAAGAACAATGATTCCAAGCACCACCTTCCTTTTGAAGCTTCCAGTCTGTTATTCGAACTCAATCAGCATGACAGAGTGATCTCCAGCCTTGTCCTCATCAACACTCACACCTGTGTTAACAAGAGAATCACTGCCATGATGTCAGCTGGTCCTTTTGTGGCAGGGCTGAAATGCAGTGGAAATGTTTTTTGGGGATTCAGTTCATTTGCATGGCAAAGAGGGACTTGGCAATTAATTGCAATTCATGTGATCACTCTTCATAACATTCTGGAGTATATGCAAATTGCCATCATACAAACTGAGGCAGCAGACTTTGTGAAAATTAATATTTGTGTCATTCTCAAAACTTTTGGCCACGACTGTATGCGTGTGAGTGCGTATATGTGTGAGTACTTGCCTGCCTGCATGCCTGTTTGTGTGTGTGAGAGAGAGAGTTTGTAGAAACCACTTTGTTCAATCCAGGTTGCTGTTATGCTTTTTATTTGACAACAATGAAAGGGGCCTGTCATGACGTTGCTATCATTAACCCTTTCATGCGTGAGTTCCAAATATCTCTTTTTATGCACCTGATGTTAGAACATTCTCTCCATTCCAGAATGTGATTGTTACGCAACATAACATTTAATCTGAGTTGCCCTCAAACCAAGGCACGCAGCCTGTTTTCAATTTTGTTTTCCAATTTTCTAAGAACAGTTTGAATTGAGGTGTGTTCCACCTCATTCCTTCACATAAAAGTAGTCATTTTTACTTTTGCGGACCAATACATTTTTTGCCATTTCTGACGCGGACAACATTCCCAAAAACACTTCCCAAATGTTTGTGCACTTCAAGTCAGCAGACATTTGCTCATCTTCCGTCATGCACACACGTGTCACATTTTCCGTCTGTTGCCTACGTCATAGTTGTTTTCGTTACCAATAATAACTTTGGAAATGTGTGCAATTTTATCAAAGTAAGTGCCTTATTACGTTATAATAGTTTCTGCATGTCGTGTTATATCGTTTCTACTGTAGCATAATATTTTTGCATAATATTTTCGTGCAAATTTCTTATAACCGCGGACACGCGAGGTAACGTTACTCATTTCATAACCTTTATGGTGTTATACTCGATGCTTAGGTAGCTAGCTACATTCTTCTATTAACTCTGGAAAACAATGCTAATTGCGTCAGAAAAGTATTAGCATGTGTTGTATTTTGAAGCTACACTGACCTTATGACTCCCAAGTGGCGCAGCTGTCTAAGGCACAGTGTCTCAGTGCTAGAGGCGTCACTACAGACACCCAGGTTCAAATCCAGAGTGTGTTTCTATCAAAGTAAGTTCCTTATTATGTTATAATAGTTTCTGTATGTCGTGTTATACCGTTTATTCTGTAGCTCACTGTGTGTATGGCATAATATATTTGTGTGTATTCCTTATAACCGTGGACACGCGAGGTAACGTTACTCATTTCATAACCTTTATGGTGTTATATTCAATCGTGCTTATGTAGCTAGCTACATTATTCTATTAGCTCTGTAAAACAATGCTAGTTGCATCAGAGAAGTATTGGCTTGTACCACTTGGTCGTTTTCTGAGTGCATTCCACAAAGCTGTTTATCATGTCCGCCTTATCCACTGCCCCCATTTTGCGGTTATAGTCAAGCACGCAGTCTGGTTTGATTTTTCTCTCTCCCTTCAGGTGGTACAACTTCCCTGTGGCCGACATGGTTGCTGTATGGACAGTGAAGAGGACATGGATGTCTCGTTTGTCATGCCACTTTACTGCCAGCTGTTGACATGTCTTATTTTGTATAACGGATCGTTTAGGATGGCACTAGCATTGTTGATGAATTGCAGTCATCACAGCAGAACTAGGAAGCAGTCTTGGGAAAAGAGGGTGGCAAAGAAGGGAGTTGCAAACAGGATCTGTGCTCCAGTATTCTCTTAGGGAGATCTTCTTTTACTCTCCCCATGAGAAGGAGTGTCACCAGGAAGGTATACATTTCGCTAATTGTGGTTGTCCACCCCACTCCTGGCTCTCTCTTCTCCTTGAGCTCCAAGGCATAGCGATTGGTCTCTCCTATGTCTCCCACCAGCTCCTCTGTCAGAAACAACTTGAAGCAGTCTGCCTCAGATGGAAATGGCAATGGGTGTTGCACTCCAGACTGGGACTCATCAAAGCAAACAGCAGGTCCAGGAGGGGTGAAATGGCTGGCAGCCTTCCAGCTACCACATAACTCCTGTACTTCATCCACTGTCGGTCTGCCTCCATCACCACCAGCATCTTCAAAGGTAACTAGGACTTCATCTGTGGACAAGGGGTCCTCAGATTCAGGATTCTCAATGGCTGGGGGGCATCTCCTCACTGTCTGGACTTTCAGAGTCATTGTCAGAATTTTAAAAAATCTCCAGAATTTCCGCATTTGTGAGTTGTATCCTTTTGAAAGACATTGCTAATGCTACAGCTTAGCTCACTAGCTACATACATAAACAACAACACTGAATGGCTGAGTGGGAGTGAGAGGTTACGTGATTGACTGCCTGCACACGTCATTTGTATCAATAAATCACTATCAGAAAATATTTTGTGTGGTAATTATTGATATATTTACTGTTTTATTCATGTTTTTCAAGTATCGGTGATAAATCATGCATTCCAATTCTTGCATAGATTGTAATGGGCACATATGTGTGTAAAATACTTTTTTGAAGGTTGTACTGATTATGATGAGCTAACCTAATTCCAGCTTTGTGTGGAGCCATGTTTTTTGACATACAATGCATTCTGGGTTTCATATAATCGTCTGTCGGACCAAAGATGCTATAACAAAATGAGGTGAGTAAGGGTTCACTCATTTTTTGAGAACTTCAGGAAGTGAATGGTGGGATGTGAACATGCATACTATAAACAGACCAAACTCATCTCTTACTTTCTTTGGTTTCTGTGAGGAAAAAAAGCATGGCTATGAGCTGAAACTAATCACCGGATTACTTCCGATTTCTAGAAAGTGTTTTACTCAATTATTTCGATCAATGGTGAGCTCACTTGTGATGTGATTAATTATAATTAGTAATTGCTATTAGCTAATTCATATTGTAGTTTGCCAGCCGAGAGTTATAAAATATGACCGCTTGTGTTGTGTCAATCTTTCCTCAGTTAGCGCTAGTGCAAATGTAGCATACATTTTCCCGGTTTGGATGTTTGTGTTATTCACAGAAGTATCTATAGCATATCTGAACATTGCATCCAAAAATAAACTGCTCACATTCTGGACATAACTTTGTAAGGACTGTGTTTGTGTAAATAGTTTCTGTAAAAAGTGTGGCCAGCTCAAATGCTGATTGTTGCGTAATTCGAAACTGGCCGTTCTAAATAAGCGTTCTAATCACACGGGTGTGATCGTACGCTTCAGAGACCACTGTAGAACGATCACACCCATCTGATGGTACATGTGAAAGAGTTAATATGATGACATCCTATTTATCGAATAATTTTCTATGTTTGATCATTACGTGATTAAATTAATCATGTAACAATCAACTCATTAGTAATCTCGGACACCACCGGAAAAGTTTGTTTAATGAGTTACCGTTTCCCGGATTAAATCAAGAATAAATCCCAATCTCGAAATCATAGCAGTCAATCATATCCTCATATCAGTCTCATTCTGAACGTCGCATAATCCTTTAAATCTGCACAAAGCCGGGTCTCACTAATCATTCCGTACCACACAAATTGAGTTGATTATTTATTTACTAACAAGCTAAATGATAACATAAGATACACACACACACACACAGTCTAGGTTATTGATTATAACTTAAGACAATGACAACAGGTCCCTAGCGGACCAAAACAATATGACACGTGTTGCACAAGATGGAGATTTAAAGAGAGAGAGAAAAGCAACACTCGGATACATTTGTAAACTATGTTTAGTTTAGCCCTAACACCTTGCCCCTAACTGCCGCTCTTATGGGTAAGAATTGTAATGCATGTATTTACGTGTTGAAGGTCTCCGTTGGTTATTTCTGTTGGGTATCTCTGTTGGGCCCAGGCTTTGGTGGGCCAAGTTCCGCTTAGTGGGAGAGGTTCAACTGATGCCTAGTTCTTTGGATGGTGGTCTCCTTTTGGGTGTAAGTCTCTGATTGTCCACAAGATGTCACAATGTCCTTTCTCTTAGTTGTCTGTTTCCTTGCACTCGAGATGGGGTCTTCCGAGGACGGCTAATCAGCCGTGTCAATGATGCCAGTGTGGGAATGGAAGCTGTGTAGACAACTGATTACTTTGTAGAGAATAACCGGGTGGTCCTGCTTGAATTCACCTTCTTAGATACAGTACTCAACCGTAGCATTGATTGTTAAGAGGTTCCTTTGTCCTCTTCAACCTCGTGTTGCGTTTCGGTGTTGGCTGCAGCTTGTGGTCCTCTAGTTTAATATGTTAATTCTTAACTCACATGCGTTATACCCTCGGGTCAAAAGGGGGCATTTCCATCTTTATGACACGCTCTCTGGGTTCCCTGGGCGTAGTTCGTTACATGGCAAGGTATTAGGATTTACTATGATCTCTTTTAGATAACTAAAATCACAGTCTTATCGTCACAAAAACATTCTCTTTAATCTGAATATTTTCTACACAGCGCACAGTATGTAAACATCATGTACACATTATGAAAACTCTTCAAGTTACAATGTTTTCGTCATCACGTCCTCATTTAACATCACAAAATCGACATACATTTTTCATATTCATCTATCATTGTTACCACCATTTTGGCTGATGAAATATACTGTCCCAAAGTGCATTTGTTGCATATTACAGTTCTGAGGTAGACTCTCCATAAGCCAAACAAACATTCTAATCCCCAATACTAAAGGAAAAAGGATTCATCTGCTGCCTTAAAATTTACGATGGTCGCCCCGACTACATACCTCTCCCCCTCTGCGGGGTGGGAACCTTGTGCGATCAATAATGTGTCATGCTAGGGAATTAAATGCAGAGGAGCCCTCCCAAATCCTCTGGGAGATGTTTAATCGGGTGAAATATTCCATCAAAGGAAGAAAGGCCATTATATTAGTCTAGGATACACAGCGTAAAGGTTAGGAAAGCAATAGGAGTAATGCTGACTGAACATGGCAACTTGATGGAAAGGGCCTTCTCTTTCATTTGTTTGTTAGTTTTTGAAAGGGCATTAAAAGCCTCAACTACAATATATCACTAAACTAACATGCAACTACACAGACACAGAAATATCCTAGTAAAATTCACCCACCGGGCAAAAATATGTTGATATGTTTTATGTTTTATGTTTTATCAATGTCATCTGTCAACATTGGGGTGGCAGGTAGCCTAGGGGTTAGAGTGTTGGACTAGTAACCGGAAGGTTAAAAGATCAAATCCCTGAGCTGACAAGGTAAAAATCTGTCGTTCTGCCCCTGAACAAGGCAGTTAAACCACTGTTCCTAGGCCGTCATTGAAAATAAGATTTTTTTCTTATTAACGGACTTGCCTAGTAAAATAAAAATAAAAAATACTAGTACTGAACGTCAGTGAAATCTTGCGTTGAAATCAGCTGCGGCTCAAATGCAAGGGCATTAGGGGCAGCGCCCCACTTGTGATTGGTCAAATATATATATTTAAAAAAATATTTGTATACAGTACCAGTACCAGACACAAACTATGAAATAACACATATGGAATCATGCAGTAACCACAAAAATGTTAAACGAATCTAAATATATTTCATATTTGAGATTCTTTGCCTTGATGAAAGCTTTGGACATTCTTAGTATTCTCTCAACCAGCTTCATGAGGAAGGCTTTTCCAAAAGTCTTGACAGAGTTCCTACATATGCTGAGCACTTGTTGGCTCAGGTGACTACCTCATGTAGCTGGTTGAGAGAATGGCAAGAGTGTGCAAAGCTGTCATCAAGGCAAAGGGTGGCTACTTTGAAGAATCTCAAATATACACTTTTTTTGGTTTCTACATGATTCCATATGTATTTCATAGTTTCAATGACTTCACTATTATTTTACAATGCAGCAAATAGTAAAATAAAGAAAAACCCTTGTATGAGTAGTTTTGTCCAAACTTTTGACTGGTACTGTATTTTATATAATTCATTGATTATGTTTTAAATGCTCATAAAAGTGCAGTAAATGTTCCTGTTTCAAAAATATAATGTTCAAAACAAGCTGTTCAATTACTTACTACTCTACCCCTCAGTGACTGCCACCTCGCGCCCCGGGTATTCAGCCAATCAACGGCCAACACTGGTTGAAATGCAAAAGTGGACAACGATTTTTTTTTTTTTTTTTTTTCACCTTTATTTAACCAGGTAAGTTCTCATTTACAACTGTGACCTGGCCAAGATAAAGCAAAGCAGTGCGACAAAAAACAACAACACAGAGTTACACATGGAATAAACAAAAGTACAGTCAATAACACAATAGAAAAATCTATATGCAGTGTGTGCAAATTCAGTAAGGAGGTAAGGCCAATAGTAGCGAAGTAATTACAATTTAGTAAATTAACACTGGAGTGATAGATGTGCAAGTAGAAATACTGGTGTGCAAAAAAAGTAAATAAAAACAACATGGGGATGTGATAGGTAGTTGGATGGGCTATTTACAGATGGGCTGTGTACAGCTGCAGCGATCTGTAAGCTGCTCAGATAGCTGATGCTTAAAGTTAGTGAGGGAGATATAAGTCTCCAACTTCAGCGATTTTTGCAATTTGTTCCAGTCATTGGCAGCAGAGAACTGGAAGGAAAGGCGGCCAAAGAGGTGTTGGCTTTGGGGATAACTAGTGAGATATACTTGCTAGAGCGCGTGCTACGGGTGGGTGTTGTTATGGTGACCAGTGAACTGAAATAAGGC
This sequence comes from Salvelinus namaycush, assembly GCF_016432855.1. NCBI lineage: Eukaryota > Metazoa > Chordata > Actinopteri > Salmoniformes > Salmonidae > Salvelinus > Salvelinus namaycush. The sequence goes on from NC_052307.1 coordinate 50,297,270, forward strand.
GGAGCTTTACCTAGCAAAGACTTATAGATGACCTGGAGCCAGTGGGTCTAGCGGCAAATATGTAGCGAGGGCCAGCCGAGGAGAGCATACAGGTCGCAGCAGTGGTGGGTGGTATATGGGGCTTTGGTGACAAAACGGATGGCACTGTGATAGATTGCATCCAGTTTGCTGAGTAGAGTGATGGAGGCTATTTTGTAAATGACATCGCCGAAATCAAGGATCGGTAGGATAGTCAGTTTTACGAGGGTATGTTTGGCAGCATGAGTGAAGGAGGCTTTGTTGCGAAATAGGAAGCCGATTCTAGATTTAATTGTGGATTGGAGATACATAATATGAGTCTGGAAGGAGAGTTTCTATTGTAGCCAGACACCTAGGTATTTCTAGTTGTCCACATATTCTAACATGCTGACCAGACCGGACACGTCGCGTGCGCGAGCGTCGCAAAATAAATGTAGAAATCCATGTTATTCAATTATTGCACCCACACTGCTCGCGCGCGCCAACGAGCGTCTGCGACGCCAAGGGCTAAAATATATCTAATTCCTATTTCTGACGCAGATCGTGCTGCAAGTCCTGCCTCTCTCCTCATTGGTTTATAGAAGCAGGTACCCACGTGCCATCTCCTCATTGGTTTATAGAAGCAGGTACCCACGTGCCATCTCCTCATTGGTTATACCCACGTGGGTGATAGAAAGACGAACTGTTTTGCCGGTAGTCGAGGTAATACAATGAAAGTTTAGATGCGATCACCATATAATTTAAACGATGACAAAGCCTGGAAGGAGGAGAGATGACTAGAAACGATTCGGTTGGCCGTTTTATGTGTGGATTAATTGTCGGAGTAGAGATCCTTGTGCATTTCAGGTAAAATAACAACTCAATGTCTATATCCCAGGACAAATTAGCTAGCAACAGCAAGCTAGCTAAATAGGACAAATTATCGTTAGCTAGCTAACTAGCTAAATTACCATACATGTTTAATGCTTTTCGACCTGTCCCCAAATTAATGTCATTGGTTCAGAGTTTGTTTTGATATTTTAACCTGCGTGTCGTGATCGCGTTTGGTGTGGGGGGCAAAATAAATTAATGCACGATAACGCACGATGGCGCACGCGCGCAGCCGGTTTGGGCAAGATGTTAGTCAGAACTGTCCAGAGTAGATCGGTAGAAGAGCATGCATTTAGTTTTACTAGCATTTAAGAGAAGTTGGAGGCCACGGAAGTGTTGTATGACATTGAACCTCGTTTAGAGGTTTGTTAACACAGTGTCCAAAGAAGGGCCAGATGTATACAGAATGGTGTCGTCTGCGTAGAGGTTGATCAAGGAATCACCAGCAGCAAGAGTGACATCATTGATGTATACAGAGAAGAGAGTCGGCCCGAGAAATGAACCCTTTGGTACCCCCATAGAGACTGCCAGAAGACCGGACAACAGGCCCTCCGATTTGACACACTGAACTCTATCTGAGAAGTAGTTGGTGAACCAGGCGAGGCAGTCTTTTGAGAAACCAAGGCTGTTGAGTCTGCCGATAAGAATACGGTGATTGACAGAGTCGAAAGCCTTGGCCAGGACAATGAATACGGCTGCACAGTACTGACTTTTATCGATAGCGGTTATGAAATCGTTTAGTACCTTGAGCGTGGCTGAGGTGCACCTGTGACCAGCTCGGAAACCGGATTGCACAGCGGAGAAGGTACAGTGGAATTCAAAATGGTCAGTGATCTGTTTGTTAACTTGGCTTTCGAAGACTTTAGAAAGGCAGGTCAGGATGGATATAGGTCTGTAACAGTTTGGGTCTAGAGTGTCACCCCCTTTGAAGAGGGGGATGACTGCAGCAGCTTTCCAATCTTTAGGAATCTCGGACGATATGAAAGAGAGGTTGAACAGACTAGTAATAGGGGTTGCAACAATGGCGGCAGATAATTGTAGAAAGAGAGGGTTCAGATTGTCTGGCCCAGCTGATTTGTACGGGTCCAGGTTTTGCAGCTCTTTCAGAACATCTGCTATCTGGATTTGGGTAAAGGAGAAGCTGGGGAGGCTTGGGCAAGTAGCTGCGTGGGGTGCGGAGCTGTTGGCTGAGGTTGGGGTAGCCAGGAGGAAAGCATGGCCAGCCGTAGAGAAACACCTATTGAAATTCTCAATTATCGGGGATTTATCGGGGGTGACAGTGTTTCCTAGCCTGAGTGCAGTGGGCAGCTGGGAGGAGGTGCTCTTATTCTCCATGGACTTTACAGCATCCCAGAACTTTTTGGAGTTAGAGCTACAGGATGCAAATTTCTGTTTGAAAAAGCTAGCCTTTGCTTTCCTAACTGACTGTGTGTATTGGTTCCTGACTTCCCTGAAAAGTTGCATATCGCGGGGACTATTCGATGCTAGTGCAGTACGCCACAGGATATTTTTGTGCTGGTCGAAGGCAGTCAGGTCTGGAGTGAACCAAGGGCTATATATGTTCTTAGTTTTACATTTTTTGAAAGGGCCAAGCTTATTTAATATGGTGATGAAATTACTTTTAAAGATCAAACAGGCATCCTCTACTTACGGGATGAGGTCAATATCCTTCCAGGATACCCGAGCCAGGTCGCTTAGAAAGGCCTGCTCGCTGAAGTGTTTTAGGGAGTGTTTGACAGTGATGAGGGGTGATCGTTTGACCGCGGACCCATAACGAATGCAGGCAATGAGGCAGTGATCGCTGAGATCCTGATTGAAAACAGCAGAGGTGTATTTGGAGGGCAAGTTGGTCAGGATAATATCTATGAGGGTGCCATGTTTATGGATTTAGGGTTGTACCTGATGGGTTTCTTGATAATTTGTGGGAGATTGAGGGCATCTAGTTTAGATTGTAGGACGGCCGGGGTGTTAAGCATATCCCAGTTTAGGTCACCTAACAGAACAAACTCTGAAGATAGATGGGGGGCAATCAATTCACATATGGTGTCCAGGGCACAGCTGGGAGCTGTGGGGGGTCTATAACAGGTGGCAACAGTGAGAGACTTTTTTTTTTAAATTAGAAGCTCGAACTGTTTGGGCATAGACCTGGAATGTATGACAGAACTTTGCAGGCTATCTCTGCAGTAGATTTCGCCCCTTTTGGCAGTTCTATCTTGACGGAAAATGTTGCAGTTGTGGATGGAAATCTCCGAATTTTTGGTGGCCTTCCTAAGCCAGGATTCAGACACGGCAAGGACATCAGGGTTGGCGGAGTGTGCTAAACCAGTGAGCATAACAAACTTAGGGAGGAGGCTTCTGATGTTAACATGCATGAAACCAAGACTTTTACAGTTACAGAAGTCAACAAATGATAGAGCCTGGGGGCAAACAGGGCCTGGGTTAACCTCTACATCACCCGGGGAACAGAGGAGGAATAGGATGAGGGTACGGCAAAAGGCTATCAAAATTGGTAGTCTAGTGCGATGGGGGCAGAGAATAAAAGGAGCAGATTTCTGGGCGTGGTGGAATAGATTCAGGGCATAATGTACAGACAGGGGTATGGTAGGGTGCAGGTACAGTGGAGGTAAACCTAGGCATTGAGTAACAATAAGAGAGCTTGCATCGCTGGAGGCACTAGTTATGCTAGGTGAGGTCCCCGCATGTTTCGGAGATGGGACAAAAGAGGTATCTGAGGCATGTTGAGTGGGGCTAGGGGCTCCGCAGTAAAATAAAACAATGATATCTACCCTAAACAACAGTATACAAGGTATATTGACATTATAGAGAGACATAAAGCGAGGCATAAAGCAATCACAGATGTTGATTGGGAGAGTTAGCTAAGACAACAACGGGTAAGACAACAGCAGCTAATCAGCTAAGACAACAACAACAGGTAAAATGGCGATGAATGGGCAGAGAGGGTCAGTTAACTACACACAGGGCCTGAGTTTGAGGCTGGGGCCGACAGGTAAACAAAATAAACAAAAATGGAGTAACGTGACTAATGAACAGTCTAGCAGGCATCAGCTATGTAGCCAGGTGATCATAAGGTCCAGTGAACAGCAATAGATGAAACAAGGAAGCCTTTAGGTAGTCGTTAGTACGCTAGTAATCGGGGGACATGTTCATAAAGTTAGCAGGCCGCTACTAGCAGAAGCGTCTTCACCGACGTCCGACAAAGGCCGGTTGAGGGCACATCGGACGGAATTACGTCGGCAGACCAGTCGTGATGGATTGGCGGGGCTCCGTGTCGATAAATTAATTTTAAACAGATTTCAAACACAAATCAATGCAGGGATTTCAAGGGTTGGTTTTATTTTAAGTAGAACTTGCGTTTGTTGACAACTCAAACAAAAATGGACATTGATATTACGATACGACAGCTTTTTGCCTGGAGGGCATATGCACCATATAATTATCCCAGTGTAGCAGAAACCCAACCCTCCACTGCAATTACTGGCTCTCCTAGTACAGAGGATCTCCATGGCCTCGTTGTGTCATGTCTCAGTTTCCACACATCCCTCTTCCATGGTCTCTTCAGTGAAGAGTGTCTGGGCGGTGAGAGGATGAGAGCAGCTGAGAGAGGGGGGGAGCTGGCTCCCTGGAGTTGTTGGCAGGGAGTGCTGTCTCTGTGTGCCAGATGGTGAGGCTGATCCACAGTTCTTCCATGCTCAACCAGACTCTAGGTTCTATCTTTGTATCACACTGCTGGAACAACACAGTCAGAAAAACATTGCTATAACCACATTGCTGGAACCACACAGAACGACACAGTTAGAAGCACTTTTCTAGAACCTACAGTTACAAACACACTGTACTCAAAAAAAGCATCTCTATGCTCAATACAGGTCTTCACCACCCACTCCCAATAATTAATCCATACCACCCTCATGCACAAACGCAGACAAACTGCTTGGTTTTTCAAACCTTCCCCGGGCTAACCGGAGGCTAAACGCAATGTGTTCTCCATTGTAAAGCATATTGGACTGATGTAGTTGTAATATCTGATAAATCTTCTGCATTGTTATTGGATTTGACTCGAAGCCCATTGTTCAGCAAAGTACATTATATCATTATCATAATAACAAAGGAATTGTGTTTTGTGTGGTTTTTTTCCCACCGCAGGCAGTAGGCATCAGCCAAAATGATCTTTGTCCTTACGTCTGATACTGTAGCTCAGTGTGGTGTGGCCCGTACAGTCCGCATGGCCTCTCTCCCACTCACACTGCCACTCAGCTGTGGCAGCGCGCACACACACACACACACACACACACACACACACACACACACACACACACACACACACACACACACACACACACACACACACACACACACACAGAGCTGATGTCTGCTGATACCTTCCACTTAGCGCTCCTACTCTACTCTGTGGCAGCAGCTGCCAACAAGCAGCCAGCTGGTCAGTGGGCTGAGACCACCGCTGTCATCGTCATCTTTCTGTGTGTCAACAGTAGGGAAACGCAGCCAGCTGGTCAGTGGGCTGAGACCACCGCTGTCATCATCATCTCTCTGTGTGTCAACAGCAGGGAAACACACACACACAAAAACAAGCAGTAAAAACACAGATAAACCACACACAGTGGCACACACTCACACACGCCTATATTCCAGTAGAGTGATAACACACCGAACTGCATTCAACCATTGACAACACACACACACACACACACACACACACACACACACACATACACACACACACACACACACACACACACACACACACACACACACACAATTCTATATTCCATTTGAGTAGCGTGATATTAGCCCCTGCAACAGAAATGTAACACACCCAACAGTATTCAACCGTTGACAACACACACACACACACACACACAACACACAGGCAATATACAACCAGTAAAAATACAGGTAACTCTCATACAATGGTACAAATACACACACACACCCTCCCCTCATCCTTCCTTCTCCTATTCCCCTTCTCCTCCCCCATCCCCGTTAGTGGCCCAAAAGGCTCTGGTCAAAAGTAGTGCTCTACATAGGGAATAATCTCTGTGTATATTCTTCTTGATCAGGCTCAATTATGAAATGTCATTAGGTGTGTGTGTGTTTCCCTGCACACTTTGTGTGTGTGTGTGGGTGGGTGGGTGTTATCATGTGTCATGTCCTTAAGCTTTCAGTACAACCTCCCCTGTCACTCTCCTGACATGGAAGGGAACACAACACAACACATCAATGCATACAGTAATAGGGGAGTTGCCATAGTGTTTCTATGCTTTGTGGTGAGGATGTTACTTTGAGAAATTACAGTCGTGGCCAAAAGTTTTGAGAATAACCCAAATATTAATTTCCACAAAGTTTGCTGCTTCAGTGTCTTTAGATATTTTTGTCAGATGTTACTATGGAATACAGACGTATAATTACAAGTATTTCATAAGTGTCAAAGGCTTTTATTGACAATTACATTAAGTTGATGCAAAGAGTCAATATTTGCAGTGTTGACCCTTCTTTTTCAAGACCTCTGCAATCCGCCTTGGCATGCTGTCAATTATCATCTGGGCCACATCCTAACTGATGGCAGCCCATTCTTACATAATCAATGCTTGGAGTTTGTCAGAATGTGTTGTTTTTTTTGTCCACCCGCCTCTTGAGGATTGACCACAAATTCTAAATGAGATTAAGGTCTGGGGAGTTTCCTGGCCATGGACCCAAAATATCGATGTTTTGTTCCCCGAACCACTTAGTTATCACTTTTTCCTTATGGCAAGGTGCTCCATAATGCTGGAAAAGGCATTGTTTGTCACCAAACTGTTCCTGGATGGTTGGTAGAATTTGCTCTCGGAGGATGTGTTGGGACCATTCTATATTCATGGCTGTGTTCTTAGGCAAAATTGTGAGTGAGCCCACTCTCTTGGCTGAGAAGCAACCCCAGACATGAATGGTCTCAGGATGCTTTACTGTTGGCATGACACAGGACTGATGGTAGCGCTCACCTTGTCTTCTCCGGACAAGCTTTTTTCCGGATGCCCCAAACAATCGGAAAGGGGATTCATCAGAGAAAATGACTTTACCCCAGTCCTCAGCAGTCCAATCCCTGTACATTTTGCAGAATATCAGTCTGTCCCTGATCTTTTTCCTGGAGAGAAGTGGCTTCTTTGCTGCCCTTCTTGACACCAGTGCAGATGCACTCACATCTGCCTGCTGCCATTCCTGAGCGAGCTCTGTTCTGGTGGTGCCCCGGCCCCGCTGCTGAATCAACTTTAGGAGACGGTCCTGGCACTTGCTGGACTTTCTTGGGCGCCCTGAAGCCTTCTTCACAACAATTGAACTGCTCTCCTTTAAGTTCTTGGTGATCCGATAAATGGATGATTTAGGTGCAATCTTACTGGCAGCAATATCCTTGCCTGTGAAGACATTTTTGTACAAAGCAATAATGACGGCACGTGTTTCCTTGCAGGTAACCATGATTGACAGAGGAAGAACAATGATTCCAAGCACCACCCTCCTTTTGAAGCTTCCAGTCTGTTATTCGAACTCAATCAACATGACAGAGTGATCTCCAGCCTTGTCCTCGTCAACACTCACACCTGTGTTAACAAGAGAATCACTGACATGATGTCATCTGGTCCTTTTGTGGCAGGGCTGAAATGCAGTGGAAATGTTTTTGGGGGATTCAGTTCATTTGCATGGCAAAGAGGGCCTTTGCAATGAATTGCAATTCATCTGATCACTCTTCATAACATTCTGGAGTATATGCAAATTGCCATCATACAAACTGAGGCAGCAGACTTTATAAAATGTATATTTGTGTCATTCTCAAAACTTTTGGCCACGACTGTACACTTTAAATTGTCATTTTAATTTTTTTAAATGGAGAATACTGAATCGTTCTCAGCAACAACAACAAAAATCTGAATAGGGTTTGTGTGTTTGTGTGTTTGTTTGAATATTTGTGTGTCCGTGCATTCTTGCGTGCGTGCATGTGTGCCTGCACATGCAGAATACAGAGTAGCTATATGACGCATATGCACACATGGTGACGGCAGGAAATTGATTTTGTCAACAACAATAAGAGATGAATGGAGCGGTGCTCAGTCTTGCGTGGTGATTTCAATGATAAAATATAGTGATAAAAATACAGAGGAGAGATCTGTGTGTGTGCGTGCGTGCGTGTGTGTGTGTGAGAATAAACACAAAGGTTGAATAAGCTTAAAGAGCAACTGCACCTAACAAGCAACTTCTCATTTTGAAAATGGCCTATGTGGCATCGATATAGGTCAGAAACATTTATTCCCTTGTAAAAATGTTGTACAAAGTGTAAATGTGACCGACTGGCTCAAATCAGGCTTATGTAGCAAAATTTGAAATTGTGTTTTTTACATTAGATAAAAGTAGAAACTCAGAGCTAGAAAATGATACATCATACACTACAGTTGAGGAACAATGGGAAAGTTATTCTGCTTTGAAAGTTGATAAACTTGTAAACTCACTTTTGAGAAAATGGCCTTTGATTATTTGTGACCCGTTTTAGGAAACTAGTATGTCGCAAGTCACGACTTCACAGGAGAGCCGTTTCAACGTAAATGTCTTCTTGAACATGTGAACTTTCATTTGTCTTAATAACAAACTTCTATGCCATCTGTAAATACGAATACAATTGTTAAATTATGAGCCTTCTTGGTTAAACCACAGAAAAAGTGAGCAACCTTCCCACTAGCCATGACTGGGTGAGATAATGAGTGGGCTGGACATGCCGAGAGAGGATTGGTCTGCCATAGAAGCTCGTCAGTCTGTGTTGGTAATCCTGTTGAACGCGGCTTTTTTTAAATGTATTGTGTAATGGAGCTGCATAAGTGTGGCTCTCCACTTTCTGGAGGATCAAGTTTTGAAATCAGTGTAATTAGAGTATGATAGCTAAATAGATGGAGGAACCTGTCTCCAGATTACATCTTCAAACTAAGGGGAACCATGGCGAGGCATTCCTGACAGGGAGACGTGTCCATGCACAATGATGTATACAGGTAAGATAGTCTAGCGTTAACTAGCTACATTTTCAGATATTACAAATTTTATAATTTTGACAGAAAGTGGTTTCATTTCAAACTAAAGTGTACTGTTAGCTAGCTAGCTAACATTAGCTGGCTGGCTCCCTAGCTGATGTTATTATTCGTTTCCCAGAGCCATTTGCTGTTCTAGTTAGAGCCTAATGTTAGCTAGCTAACATTGAACATCGTTGGTTAGCTCCCAGCACTGTGGCTTGTTGGCACATTTTATTGTTTAACTCACTAATGTTGGCTGGCTGGCTCATTAGCTAACGTTTCGTGACGTGTGTACAACACACGTTGAATATGGCCGGTGTCAGTAAACGTCTGCAAAAGGCTATTTTCATGTTTTCCAGAGGTAAACAAATCATCGGCCAGAGCGTCAAGTGTGCGCTTCGAGAGCGAAACGAGATGGATGGGGCTAAAGTTTAGGGTGGGGGTGTGAATGGTGCTGAATGGGTGTAGACAAAGAAGAGCTCTTCACTAGATTGCAAAACATTCAAAGGCGATTTTCTCAAAAGTGAGTTTACAAGTTGATCAACTTTCAAAGCAGAATTACTTTCCCATTGTTCCTCAAATGTAGTGTATGATATGACATTTTGTAGCTCTGAGTCTCTACTTTTATATAATGTAAAAAACACAATTTAAAATGTTGCTACATAAGACCGAATCCAGGTGGTGAGTCACATTTTGGTACTACTACTGGAGAGCCCCTCTTTGTCTACACCCATTCAGCATCATTCACACCCTCTTAAACTTTATCCCCACCCATCTTTTTAAGGGTTGATCCGATTATTCTGTACTAACAACAGCAGTCAAGCACCAAAGCTAATTTGCTAGCTACTTCCAGACACACATGAGAGAATAGCTCACTGAATATTACTCGCCCTAGCAGAGCTGGTTAGGCTGTTATGTTATCCAGAGTGTTGGTGACTGCAACTGTGCTGTCAGATTGTCCGTTCCTAAATACAGAGCGTTCAGAAAGCACACTGGACACTCTGGCCGATGGGTAGGGTTGATCCAAACTTTCTGACCTAACAACAGCAGTTGTAACGTCCTGACCAGAGTTCTTATGTGTTTTGCTTGTTTAGTGTTGGTCAGGACGTGAGCTGGGTGGGAATTCTATGTTGTGTGTCTAGTTAGTCTGTTTCTGTGTCCAGGCTAATATGGTTCTCAATCAGAGACAGCTGTCAATCGTTGTCCCTGATTGAGAATCATATATAGGTGGCTTGTTTTGTGTTGGGGATTGTGGGTGGTTGTTTCCTGTCTTTGTGTTTTGTCTGCACCAGCTAGGACTGTGACGGTTAGTTTGTTTTGTCATTTTGTATAGTGTCTTGTTTTGTGTTAATTAAATAATGGAAAATTACCACGCTGCACATTGGTCCTCAGATCCTTCTCGCCTCTCCTCGTCTGAGGAGGAGGACGACTTAGACTGCCGTTACAGCAGTCAAGCACCCAAGCTAACTGGCTAACATTGGCTAGCTTGCTAGCTACTTCCAGACGCAAATGAGCGAACACCCCACTCTGACTATTTTACTCGCCCTAGCAGAGCTGGTTAGGCTGTTTTCATGTTATCTAGAGCGTTGATGACTGTAACTGTGCTGCTGGCAACATTTTAATGGCGTTTTTTTGGCGACGTTTCCTGACACACTGGCCCAAGTGGGTTGAGCGTTCGTAAATTCATAATTTATTCTGAGCTCTGGCACACTCAGACGAGAGTGCTCTGAAATCGGAGTAGATGGCCAGACTGAATTTACGAACGCACCCGAAATTGTTACTTGCCTAGTGGAGTCTTTAGTAAAGACATGTAGCTAGCTAGGTAGGTAAACAATGAACAATAATCCCAACTCATGACTTACTACCCTGCATGAATCTGCAGGTAGCTAACCAACCAGGTTCAATGTTAGCTAGCTAACATTAGGCTATAACTAGCCAAGCAAATGACTCTGAGATACGAATAAAAAGATCATACACGTAACGTTACTTAGCAAGCCAGCCAGCTAACATTTGTTAGCTAGTTACCAGTATACTTTAACTTGAAATGAAAAGACTATGTCTAAATTAGAAATGTGTCATATCTGAAAATATAGCTAGCTAGACTATTTTACCAATGGTCTGAAATCGGAATAGATAGCTAGAGCGAATTTACCAGCTAAGTTACGTATATCAACATTTGTTGCAGTGACATTCTATTGAAATGGGTACTTACATAGTGGAGTATTTTGTTAAGACATGTAGATAGCTAGCTAAACAATTAACCATAATCCTAACTCATGATGTTACTACCCTGCATGAATCTGCAGGTAGCTAACCAAACAGGTTCAATGTTAGCTAGCTAACACTAGGCTATAACTAGCCAAGTAAATGGCTCTGAGATACGAATAATAAGATCATACACGTAAAGTTAGCTAGCGTGCCAGCCAGCACTCTTTAACTTGAAATGAAAATTATTTAGAAATGTGTAATATCTGAAAATGTAGCTAACTTCAAGGTTGGATGCTTCTCCCTGTCACGGATGCCATGGTTGTCCTTAGTTTGAAGATAATCCTGAGACAGGTGTTTTGTCCATCTCCTTAGCTATCATACTCTAATTCCACTCGGTACTCCAGAAAGTGGACAGCAACACTTATGCAGTTCTACTAAGCAATTTTTTTTTAAAGCCGCGTTAGACAGGACTACCTTCACATACTAACCAGCTCAAATAGACAGAAGCGTGCTATATAGCAGATAATTCTGGTCATAAAGTCAATCTTGTCCAAAACTGAGATTTGCGAGATGATAGGAAAAATGTGTATGTCACGGAATGAAGGGTACAGTAACAGTTTTAAGTAGGGTTGGGTTTATTTTAATCCTGACCACATGCCCACAGCTGGAAGCACCCAAGTAATCATTCATTTGGATCTCAACTGCCAATTTGGTTTGACATTCTAGTTAGGCACCATCAGTAAATTACACAATGTACATGGGACACATTTTTTAAATAAGTTGATTGACGCGTACCGTTTATTTTAGTTGCTGCAGCTCAATTCCGCCCATATTAAGTTTGAGCCTTTTCCATAACATGGGGCTTGTGAAAGCGGTCATTTTCTCAACATGAAAGGATCCAGAAAATAAAATTGTCACAAAATAGTCTGTAAAACCCAAACCATTTGAGTTACAAACTAATGAGTGACCACCATCGAAAGGTGAGGCTCTACGACATCCTCAAGCTTCACTGCAGTCGTCATCAATAAGCTATGGACCCTGGGACCAAACACCTCCCTCTGCAACTGGACTTCCTGACGAACAGCCCCCAGGGGGTAAGGGTAGGCTACAACACATCTGCCATGCATATCCTCAACACTGGGGCCCCCCAGGGGTGTGCGTTTATTCCCCTCCTGTACTCCCTGTTCACCCACGACTGCGTGGCCAAGCACGACTCCAACACCATAATCGAGTTTGCTGACGACACAACAGTGGTAGGCCTGATCACTGACAACGATGAAACAGCCTATAGGGAGGAGGTCAGAGACCTGGCAGTGTGATGCCAGGACCACACAACCTCTCACTCAATGTGAGCAAGGCAAAGGAGCTGATCATGGACTATAGGAGAAGGAGTGCCGGACAGGCCCCTATTAACATTGTCGGGGCTGAAGTGGAGCGGGTCGAGAGTTTCAAGTTCCTTGGTGTCCACATCACCAACACACAATCATGGTCCAAACACAACAAGACAGTGAAGAGGGCACGATAACATATTTCCCCCCTCTGGAGATTGAAAAGATTTGGCATTGGTACCCAGATCCTCAAAAGGTTCTACAGCTGCACCATCGAGAGCATCCTGACCGGTTGCATCACTGCCTGGTATGGCAACTGCTCGGCATCTGACCATAAGGCACTACAGAGGGTAGTGCGTATTGCCCAGTACATCACTGGGGCCAAGATTTCTGACATCCAGGACCTATATACTCGGCAGTGTCAGAGGACAGCCCAAAAAACTGTCAAAGACATAGACTGTTCTCTCTGCTACCGCACAGCAACCGGTACCGGAGCACCAAGTCTAGGACCAAAATGCTCCTTTACAGATTCTACCCCCAAGCCATAAGACTGTTGAAAAAAAAATCAAATGGCCACGCACACTACACTGCTGCTACTCACTGTTTATTATCTCTGCATAGTCACTTTACAAATTACCTCGACTAAACTGTACCCACGCACATTGACTTGGTACCGGTGCCCCCTGTATATAGCCTCGTTACTGTTATGTAATTTTCTTTTCTTTTACTTTAGTAAATATTTTCTTAACTCTATTTCTTGAACTGCATTGCTGGTTAAGGGCTTGTAAGTAAGCATTTCACAGTAAGGTCTACACCTATTGTATTTGGCGCATGTGACATATATAATTTGATTTGATTTCGAAGAGGTTTTCTAACAAAACAGACTTTGGCACCATTGGCACAATGAGTAGCTCCGAGTCTGAGAAGGAGTTTATTACAAAGAATGAAATAATGTTAGTTACTGAACCCGTTCATGTTTGAACCGATCGTTGCCCCAGATCAAAGAGTTCGTTCTCATAGCAGTAACAACACAGATATGCCGTCTGAAACACCTCGGCTAGAGGGTCACCATAGCGGTGACACAAAGTGGTGTGAGTGTGGATGCTGCCAGATAATGGCTAGAGATTATGGGTGCGTGTGTTGTAGAGAGAATCCCAGTGGATGGTGGCTGTATTACATGCAGTCAGAGGTTCCTGTAAGTCTATCTGGATGGCAATGTATTTATTGGATGTGTCACTAATACTTATGAAGGACTTCCTGGCAGAAGAGGTTACTCGACCAGTCAGCAGCTGGTATGCCAGTTAAATAATTGCTGAAATTTTGCTTGATTATAAATTGTTTAAGGTTAAAATCAGTAGTGGGTATGTGCTCAATATATATAATCACTATCCTGGGCTCCTGAGTGGCACAGCGGTCTAAGGCAAAAGGCGTCACTGCAGTCCCTGGTTCGGATCCAGGCTGAATCACATCCGGCTGTGATTGGGAGTCCCATAGGGCGTCGCAGTATTGGCCCAGCATTGTCTGGGTTTGGCCGGGGTAGGCCGTCACTGTAAATAAGAATTTGTTATTAACTGACTAGTTAAATAAAGGTTAAATAAAAAATAAATATATCAATGTTTATCACAGTGCTGTTTGGCGCAATGGTAACACATTCACCTTTTGATTAGACGACCAGAGTTCAAATCGCAGACAGCATCATGATTCATTACATCTCATTCTAATCAATAATGGGGTGTGCTTATTACAAATACAAATAATTTAGTTTCGGTATCAGACTTACTTTTCTTATGATTTTGTTTGCAGAGCATTCAGGCTGGTAGTTTTTGACCAGTTCACCCTATGGGGCACAAGGGAGAATTGGACGAGGTGTACGGCGTCTCATCCCTGCGTGTGTCGTTTCTTCCATTAGGCGCGTATACCCAGAAGCAAGAGGCATTTACATAGGGTTCGAGTTTGAATAAAACCAGTCAACTTAGTAAATCTAGCCTGCTGTAATTTATTTCAAGACTTACAGTGCCTTGCAAAAGTATTCATCCCCCTTGGTGTTTTTCCCATTTTGTTGCATTAAACACTGTAATTTAAATTGATTTCATGTAATGGACATACACAAAATATTCCAAATTGGTGAAGTGAAATGAAAAAAATTACTTAAAAAAAAAAAAAAATGTGTGCATATGTATTCACCCCCTTTGCCATGTAGCCCCAGAATAAGATCTGGTGCAACCAATTACCTTCAGAAGTCACATAATTAATTAAATAAAGTCCACCTGTGTGCAATCTAAGTGTCACATGATCTCAGTATATATACACCTGTTCTGAACGGCCCCAGAGTCTGCAACACCACTAAGCAAGTAGCACCATGAAGACCAAGGAGCTCTCCAAACAGGTCAGGGACAAAGTTGTGGAGAAGTATAGATCAGGGTTGAGTTATAAAAAAATATCAGAAACTTTGATCATCCCACGAAGCACCATTAAATCCATTATTAAAAAATGGAAAGAATACGGCACCACAACAAACCTGCCAAGAGAGGGCCGCCCACCAAAACTCACGGACCAGGCATTGCGCATTGATCAGAGAGGCAACAAAGAGACCAAAGATAACCCTGAAGGAGCTGCAGAGCTTCTAATCGGAGATTGGAGTATTTGTCCATAGGACCACTTTAAGCCGTACACTCCACAAAGCTGGGCTTTGCGGAAGAGTGCCCAGAAAAAAGCTATTGCTTAAGGAAAAAAATAAGCAAACACATTTGGTGTTCGCCAAAAAGGCATGTGGGAGACTCCCCAAACATATGGAAGAAGGTACTCTGGTCAGATGAGACAAAAATGTAGCTTTTTGGCCATTAACAACTACTTGACACTACGGATCCCGTTACCGGGATCATTTTCCTAAACAGCCACTGAATTGCAGAGCGCCAAATTCAAAAATAATACTAAAAATATTTATAATCATGGAATCACAAGTGAAATATACGCCATACGGGTTACGCGTTATGGTTTGAAAACCACATGCTCGTTCCGGTCCTGAAAGGCAGAAGAAAATTCCAAAAAGTATCAGATTCAAAAATAATACTAAAAATACTTATAATCATGCAATCACAAGTGAAATATACCAAAACACAGCTTAGCTTGTTGTTAATCCACCTATCGTGTCAGATTTTGAAAATATGCTTTACAGCGAAAGCAATCCAAGCGTTTGTGAGTGTATCAATCAATGCTAGAACAGTTAGCCTTAAATTAGCTTGGTCACGAAAGTCAGAAAAGCAATACAATTAATCGCTTACCTTTAATAATCTTCGGATGTTTGTACTCACGAGACTCCCAGTTACACAATAAATGTTATTTTTGTTCGATAAATATTAGTTTTATAACAAAAAAAGCCATTTGGGTTGCGCGTTATGTTCAGAAAACCACAGCCTCGTTCCGTTCCTGAAAGGCAGGGAAATTCCAAAAAGTATCCGTAATGTTCGTAGAAACATGTCAAACGTTTTTTATAATCAAACCTCAGGTTGTTTTTAAGATACATAATCGATAATATTTCAACCGGACGGTAACCTATTCAATAAAAGAGAGAAAGAAAATGTCGAGCTACCCCTCTCGCGCACAGGAACTAATCAAAGGACACCTGACTCGTTTTGAAAAACCTCGCTCATTTTTCAAAATAAAAGCCTGAAACTACAGTGGGGAGAACAAGTATTTGATACACTGCCGATTTTGCAGGTTTTCCTACTTACAAAGCATGTAGAGGTCTGTAATTTTTTATCATTAGTACACTTCAACTGTGAGAGACGGAATCTAAAACAAAAATCCAGAAAATCACATTGTATGACTTTTAAGTAATTAATTTGCATTTTATTGCAGTACATAAGTATTTGATCACCTACCAACCAGTAAGAATTCCGGCTCTCACAGACCTGTTCGTTTTTCTTTAAGAAGCCCTCCTGTTCTCCACTCATTACCTGTATTAACTGCACCTGTTTGAACTCGTTACCTGTATAAAAGACACCTGTCCACACACTCAATCAAACAGACTCCAACCTCTCCACAATGGCCAAGACCAGAGAGCTGTGTAATGACATCAGGGATAAAATTGTAGACCTGCACAAGGCTGGGATGGGCTACAGGACAATAGGCAAGCAGCTTGGTGAGAAGGCAACAACTGTTGGCGCAATTATTAGAAAATGGAAGAAGTTCAAGATGACGGTCAATCACCCTCGGTCTGGGGCTCCATGCAAGATCTCACCTCGTGGGGCATCAATGATCATGAGGAAGGTGAGGGATCAGCCCAGAACTACACGGCAGGACCTGGTCAATGACCTGAAGAGAGCTGGGACCACAGTCTCAAAGAAAACCATTAGTGACACACTACGCCGTCATGGATTAAAATCCTGCAGCGCACGCAAGGTCCCCCTGCTCAAGCCAGCGCATGTCCAGGCCCGTCTGAAGTTTGCCAATGACCATGTGGATGATCCAGAGGAGGAATGGGAGAAGGTCATGTGGTCTGATGAGACAAAAATAGAGCTTTTTGGTCTAAACTCCACTCGCCGTGTTTGGAGGAAGAAGAAGGATGAGTACAACCACAAGAACACCATCCCAACCGTGAAGCATGGAGGTGGAAACATCATTCTTTGGGGATGCTTTTCTGCAAAGGGGACAGCACGAATGCACCGTATTGAGGGGAGGATGGATGGGGCCATGTATCGCGAGATCTTGGCCAACAACCTCCTTCCCTCAGTAAGAGCATTGAAGATGGGTGGTGGCTGGGTCTTCCAGCATGACAACGACCCGAAACACACAGCCAGGGCAACTAAGGAGTGGCTCCGTAAGAAGCATCTCAAGGTCCTGGAGTGGCCTAGCCAGTCTCCAGACCTGAACCCAATAGAGAATCTTTGGAGGGAGCTGAAGGTCCGTATTGCCCAGCGACAGCCCCGAAACCTGAAGGATCTGGAGAAGGTCTGTATGGAGGAGTGAGCCAAAATCCCTGCTGCAGTGTGTGCAAACCTGGTCAAGAACTACAGGAAACGTATGATCTCTGTAATTGCAAACAAAGGTTTCTGTACCAAATATTAAGTTCTGCTTTTCTGATGTATCAAATACTTATGTCATGCAATAAAATGCAAATGAATTACTTAAAAATCATACAATGTGATTTTCTGGATTTTTGTTTTAGATTCCGCTTCTCACAGTTGAAGTGTACCTATGATAAAAATGACAGACCTCTACATGCTTTGTAAGTAGGAAACACTGCCGATTTTGCAGGTTATCAAATACTTGTTCTCCCCACTGTATGTCTAAAGCCTGGTCACAGCCTGAGGAAGCCATTGGAAAAGGAATCTGGTTGATACGCCTTTAAATGGAAGAGGGGCAGGCAATGAAACAGGGATAATAAAAAATAAAAAAAAGCACTTCCGGGTTGGGTTTCCTCAGGTTTTCACCTGCAGAATCAGTTTTGTTATACTCACAGACAATATTTTGACAGTTTTGGAAACTTTGGAGTGTTTTCTATCCTAATCTGTAAATGATATGCATATTCTACGATCTGGGCCTGAGAAATAGTCTGTTTACCTTGGGAACGTTATTTAAAAAAAAAAATAATAATAATCTGGCCCCTAGCGTCAAGAAGTTAAGGAAAATGCTATGTCTGACGCAAAACCCAACTTCTCTCATCACCCCGAGAATACCATTCCCACAGTGACACATGGTGGTGGCAGCATCATGCTGTGGGGATGTTTTTCATCGGCATGGACTGGGAAACTGGTCAGAATTGAAGGAATGATGGATGGCGCTAAATACAGGGAAATTCTTGAGGGAAACCTGTTTCAGTCTTCCAGAGATTTAAGACTGGTACGGAGGTTCACCTTCCAGCAGGACAATGACCCTAAGCATAATGCTAAAGCAACACTCGAGTGGTATAACAGGTTCAAGCATGACCAGATAAATTTGCTATAAATATAAAACAACTTTCAATGCGCACTAACCCTGTATCTCTGTCCCTAGAGTAGTGACTTCAACTAGCTTTGGCTGCCATCTATTGGAAAAGAATGGTAACTACACTGGGCAGCTAGTTGGCAGAGTCAAAAGTGACTTTAATAATACATGCCATTAAGCAGATGACTTTTTCCAAAGCGAACTGGGTACATGGTTGTGGAAACAGATTATAGAAAAAGGATTACAAAAATACATAGTCAATATCAGGGTTATTAAGGTGTTTTTACAAGTTCCAATGAAACAAGAACAGGATTCACATTAGTTTTTATTAAAGATCCCCATGAGCTGCTGCCAAGGCGACAGCTACTCTTCCTGGGGTCCAAACATGTTAAACTAAAGATAAAACAGTACATCATATAACATTATTACACCACTACATATCTACAATACAAAATGTTTAATACCACCATGAAACAATATCACAATGTCTGCGTATGTATGTGTCTGTACTTTTGTGTGATTGTCTTCACAGTCCACGTTGTTCCATAAGGTGTTTTTTTTTACCTGTATTTTAAATCTGATTCTGCTGCTTGATCAGTTACCTGATGTGGAATAGAGTTCCATGTAGTCATGGCTCTATGTAGTACTGTGCACCTCCCAAAGTCTGTTCTGGACTTGGGTTACTGTGAAGAGACCTCTGGTGGCATGTCTTGTGGGGTATGCATGGGTGTCCGAGCTGTGTGCTAGTATTTTAAACAGACAGCTCTGTACATCCAGCTTGTCAATACCTCTCACAAAAACAAGTAGTGATGAAGTCAATCTCTCCTCCACTTTGAGCCATGAGAGATTGACATGCATGTCATTAATGTTATCTCTCCATGTACTTTTAAGGGCCATCCGTGCTGCCCTGTTCTGAGCCAATTGCAATTTTCATAAGTCCCTCTTTGTGGCACCTGACTACACGTAGTCCAGGTGCAACAAAACTAGGGCCTGTACAACCTGCCTTGTTGACAGTGTTGTTAAGAAGGCAGAGCAGCGCTTTATTATGGACAGACTTCTCCCCATCTTAGCTACTGTTGTATCAATATGTTTTGACCATGACAGTTTACAATCCAGGGTTACTCCAAGCAGTTTAGTCACCTCAACTTGCTCAATTTCCACATTATTCATTATGAGATGTAGTTTAGGGTTAAGTGAATGATATGTCCCAAATACAATGCTTTTAGTTTTGGAAATATTTAGGACTAACTTTTTTCTTGCTACCCGTTCCTAAACTAAAAGCAGCTCTTTGTTAAGTGTTGCAGTCATTTCAGTTGCTGTAGTAGCTGACGTATATAGACACTCAAAGCCAGTGGCATGTCGTTAGTAAAGATTTTTTTAAAGTAAGGGGCCTAACTAGCTACCCTGGGGTATTCTTGATTGTACATGGATTATGTTTGAGAAGCTTCCATTTAAAGAACACCCTCTGCATTCTGTTAGACATGTAACTCTTTATCCACATTATAGCAGGGGGTGTAAAGGCATAACACATACGTTTTTCCAGCAGCAGACTATGATTGATAATGTTAAAAGCTGCACTAAAGTCTAACAAGAAGGCCACCACAATCATTTTATCATCAATTTCTCTCAGCCAATGATCAGTCATTTGTGTAAGTGTTGTGCTTGTTGAGTGTCCTCTATAAGTGTGCTGTCAATTTGTTTACTGTGAAATAGCATTGTATCTGGTCAATCACCATTTTTTCCAGAAGTTTACAAAGGGTTGGTAACAGGCTGATTGGTCGGCTATTTGAACCAGTAAAGGGGGGTTTACTATTCTTGGGTAGCGGAATTACTTTAGATTCCCTGCAGTCCTGAGGGCACACACTTTCTACTAGGCTTAAATTGAACATGTGGCAAATAGGAGTGGCAATATAGTCCGCTAATATCCTCAGTAATTTTCCATCCAGATTGTCAGACCCCGGTGGCTTGTCATTGTTGACAGACAACAATATTTTTTTCACTTCTTCCACAGTGACTTCATGGAATTCAAAAGTACAATTCTTGTCTTTCATAATTTGGTCAGATATACTTGGATGTGTAATGTCAGCGTTTGTTGCTGCCATGTCATACCTAACTTTCCTTCTCTTGCCAATGAAAAAGTCATTAAAGTAGTTGCCAATATCAGTGGGTTTTGTGATGAATGAGCCATCTGATTCAATGAATGATTGAAAGGCTTGTGATTGCAAGTCTGCCTCATGCACACGATCAATAGACAGACAACAGTAGCATACCTTAAAGGGGCAATCAGCAGTTGCTACATCAATTTTTGCACTTATATATTAATGATATGTAACCATTGATTCTTGAAGAATCTAACTTATAAATGCCTGAGCTTAGTTTAAATGTCATAGCCAATCAGAACCCAAAATATAATCTTGTTTTACTCCAACATTTGCAAACAAACAAAATGTAAACAAACACAATATAGCCTCAAAACATGGTTAACACTATACTTTTGATATCATGGATACCAACTATACTTTTGATATCATCATGGTCAGTCCTGTGAGAGTAGCTACATTTCTCCTGCCCCATCCCTTACATTTTCTCCGATAGACGAGCAGGGAGGCACTTTGTTAGTGTTTCTACTGCTGATTGCCAATTTAAGAAGTTAAGATGCAGATTAAATACACACCATAATATGTTACAGATACTATATAAATTTCCCATCACTCAGACAGTTAGTGAATACACAGCATCCAGCACAGCAAACAATCCATCAAATGTATTTTACAAAAGCCCTTTTTACATCAAAAATAATAACCACAGTGGTTATAGAGGGTGCAACAGTTCAACACCTCAGGAGCAAATGTCAGTTGGCTTTTCATAGCTGAACATTCATAGGTTGAGAGAGAGAGAGTCGAAACAGCAGGACCGGGACAAGGTAGCACATCTGTTGAAATGAGTAAAAGAAATCTGTGGAAAAGCAATTCCACTCCAATTCCCTTTATGGATGGGTGTATCTTTGAATTCGCTGTTGAATGGCCTGCTCATTCTCCATTTTCGGAACACCAGCCCGCTCCCCCAAAGTGATCGATAGTATATCTTGGCTCGCACTGTGATTGTGATTCTGAGCTCTCAGGTTCATGCAGCGAGTTATGGTCTTCACTGATCTCACTCTCACTCTCTGTCAGTTCCATCTGGTCAGGACTCGGTTGTATACTGGTGGTCGTGAGCGCAATCTAGCTGGGCCCCAAGCTCTTTAGTGATGGTCCCGGGGAACCTCTTCTCCACCGCAGCACAGGAACACTCTGGCACCCAGGGGTCAATTTGGCATGCTGTATTAACCATTATTTCCTGTTGGTAGAAAACAATTAAGGCATCTATTAGGCTATAGTTATATTTTGAGCACCTGCCCCCTGAAAGGTCTGTGCACGGCTCTGCTCTCTGTGTGTCTCTCCATTCTCACCCCCTCTCTCCCTCTCCTTTCCCCCATTGTAAATGTGAGTTGTTGTCCCTCTCATCAATCTCTGATGGTTCCCTTGAGCTCTTTGTCCTTGCACCAAGGTACAGAAGGGTAACAGGGCAGTGATGACATACGACATACACACGGGTAGTCTCTCTCTGCCTCCATCTTTCTCTCTCACACTAACACCTGCTTCACATTCACACTTACTCACACTGGATCCTGTACAAACTCCCACACTCTCTCCTGCAGCTGAGAGTGTGCAAAGTGGAACATGAAAAAAAGATGGCTGAATGGCTGACCCAGTGGCCCACTGGATACGCTCCCCACGTCTCCTCCCAGCCTTTTCCACATACAGCTGTCTCACAGGGGGCACCTTTGGCTCACCTCTGTAGTTGGGAGAGGGGCTGGGGCACAAGGCTATATCTATTTTTGCTTTTGCCGTGGTTGTGTTTTGGGTGCATCTTGACCTCATACGCTAGACCAAGCTTTTACAGTACTCTACAGTATTTGGCATTCCTCGGATGGTTCTCAGGTTTCTTACACTGGAGCAGAGCTGGGGAGAGAGGCCTGTGAGAGCGGATCATGGCACAAGGCAGGAGCAGAGCTGTGGAAAGATGCTGGGGCTGATACGGGTGGGAACTGGGAATTTTTCTACCAGGATTTCTGTAAAAAGAGCTTATCTGCGAGTGTCAGTTCCCTTTTTGCTGTGGAAGTGCAGCTGTTTTGGTGTTATCAGGCATGTGGCGCCTCATGCAGTCACTGCCACTTCTTTAATTGCTCTTAAGCAGATCACATTAAAAAAGTGCCTCTGTCTCCTGTTTAGGCTTCCGGCATATTCCATTATATCCTTCTCATTTCCCTAGCTGTCCTTCAATCTGCTCTGAATGTCAGGCGCTCGCAGTGTCTGGAATTTGTATAAATTATAAGTGTGGTTCAGCACGTCACAGTTTCAGGGACTGATATGTGGATGGGATGAGAGAGAGATGAGGGCAGAGAGGCTGAGACTAGAACATACAGAGAGACTGGACACTGTTGGAATCAGATGGTATGGAAAATAGTCTGTAAGAGATTCTATGGAGGTATACTAGATGGGCTGAAGAGAAACTAGAGAAAAGACTAGGAGAAATCTCTGACGAACTGATATATTAGAGCGGGAAACTATGGAAATGTTGGAGGAAAGGTTTTTGAAAGAGACTGGGAGAGACTGTATAGCAATGTTGGAGGAGATGTGGAGAGAAGAGAGACGATGGAGAGAAACTAAAGGGAACACAAATGTGTGTAAAAGTAACAGAGCAACAGTAGATATATTATAATATATAATGGTTAAAATATCTTGAAGATTAAACTGATGAATAAACTATGGAGATTCCTGGAGCAGAAAATGCCTATGGAGTGAATTAGAGTTTAGAGAGAAGAGAATGTGAGGAGATAAATGTGGAGACTGGAATGAAAACTAGAGATGTGGATTAAGCATTATTGTGGACTTTGAACATCCAAATTCTTTTTTAAAAAGTGTGATTTTTGAGAGTGAAAACCTGAAAAATATGAATCCTGGGAAAACAAAATTGAGAAAAAGGGATATTCAGAATATGGCGGCAAAAAATATATTCTATAGGGCCCTATACTGTACATTTCTGTAGTGAGATCACAATATCTTCACCCTAGCATCTGTTTTCAAATGCAGATAAATCTAACCCTGCTCTCCGTCTAGACTTAAACCATACTCACTCCACACCCCAGGTTCCCTGGAAAAGTGGATGTACCAGCTTGGAACTGATGATGATATGAGGACTGTAATTTCCAGGTAGTGCTTTTTGGGGTATAAATAACAGCTGGCAGAGCGCAGGACGGCCGCCAATCACATCATTAGCACTCAGGACCCGAGTAAGGACTTTTGTCTGACTGACTGATGTGAGACGACTGAATATCTGTCACCATATCGGTCGCCATCTTATATGGAAGGAGTCTAAAACAGCCCCAAATAAAAATAAGTTTAAAAAACTGACCCCTCCGACGCTGTACGTTACATCGTGACGTGTCATGGCATAACAACAGCACGCATAAAGCAACTAATTCTGTCTTACAGCCTCTCTCCACCAGGTGTAGCACTTCTCTCACCATTTAAAAACAAGAAAGGGACAGGATAAGGGGGATACCTCGTAATTTTTTGCGTCATCACTGCAAGCTATCATGACTCTCAAAAGCCGCTGTTTACTTCTGAAGATCACTTTAGCACCGCCCTAAAATCCCGATTAAAATTTGACACAAACCTTCAAATAGGTATGTATTGACACAATATATAAACTCTTTATAGTGTTTTATTTACATTTTAGAGGCGATGAGGTGATAAGTTGGACAGATCGAGTAAAAAAAGCATTTTCCCCACACGACATCTCTCCTTCTCACTATCACGCAATAGGTTTCGCTTCCCCACCCGCCATTTTTAAAAAGACCCGACGGAGCTCATAGCCTTCTTGAATCATGCAGAGATGGGCATCATGAAGGGCTCATCATTGATTTTGTTGGAAAGGTGAGAAATTGTGCTTTACAATGGTATTGATATTACAGTTGATCTGGAAGTATTACGTTTTTTGGGTGCTAAAATAAGGTAAATTGTACGGACCAGCGCGATGTACAAATGTGAGTTAGTTAACGTTAGATATAAATAACAATGATGGCTGTCTTGGGAATTGAGTGTGCAGTTGAGATGTGCGGTGTGGGTGTATTTAATTTCCTACAGAAGTGTGTATCCTCATAATGAAAATGTTAAATGTGTGTAAGACATTATCCCACTGCGTTATTTAATGTCCGTCCTATTTACCGCATATGTCGAATTTGACTGATTCCGGCAGAAATGCCTAATTATGAATTCAGGCTCGTTATAATTATGACAAGAGTTCGTAAAAATTAATACTTCAATGACACAAGAAGCCTGAAAATGTAACATTTAGGCAACTCATTCTCTCATCTCCTACAGCTGATCTCGCTCAGGTGGATCCATAGAGGGCCAGTCTTAATTAGGGGAAGAGGTTCAGTGTGAATCAGCATGTACACTCACCACCCCGAGAAGGTCCCTCTCTAGTCTAGGGTTGGAAAGGGCTCCCCCTTTCAATCAACCAGAGTACCTTTAATCAGGCCAACCATCTGCTGCTGCTTCCCTACCAAAGGCCCAGGACACATACACATGCGCGCGCGTGTCCAAACAACATAGAAGAGAAAAGAACATGATCCATTCTGCTCTCCTCTCTTCCCACTGGCCTTGCCCTCCTCACCTCTCCTCCCCAATTTCTTCCCCCTTTCCCTCCCCCTCATCGATCCATCCTGCTGGACTACAGTGATATGTACCTGTTAGAGGATTTGGACTTGAGTGCTCTCTCTAATCCCCTGCCCTTATTAGGCACCTACAGCATATTTAGAATTAGTATTTACACACACACACACACACACACACACACACACACACACACACACACACACACACACACACACACACACACACACACACACACACACACTCCCAGTCAACATCTGCTTGGGCTGGAAAGCTCCTCACTTCAGAGAAATAACAATGGGAAATAATGAAGGCAGTCTCACAATGTTCTTGGCTAAATCAGCCCATTTTCAGAATCAAAGCATCATCCTGTGATGTTTTTGCAAAAAGGTAGGCTTCAACCTAGAATCTTGTAGTAACCAAATTTGTGTTACACAAATCAACATGTATTTTATATTTGAGATTCGTCAAAGTAGCCACCCTTTGCCTTGATGACAGCTTTGCACACTTGTGGCATTCTCTCAACCAGCTTCATGAGGTAGTCACCTGGAATGCATTTCAATTAACAGGTGTGCCTTGTTATAAAGTTAATTTGTGGATTTCTTTCCTTCTTAATGTGTTTGAGCCAATCAGTTGTGTTGTGACAAGGTAGGGGTGGAACACAAAAGATAGCCCTATTTGGTAAAATACCAAGTCCATATTATGGCAAGAACAGTTCAAATAACAGTTCATCGTTACTTGAAGACATGAAGGTCAGTCAATGCAGAACATTTCAAGAACTTTGAAAGTTTCTTCAAGTGCAGTTGCAAAAAATAACAAGCGCTCTGATGAAACTGACCCTAATGAGGACCGCCACAGGAAAGGAAGACAGCGTTACCTATGCTGCAGAGGATAAGTTCATTAGAACTACCAGCCTCAGAAATTACAGCCCAAATAAATGCTTCACAGAGTTCAAGTGACTGACACATCTCAACATCAACTGTTCAGAGGAGACTGCGTGAATCAGGCATTAATGGTCGAATTGCTGCAAAGAAACCACTACTAAAGGATACCAATAAGAATAAGACACTCACTTGGGCCAAGAAACAAGAGCAATGGACATTAGACCGGTGGAAATCTGTCCTTTAGTTTGTTAACAAGAAATTCGTAAAAATCCAAATAACTTCACAGATCTTAATTTTAAAGGGTTTAAAAACTATTCCCCATGCTTGTTCAATGAACCATAAACAATTAATGAACATGCACCTGTGGAACGGTCATTAAGACACTAACAGTTTACAGATGGTAGGCAATTAAGTTATGAAAACTTAGGACACTGAAGAGGCCTTTCTACTGACTCTGAATAACACAAAAAGAAAGATGCCCAGGGTCCCTGCTTATCTGCGTGAACGTGCCTTAGGCATGCTGCAAGGAGCCATGAGAACTACAGATGTGGCCAGGGCAATAAATTGCAATGTCCGTACTGTGAGACGCCTGAGACAGGACAGACAGCTGATTGTCCTCGCAGTTGCAGACCACGTGTAACAACACCTGCACAGGATCGGTACATCCGAACATCACATCTGCAGGACAGGTACAGGATGGCAACAACAACTGCCCGAGTCACACCAGGAACGTACAATGCCTCCATCAGTGTCCGCAATAGGCTAAGAGAGGCTGGACTGAGGGCTTGCAGGCCTGTTGTAAGGCAGGTCCTCACCAGACATCACCGACAACAACGCCGCCTATGGGCACAAACCCACCGTCGCTGGACCAGACAGGACTGGCAAAAAGTGCTCTTTAATGACAAGGCCAATATTCTACAGTGTTTAGTGCAGAAAACGTGGTAATTAACTACATTGACCATAATCCATTGCATGCCTACTTGTCCTGTCTGTGTGGGCAGAGATGAAGAGGTCGAAGCGAGAGGTTTCACTCACCAAAATCTTTTCAAAATGAACCGAATGCAGTTCTATAGGCTTAATTTGGACCCAAGCTTGTTGCCTGCCTTCCCGCATTTGGGACAACGATTCCCACTGTTAGGGCGGAGACATGAGCATCTCGTCATTATTTACAGATTATTGGTAACTTCTCTAGGGTAGGGGGCAGCATTTGGAATTTTAGATGAAATGCATGCCCAAATTAAACTGCCTGTTTCAAGGGCCCAGAAGAAATGATATGCATATAACTGGTAGATTTGGATAGAAAACTCTCAAAAGTTTCCAAAACTGTTAACATAGTGTCTGTGAGTATAACAGAACTGATTTGGCAGGCGAAAACCTGAGAAATCCATTCAGCAAGTCATTTTTTTGTTGGTTTTGTAGTTTTCTATTCAATGCCATTACAGTATCCATTGACTTAGGACTCAAATTGCAGTTTCTATGCCTTCCACTAGATGTCAACAGTCTTTAGAAAGTGTTTCAGTCTTGTATTCTGAAAAATGAGGAAGTAAGAGCAGTCTGAATGAGTGGACCCTAAAGTTTCACTGAGCTTTTTCTGGCGCACAACCGAGAGAGTGCGTTTCTAGTTTACATTTTATATTGATGACCTTATTGTCCGGTTGAAATATTATCGATTATTTAGGCTAAAAACAACCTGAGGTTTGAATATAAACATCGTTTGACAGGTTTCTATGAACTTTAAGGATACAATTTGGATTTTTTTGTCTTCCTGTTTTGACTGCATTCGAGCCTGTGGATTACTGAAGAAAACGCGTGAACAAAACTGAGGTTTTTGGGTATAAAGAGACTATCGAACAAAATGAACATTTATTGAGTAAATGAATGTCTGCTGAGTGCAACCATATGAAGATCATCAAAGGTAAGGGATTAATGTTCTCTATTTCTAAATTGTGTAACTGTTCTATCTGGCTGGCTACTGTTTGTAATGATTTGTCTAGTGGGCTATGTTATCATAATCGTAAGGTATGCTTTCGCCGTAAAGCATTTTTTAAATCTGACACCGTGGTTGGATTCACGAGAAGTTAATCTTTAAACCTATGTAAAATATGTTTTGTTTTCTGAATTTTTATAATGAGTATTTCTGTATTTGAATTTGGCGCCCAGCAGTTTCACTGGCTGTTGAAGAGTGATAAGTGATAAGCAGTAATGGGCAGTCACTACCATCGTGGGACTCGCATGAATTGTTTTATTCTGTTTTACAGCATTCAATTCACATAATGCATAGTGAATTTAATGTTTAAAATGATCATCAAAACTGAAATCGAAAAAAGTGATTTTTTTTTCATAATCGAACTGAAAACGAAACGACCTCAAAAAGCACAAATCGATCAGGACTAATGTAAAGTAACATGGCCGGAAAGAAAGCCATAAAGAAAGCATGTTGGAATTAATATGGAATGGAGATTTTGTTTCGCTCTGTAACCTTGCTTTCTTAATGTGGATTGCTGTGGTGCTAAACACATCTGGATGACGGTTTGATTGAGTAGTGTGTTTCCTTCTCAACCATCAGCAGTAAGAATAAGGAAGTGTACTGTGAGAATATGTGCTCTCGGCGTAGTTGCGTTTGCTTTCTGCATTGTATTTCTGTGTGTTGTTTACATTGTGTTTATCGAGTGCATATGTGCACATTTTTAGACAGCAGCAGATGTTGGGCTTCCTGCAGCGTGACATTGCCTGTCACAACTGTGTGTGTGTGTGTGGATGACATTGTTGCTGTCAGAACTGTATGTGCAGCCTGACAAGCTCTCAGAACACTGCCCCTCGGGCTGCAGCTGCCCCGCATCCACAGAAAGCTGTGTGGAGGTCTGTGTGAAGGTATCATATGTAGTCACAACTGT
Source organism: Salvelinus namaycush (assembly GCF_016432855.1). NCBI lineage: Eukaryota > Metazoa > Chordata > Actinopteri > Salmoniformes > Salmonidae > Salvelinus > Salvelinus namaycush. Next base: position 50,326,179 of record NC_052307.1, read on the forward strand.
GTGTGTGTGTGTGTGTGTGTGTGTGTGTGTGTGTGTGTGTGTGTGTGTGTGTGTGCGTGCGCACGTGGGGGGTGGGGGGGGGGGTTCATGTGTGTACATTTTGGAGTTTGTTTTTCCCCTATACCCAAAATAATAATTAAAACAAAGTGGATAGTAGAGAACATGCCTACCATTTACCCTCACTCCTAGGACAGACCAGAGTCTTAGATATGCAGTTTTAGAAACTTTGTTTTGTAAGAATTACATGGCAATGTTGTTGAAGTGTTGCTATTGATGTGTTGTTGAAGTGCTGAGCGCTCCTGCCAGCCTGTAGTGTCACAAATGCTTCACAGTAGATTTCTTACCTCACTGCAGTGGGCTAAATCAGGGTCACAGAGTGTTTTTGGTAGTCTTAAATGTACTTTGAAACAAAAGTATACACCTCGCACACATAGTTATGGGCTTAAAAAAAGAATACATCTGTCCCATGTCGGAGTTGAAATGTATAACATGTTCAGTTTGCATCTCAATATTACACTTTATATACACATCACAGAAGACTGAAATATAGCACAACTGTTTGACATGTAAAAATACTGGATTGTCAGCGTTTAAAAATTAAACAATGTTTATTAATTATGAAATTATGAAAAATACTAATAACATTCTACCCATGAGGTCACTAGGTAATGTGCCTGCAGGAAAGGACTACATGGCAGTTTATTACCTTGAAATAATAATAATCTAGCCTAAATAATAAATGTGAATTCCTTCTTAGGCTACCTGGCTTTCTCCTGACTGATTTAGAGTTAGCATGCCATTTAATAGCCTGTTGAAATGTTAAAGGTCAATTGATAGTGACACAATCACACGTTACTTCCCAAGCAAAGTGCTTTTTCTTGTCTCTTCGGCTATAGAAGGTTGTAGCGCAGCCTCTGAATGTCATAGAGACAAACCAATTAAATCCCATATGCATTGGAGTCACGTCGTACCCCAAAATTGTACAGCTTTGCATCGTTATAGATGGCTTTATGTAATCAGTTCCATTAAAATATATATCTACGCCTATGCTTTCAGCCCTTTTCTTTAACAAAAGCCACAATACCCTCACATACCACCACAATTCGAGCCCTGGTTTTAACTTAACACACCAAGCCATTCACTGACACTGAGATATTTAAAGAGTGCATGCTGATATATACACTGCTCAAAAAAATAAAGGGAACACTTAAACAACACAAAGTAACTCCAAGTCAATCACACTTCTGTGAAATCAAACTGTCCACTTAGGAAGCAACACTGATTGACAATAAATGTCACATGCTGTTATGCAAATGGAATAGACAACAGGTGGAAATTATAGGCAATTATCAAGACAACCCCAATAAAGGAATGGTTCTGCAGGTGGTGACCACAGACCACTTCTCAGTTCCTATGCTTCCTGGCTGATGTTTTGGTCACTTTTGAATGCTGGCGTTGCTTTCACTCTAGTGGTAGCATGAGACGGAGTCTACAACCCACACAAGTGGCTCAGGTAGTGCAGCTCATCCAGGATGGCACATCAATGCGAGCTGTGGCAAGAAGGTTTGCTGTGTCTGTCAGCGTAGTGTCCAGAGCATGGAGGCGCTACCAGGAGACAGGCCAGTACATCAGGAGATGTGGAGGAGGCCGTAGGAGGGCAACAACCCAGCAGCAGGACCGCTACCTCCGCCTTTGTGCAAGGAGGAGCACTGCCAGAGCCCTGCAAAATGACCTCCAGCAGGCCACAAATGTGCATGTGTCTGCTCAAACGGTCAGAAACAGACTCCATGAGGGTGGTATGAGGGCCCGACGTCCACAGGTGGGGGTTGTGCTTACAGCCCAACACCGTGCAGGACGTTTGGCATTTGCCAGAGAACACCAAGATTGGCAAATTCGCCACTGGCGCCCTGTGCTCATCACAGATGAAAGCAGGTTCACACTGAGCACATGTGACAGGGTCTGGAGACGCCGTGGAGAACGTTCTGCTGCCTGCAACATCCTCCAGCATGACCGGTTTGGCGGTGGGTCAGTCATGATGTGGGGTGGCATTTCTTTGGGGGGCCGCACAGCCCTCCATGTGCTCGCCAGAGGTAGCCTGACTGCCATTAGGTACCGAGATGAGATCCTCAGAGCCCTTGAGAGACCATATGCTGGTCCGGTTGGCCCTGGGTTCCTCCTAATGCAAGACAATGCTAGACCTGATGTGGCTGGAGTGTGTCAGCAGTTCCTGCAAGAGGAAGGCATTGATGCTATGGACTGGCTCGCCCGTTCCCCAGACCTGAATCCAATTGAGCACATCTGGGACATCATGTCTCGCTCCATCCACCAACGCCACGTTGCACCACAGACTGTCCAGGAGTTGGCGGATGCTTTAGTCCAGGTCTGGGAGGAGATCCCTCAGGAGACCATCCGCCACCTCATCAGGAGCATGCCCAGGCGTTGTAGGGAGGTCATACAGGCACGTGGAGGCCACACACACTAATGAGCCTCATTTTGACTTGTTTTAAGAACATTACATCAAAGTTGGATCAGCCTGTAGTGTGTTTTTCCACTTTAATTTTGAGTGTGACTCCAAATCCAGATCTCCATGGGTTGATAAATTTGATGTCCGTTGATAATTTTTGTGTGATTTTGTTGTCAGCACATTCAACTATGTAAAGAAAAAAGTATTTAATAAGAATATTTCATTCATTCAGATCTAGGATGTGTTATTTTACTGTTCCCTTTATATTTTTGAGCAGTGTGTATATATATATACAGTATATATAGTAGACTATAATTTCATCTGTCAAACAGGAAGGCCTAACTCTTATTTCTTGAATAGGAAGAAATAGGCTCAAACACAAAGCCCCTCTTCTTGTTAGTAGCCTAAAGTCAAATTTAAAATGAAGACTGTTTAAATTAATTAGGCCATCTCAAATTAGTCTACTTTCAGCACCCATGCGCTGTCCATCTCCACAGCTGCCACTTCATAGTAATGTAAGTTATGTAAATAATATAACATAGCGTATTGTGAGGTCAATAATGCTTTTAAATAGCTGCATTATGGGCAACAAAACATATTGTTTTTATTAAAATAAATTATAGCAATAGGCCATAGAGGTGAAATGATTACAATTTAGCATTAACACTGGAGTGATAGATGTGCAGATGATGATGTGCAAGTAGAGATACTGGGGTGCGAAAGAGCAAGAGGTTAAGTAATAATATTGGGATGAGGTAGTTGGGTGTGCTATTTACAGATTGGCTGTGTACAGGTACAGTGATCGGCAAGCTGCTCTGACAGCTGATGCTTGAAGTTAGAGAGGGAGATATAACACACCAGCTTCGGTGATGTTTGCAATTCGTTCCAGTCAATGTATTTCAACAATAAGAGAGGCAATCCTGTGGATTGTGTGGATGGATAGACACATACCGCCGTCTCGTTCTGAATACATGAGGATTTATATAAGACTAAGTAAGAGTGTGTGTGTGGGTCTGCGAGGCAGATTACGTCTTCCAGTGCTCATCAGTCTGTGCGTAGAAATAGTACAAAGTCGTCACTAGCTTAGCATCAGGTAAATTTGAATGTCATGCCTTACGCTTTAAACTACACTGTCCCCATAATTTTGGGTATGACAGCTGTGCTGTTTGTCTGTGGAGAAGAAGGGTGGAATTGCTCTCTATTCTTCTCTCTTGTCGTGGGCTGTGTCCCAAATGGCACCCTATTCCCTATACTATGTAGTCACTTCAGAAAAACGTGTGATAAGAGCCTGTAACAAGACGTCGGCAACACAGCACGTTCCTTTAGAAGGCCCCTAATCTCTATACGGAGGACATTTCCTGCACCACGGCTTCCCCTTAGATGTGAAGAAAGGAGATAAGAGGGGGGCCTGCATTCTAAATCCCCCAAATGAAATGCACCACTGGTTATTGGTCATTTGGTGTTGTGTTTAGTGTGTGTGCTTGTGTGTGTTGATTTTGCTTGTGTTAGTTCATGTGTTGTGGTGAGTGTGTGTACAGTATATTGTTGTTGTGGGTGCCTGTGTGTGGTGTGCGTGCGTGTTGTGTCCGTACGTGTGCACATGCGTGTGCGTGTGGAGTAATTGTGAGATAAGGGAGGTGATTTAGTCAGTGTTCAGTCGTCTCCAGTGGCATGATCAAGATGAAACACACAGAAACACATGGCACACAGATGAAAGGAACGGGGTGGAATCCATTTGGCCCTCTGCTTGTTACACTAAACTCTCAGGCTCCGCATACCACTCAGCATCACAAAAAAGCCTAGTCCAATTCTGGAAGAACACCTGCTCTTTCCATAACATAGACTGAGCAGGTGAATCCAGATGAAAGCTATGATTCCTTATTAATGTCACTTGTCAAATCCACTTCAATTAGTGTAGATGAAGGGGAGGAGACAGGTTAAATAATGATTTATAAGCCTGGAGACAATGATGGACATGGAATGTTTGGTATTGTAACGTTCGTCTGAAGATGAGGAATCATCGGACCAAAGCGCAGCGTGGTAAGTGTTCATGTTAAAACAGAACACTAAACAAAATAACAAAGAGAATGAACGAAACGAAACAGTTCTGTCTGGTGCAGACACAAAAACAGAAAACAACTACCCACAAAACCAACATGGAAAATGGCAACCTAAATAGGCTCCCCAATCAGAGACAACGAGAAACAGCTGTCTCTGATTGGGAACCAATTCAGGCCACCATAAATCTATATACCCCTAGACCATACAAAATCCCCATAGATAAACAAAAACTAAACAAACCACCCTTGTCACACCCTGACCTAACCAAAAAATAAAGAAAACAAATATAACTAAAGTCAGGGCGTGACAGGTATACTCAGTGTATATAGTAAAATAAAATACTAATGCTTATAATAAATACTACCAGTTTTACAAAGGTAATACTTGCATGTGGTACAATGAGGTTGAGTCCCTTTGATACAAGGGGAGATTGTTATGGGACCTTTCACATGTCCTCTTTAGAGTCATCAACGTCTTTGTATCCAAAATGTATTGTCTGTGAGCGAAAGACAAACGCCGTTACTCATTCATGGGCAATCGTTGAGTACTATCTGTAGTAGCATGTTGTAGAATTTGAGACATCTTACATATTAAGCCTCAGTGCCTCTCATGAGGACAAAACTGGAGAAATGTATTGTATTTGTATTTATTATGGTTCCCCATTTTTAAATATTGCAAGCCATTCACAACATATTTCACAACACATTAAGTGTGTGATTTAAGGCCACTACTCTACTACCATATATACACACACACAACACAAAATCCATGTGTTCATGTGTGTATAGTGCATATGTTATCGTGTGTATGTGTGTATGCATGCGTCTGTGCTTGTGTGTCTCTTTTCAGTCCCTGCTGTTCCATAAGGTACAGTGGCTTGCGAAAGTATTCACCCCCCTTGGCATTTTTCCTATTTTGTTGCCTTACAACCTGGAATTAAAATATATTTTTTGGGTGGTTTGTATCATTTGATTTACACAACATGCATACCACTTTGAATGCAAAACATTTATTGTGAAACAAACAAGAAATAAGACAACAAAAAAAAGAGAACTTGAGTGTGCATAACTAATCACCCCCCCAAAATCAATACTTTGTCGAGCCACCTTTTGCAGCAATGTCACGCCCTGACCTTAGAGAGCTTTTTATGTCTCCATTTTGGGTTTGGTCAGGGTGTGATTTGGGTGGGCATTCTATGTTCTATTTTCAATGTTTTTGCCGGGTATGGTTCTCAATCAGGGACAGCTGTCTATCGTTGTTTCTGATTGGGAACCATACTTAGGTAGCCCTTTTCCCTCCTTTCTGTGTGGGAAGTTGTCTTTGTTTGTGGCACTTAGCCCTTAAGCTTCACGGTCGTTTTTGTATTGTTTTTGTCGGCGTCATCTTAATAAAAGGAATATGTACGCTCACCACGCTGCGCTTTGGTCCAGTTCTTTCGACAGCCGTGACAAGCAATTACAGCTGCAAGTCTCTTGGGTATGTCTCTATAAGCTTGGCACATCTAGCCAATTGGATCTTTGCCCATTCTTCATAGCAAAACTGCTCCAGCGCCTTCAAGTTGGATGGGTTCCGCTGGTGTACAGCAATCTTTAAGTCATACCACAGATTCTCAACTGGATTGAGGTCTAGGCTTTGACTAGGCCATTCCAAGACCTTTAAATGTCTCCCCTTAAACCACTCGAGTGTTGCTTTAGCAGTATGCTTAGGGTCATTGTCCTGCTGGAAGGTGAACCTCCATCCCAGTCTCAAATCTCTGGAAGACTGAAACAGGTTTCCCTCAAGAATGTCCCTGTATTTAGCGCCATCCATCATTCCTTCAATCTTGACCAGTTTTGCAGTCCCTGCTGACCAGTTTCCCAGTCCCTGGGATGGTGTTGGGGGTGATGAGAGGTATTGGGTTTGCACCATACATAACGTTTTCCTTGATGTCCAAAAATCTCCCTTTGAGTCTCATCTAACCAGAGTACCTTCTTCCATATGTTTTCTGGCCACTCTTCCGTAAAGCCCAGCTCTGTGGAGTGTATGGCTTTAAAGTGGTCCTATGGACAGCTACTCCAATCTCCACTGTGTAGCTTTGCAGCTCCTTTGGGGTTATCTTTGGTCTCTTTGTTGCCTCTCTGATTAATGCCATCCTTGCCTGGTATGTGAGTTTTGGTGGGCGGCCCTCTCTTGGCAGGTTTGTTGTGGTGCCATATTCTTTCTATTTTTTAATCATGGATTTAAAAAGAGTTGCAAATAAAAAGCCATATCTCAGTCTGGCCAATATAAAGAAAAGATTAAGATGGGTAAAAGAACACAGACACTGGACAGAGGAACTCGGCCTAGAAGGCCATCATCCCGGAGTCGCCTCTTCACTGTTGACGTTGAGACTGGTGTTTTGCGGCTACTATTTAATGAAGCTGCAAGTTGATGACTTGTGAGGCGTCTGTTTCTCAAACTAGACACTCTAATGTACTTGTCCTCTTGCTCAGTTGTGCAACGTGGCCTCCCACTCCTCTTTCTATTCTGGTTAGTGCCAGTTTGCGATGTTCTGTGAAGGGAGTAGTACACAGCTTTGTACTACAACTTCAGTTTCTTGGCAATTTCTCGCATGGAATAGCCTTCATTTCTCAGAACAAGATCATACTGACGAGTTTCAGAATAAAGTTATTTGTTTCTGGCCATTTTGAGCCTGCAATCGAACCCATAAATGCTGATGCTCCAGATACTCAACTAGTCTAAAGGCGGCCAGTTGTATTGCTTCTTTGATCAGAACAACAGTTTTTAGTTGTGCTAACATAATTGCAAAAGGGTTTTCTAATGATCAATTAACCTTTTAAAATGATCAACTTGGATTAGCTAACACAACGTGCCCTTGGAACATAGGAGTGATGGTTGCTGATAATAGGCCTCTGTACGCCTATGTAGATATTCCATTTAAAAAATAATCAGTAATTTACAACTTTAACAATGTCTACACTGTATTTCTGATCAATTTGATGTTATTTTAAAATGGACAAAAAAAATAGCTTTTCTTTCAAAAACAAGGACATTTCTAAGTGACCCTAAACTTTTGAACGGTAGTGTAAATTGCACAAGAATTATACATTTGTGACTTCTATTCGGCCTCTATTCGGTCTTATGTCGCAAAATTTGAAATTGTATTTTTTACATTGTATAAAAGTAGAGACTCAGAGCAACAAAATGGTATATCATACACTGCAGTTGAGGCACAATGGGAAAGTAATTATGTTTTGAAAGTTGATAAAATTGTAACCCCACATTTGAGAAAATGGCCCTTGAATATTGTGGTACACTTCCTGGAGAGCTCTTCTTTGTCTGCAGCATCGTTCCCGCCCTCTTAAGCCAGTGTATTGTAGTAAAGATTAAGAATAAAGTGGTAGTAGCCTAAAATAAGGAAACATTTCAGGTAAACAGAAAGTGCCCATATAAAAATATTTGATAAATATTAGAGGACGCTTACTCAGACACACTTGTCTAAATTGATGGGTCATGTGAAATAAATGTTATAACCCCCAGCTGTAACGGCTGCTTCCAACTCACACTCTCAAACACGGAGATCCCTGAACGCAGCTCACTTTCCAGCTCACACTCTCAAACACATAGATCCCCTGAACGCAGCTCACTCTCCAGATCCCAATCACCTGAATTCTGATCACCTGTCATTATCACACACTATTTAGTTCAGTTCTTTGCACCCCATCATTGTGAGGTATTGTTTGTTTTGTGACACACTTCTATTCAGAGCGCTGGTTTTCTCGTAATGTAATCCTCCCGTGTATGATAGTTTTTTCCTGCCTCACTAACGACGCCTTTTGCCTATTCCCAACCTGTACTTTAGCCTATCGGATTTCATGTTATCAATCTATTGCCTGATCTCCCGGACGACAATACTAGCCTTTTCCCTACCTGTACTGTTGCCTTTTTGGACTCCCTGTGTATGACCTTGTGCCTACCCCTGGACCCAACTACCTGCCTCATCCTGTGGTCCTTTACAATATACATCTGCTGCTTGAAACCAGCTCTCTGTCTCCCATCATGTTCATTACATCAGCCACATCCAGTGGTAGAAAAAGTATTACATTGTCTTGCTTGAGTAAAATAAAGATACCTCAATAGAAAATGACTGAAGTAAAAGTCACCGAGTAAAATACTACTTGAGTAAAAGTCTAAAAGTATTTGGTTTTAAAAATACTTAAGCATCAAAAGTAAAAGTATAAATCATTTTAAATTCCTTCTATTAAACCAGACGAAGGAATGTCATCCAAACCAGTTCTATTGTATTGATGGATAGCCAGGGGCACACTCCAACACTCAGACATAATTTTAAAAAGAAGCATGGGTTTAGTGAGTCTGCCAGATAAAATGCAGTAGGGATTACCAGGGATGTTCTCTTGATAAGTGTGTGAATTGGACAATTTTCTTGTCAAAATGTAACAAGTACTTTTGGGTGTCAGGGAAAATGTATGGAATAAAAAATACATTTTCTTTTGGAATTTAGTTAAGTAAAAGTTGCCAAAAATATAAATAGTAAAGTAATGTACAGATACCCCCCCAAAAATATGTAAGTAGTACTTTAAAGTATTTTTACTGAAATACTTTACACCACTGCCCAAATGCTTTCACATCATTACATTAGCATACTTTATATACTGTTACACACACACGTATCACATAGTATTCCATACATAAGTTAAGGCCATACAACCTAAGTGAGGTGCACATGTACAGTACATAAACAGATGCATGAACCATATATTTATGTGGTGGACACTTGATACGGTCACATATTGTAGTGGTATGTCACAAAATCATGTTACAAACACACATATCAATATTAATTTTATATATCAATATTTTGCTAAGTGGATGGGTCTCTACAGGTGTAAATGGTACAGCCAAATGGTTACTTGCAAAGTAGGAATATCATAAATAGATACGGTATTATATTTATATTGACACTATGTAAAATATCAGTGAGAGACAAGGTAGTTATATGCATACAATCAGGGGTAAAGTGGCTGAGCAGCAAGATAAAAAAAAATAGTAGCAGCAACGTATGGAGAGTCATTTGAATAGAGGCACTGCAGATAGTGCTGATGACTGGTCCGTCCGAACAACGCATGAACAAGGGAATCTACAGTCGGAGAGCCTGTTTCTGTCCTGCCCTTGACTTTGGTGCAGGGCATGTGATGTCCATAGCCTCTTCGTCGCAAAACTCCCTGATCTTCTCACAAAGATAAGTTTGTCTAGCTGTGTCCAGTCCAGGTGGTGCTTGTACAGGCAAACCATCCATGGGAGGAAGGATGTCAGCGTTGCGCAGCAGCTGAAACCTGGTCCCGACAAGCTGAACGCTCCTTTGCAACAACACCACCAGAGCATCGAAGCTATAAAACAGGGAATAACAACAAAAAAATCATAAGACATTATATCCTTGCACAACATCAATTCACCTCCCAAGTTTATATAAGAAGAATAACATCATACAATGCAATGAAAATTATTTTCACATAAAGTGCTGGTGCTGCTTGATCTGTGGCAGCGGCCTGAAGTACGGAGTCAGGTGTTGTTGCGAGTCATAGCGTTCCACCAGCACCGTATCATCCTCCAGTCCAACCAGCTGTGGGATGTTGACCCCTGTCCTTCACAACATCAACTCTGGTCGTTCGGAAGCGCTGCTTGATGAGGCCGAAGCACCAGTCGGGGGCAAACTTGGTGTGGCCTGCGATCAGGAAATGAAGGTCCAGACTGTGGTGTAGCGTGTGCATGGTCCACCAGGCACAATACCAGAGCACAAATTTGTTCTTGTTTTGGCCACTGCCACGATCACAATTCAGGTCCAGACGTGTTTCCCCAACTCCGTAGTTGGTGAAGAAATGGTGCATGTAGTTGCTACCTTTGCTGGATGACATTCCTTCATCAATCAAGTAGTTAACTTGTTGTGGTATTCCTTCACAGCATACACCAAACAAGCCACACTTGCGAGGATTTAAAAAGTAGATGGGACCCGGCTGCATAGGGTCAGAAGTATAGTCCACCTGCAAACAACAAAAGAACAGTAAGATCATTTACAATTAATTGTTTCACCCCTGTCAGTCTGTCTTTACACAGCTCAGTGAAAGGTATTTGCCTGCCTCCCATATATATATATATATATTTTTTTTTTGTGTATGTATATCTATTTATCCATCTATGTCCTTAATCAGTATAAAGGAGGACATGTTTTGTACTTGTTGAGAAAAAACAAAGCTGTAATGCATCCTGATGTCTTTGCTTGCTGGTTAAGTAGGGTCCCCCAGAGACAACTGCAGGTCTTGACAGGTGGTCTTGCAGTCAGCAACCATCTTTTGGTAAACAGACCGTTCACTCTGAACAAGCAGGAGACGCTGCTCTTGCTTCTTCAGCTTGGCTGACTTAACAGCTTCTGGAAAATACAGAAATAATGTGAGATCAATAAAAGTAGTGCCAATCATGTTGGAGGTAAATGAAATAATCAAAACATGTTTATGCTTTACATATCAAGTGTTGTCATCGATTCCTTATAGAGACGCCACACTGCTGCTTTTGTCACATGGGATGGCAGCAGCTTTCCACCAAAGTGTGTGTTCTGGGTGGCGTCCTGGTAATACTATTGCATTATCCTCTGCGTAGTTGTTGAAGTTCACCACTCGCTGCAAGTCCTCATGCTTCATATGCCCATATGCCCCCCTAGGCACAACTACGACAACATAACCAACAAAATAATATATATACACATTCCAAGATATTTGGCGAAATAGACACATGGGTCTCATTGCCAACAATAGCGAAGCAGGCATTGTGACGTTGAACAATAAACTGGGAATAGAACGTTCGGAAGGCGAGTTGGTGCCACGGTGCTCAATAGAACTAATAGGAGCTGGCAGGGTGAAAAATGCACTAAAATAAGGCCCATTTTTTCACGATTACTTCAAAACAACGGCAAGCAGCTGGGAAATATGGTCATATTATGAAACTGGGCTCCACGGCGGATGCAATGAACTAGTTTTTATCAGAAAAGAATGTTGTTAAAAATGTCATGTGTCCAGCCTACTATCTACACGGATTTCAGAGCACTCTCGTCTGAGTGTACCAGAATAATTACTTTACCAGCGCTCAACACCCGTTGAATATGGCCGGTGTCAGTAAACGTCGGGGAAAAAATCATAATTAAATTGTTTCCAGCAGCACATTTACGGTCATCAACGCTCTGGTTAACACGAAAACTGCCTTACCAGCTCTGCTAGGGCGAGTAAAATGGTCAGAGGGATCTCATTTGTGTCTGGAAGTAGCTAGCCAACGTTAGCTTGGGTGCTTGACTGCCGTTGTAAGGCTAGAATGCTCAAATAAACCCTACTTCTTGGCCCGAACGACCAGTGTGCGCTCCGAGAGCGAAACGGTCTGAATATACAAACTGACAATTTTTCTGTTAATGGATAGACCATAATATTAATCAAATTAATTAAGCCAAATTTCTTTAAAGTTGCGGCACACCCTGGGTGCTGCAGCATACTGTGGCATGTCATTTAATTCTCAGCCCATTTCTTCTGTTACTGCAAGTTACTGCTAGTTTGACCACCAAAGGGCATTTTTGAGAAGCATTTGATAGTATTCCGTATTGGCATTACCAGATAATTTAAAACCTATTTTTATAATATACATAGTATATGGGATTGATTTTAAAGTACAAAAGGGAAAATAAATACACATAAATATGGGTCGTATTTACAATTGTGTTTGTTAGCACACTGTTGTATTTCACCCAATATATGTGGGAGTTTATCAAAATTGGGTTTGTTTTCAAATGATTAGTGGGACTGTTTAATCTGAGGGAAATATGTCTCTCTAATATGGTCATGCATTTGGCAGGAGGTTAGGAAGCGCAGCTCAGTTTACATCTCATTTTGTGGGCTGTGTGCACGTAGCCTGTTTTCTCTTGAGAGCCAGGTCTGCCTACGGCAACCTTTCTCTATAGCAAGGCTATGCTCACTGAGTCTGTACATAGTCAAAGCTTTCCTTAACTCAATCAGTGTTTTAATGCCTATAAAGATGACTTTCAAGTTACATTAGCAGAGGAAAAATGATGTGCTTAGTCTGGTTGTAATCTAACATGATACAGTATTACCTGGGTATTATTGTGTCAGAATCTCTCCCGGGCTTGGTGTGTGCCTTTCATCTTTTCTCTCCTCTCTCTCGCTCATCCCTCTCCCTCTTTTCCTATTTCTGTAAAAATGGGACCGAATGTGTCTCTGCTTGGCACTCAGCATTAAGGAGGTATATTGGGGATAAGGCCCTGCAACATACTAACATTCTGTCTAAGGTGTGTACTTGTACATCAGCTGCCTCACGCTACAGAAACAAGAGATCCTGCTCCCATTAACCATTCCGGCTACCACAAGCCAATTTTTGTGCAAGGCTATGTACTTATACAGTATTGTACCATTACCGACTACTGTTAGGGCCCCCATATAATACAGCTTGTACAGTACAGCCCACCTTTAGCTAAAACATTGGTACATACAGTGCCTTAAGAAACTATTTATACCATTTGACTTACTCCACATTTGTTTTGTTAGCCTGAATTCAAAATGGATTAAATAGATTTTTTTCTCTCACTGTTCTACACGCAATTCCCCCTAGTGACAAAGTGAAAACATGTTTTTAGAAATGGTTGCTAATTTATTGAAAATGAAATACAGAAGTATGTAATTTTCATAAAGTACCAGTCAAAAGTATGGACACACCTAAACCTCCAGGGTTTTTCTTTATTTATACTATTCTCTGCATTGTAGAATAATAGTGAAAACTATGAAATAACACATATGGCACAATTAGTAACATAAAAAAAGTGTTAAACAAATCAAGATTAGATTTTAGATTCTTCAAAGTAGCCACCCTTTGCCTTGATGACAGCTTTGCACACTCTTGGAATTCTCTCAAAAGGCTTCACCTGAAATACTTTTCCAACAGTTCTGAAGGAGTTCCCACATATCCTGAGAACTTGTTGGCTGCTTTTCCTTCACTCTGCGGTCCAACTCATCCCAAACCATCTCAATTGGGTTGAGGTTGGGTGATTGTGGAGGCCAGGTCATCTGATGCAGCACCATCGCTATCATTCATGGTCAAACAGAGCCTGGAGGCCTCATTGTCCCGAGGTGCAGTTAACTCTAATGAACTTATTCTCTGCAGCAGAGGTAACTCTGGGTCTTTTCTTTCCTGTGGCGGTCTTCATGAGAGTCAGTTTCATCATAGTGCTTAATGGTTCTTGGAACTGCACTTGAAGAAACTTTCAAAGTTCTTGAAATGTTCAAGATTGACTGACCTTCGTGTCTTAAGGTAATGATGTACTGTCATTTCTCTTTGCTTTTTTTAGCTGTTCTGGCCATAATATGGACTTGGTATTTTACCAAATAGGGCTATTTTCTGTATACCACCCCTACCTTGTCACAACAAAACTGATTGGCTCAAATACGTTACGGCTAGACGTTCCGCTAGCATCCAGTGAAAGAGCGCGAAATTCGAATTAAATTATTAGAAATATTTAACTTTCATAAAATCACAAGTGCAATACACCAAAATAAAGCTTAATTTCTTGTTAATCCAGCCACCATGTCAGATTTCAAAAAGGCTTTACGTCGAAAGCAAACCATGCGATTATCTGAGGACAGCGCCCCATCATACAAACACATGAAAATCATATTTCAACCAAGCAGGTGCGACACGAAAGTCAGAAATAACGATATAATTCATGCCTTACCTTTGAAGATCTTCTTCTGTTGGCACTCCAATATGTCCCAGAAACATCACAAATGGTCCTTTTGTTCGATAAACTTCTTCTTTATATCCCAAAAATGTCAATTTATTTGGCGCGTTTGATTCAGAAATACACTGGTTCCAACTCGCCCAACATGACTACAAATTATATAATATGTTACCTGTAAATTTAGTCCAAAAAATTTCCAACAACTTTCCTAATCCAACTTTAGGTATCCTAAAACGTAAATAATCGATAAAATTTAAGACGGAATATACTGTGTTCAATAGCGGATAAAATCAAAGTGGAGCGAGCTCCAGGTCGCGCGCACCAAACAAAAGAGTCCACTTGGCTTGACACTCAGACTGAACAGCCGTACTTCTTCATTTCTCAAAGGAAAAACATCAACCAATTTCTAAAGACTGTTGACATCTAGTGGAAGCCATATGAACTGCAACCAGGTGCCTTATAAATCTGATTTCCCATAGAAAACACAGTGACCTCACATTTGCCAAATAAGTGATGTTATACTCACAGACATTATTTTAACAGTTTTAGAAACTTTAGAGTGTTTTCTATCCAAATCTACCACCTTGTGCAGGTCTACAATTTTATCCCTGATGTCCTTACACAGCTCTCTGGTCTTGGCCATTGTGGAGAGGTTGGAGTCTGTTTGATTGAGTGTGTGGACAGGTGTCTTTTATACAGGTAATGAGTTCAAACAGGTGCAGTTAATACAGGTAATGAGTGGAGAACAGGAGGGCTTCTTAAAGAAAAACAAACAGGTCTGTGAGAGCCGGAATTCTTACTGGTTGGTAGGTTTTCAAATACTTATGTCATGCAATAAAATGCTAATTAACTACTTAAAAATCATACAATGTGATTTTCTGGATTTTTGTTTTAGATTCCGTCTCTCACAGTTGAAGTGTACCTATGATACAAAGCATGTAGAGGTCTGTAATTTTTAAGTAGGAAAACCTGCAAAATCGGCAGTGTGTCAAATACTTGTTCTCCCCACTGTACATACATACGTACTCCAAAACACACACATCAAAAACATACACATGCACACACATGCATATTGAAGCCACACACACACATAGACACACTTTCACGCTTCACATACGCTACTATGTTTATTATTCACTGAGTGTACAAAACATTAATAACACCTTCCTAATATTGAGTTGAACCCCCCAAGGCTTTAAAATAATTCTTTAACCTTTCTCCTCCCCTTCATCTACACTGATTGACGTGGCTTTAACAAGAAGACATCAATAAGGGATCATAGCTTTCCCCTGAATTCACCTGGTCAGTCTATGTCATGAAAAAAGCAGATGTCCTTAGTGTTTAGTATTCAGTGTATTTTCTAATTGCCTAGTCACTTTTATCCCGACCCACATCTATTGTACATACTGTATAACGTAAATGATCTCAACTACGTCGTACCCCTGCAAATTGACTCCGTACTGGTACACCTTGTATATAGCTTGGTTGTTTTTTAATTGTGTTACTATTTCCTTTTTTATTCAGCAAATAAGTGTCTTCCTTTTTAACTCTGCATTGTTGGGAATGGGCTTTTAAGTAAACATTTCACTGTAGTCTACACCTGTTGTATTCGGCGCATGTGAACAATAAAATTTCATTTGATTAGTTTGTGCTAATTTCGATGTTCTTGACACGTGTAACTGTTCACACTGTAACTCCTCCTTCAGATATCGACGACTCCTATAATAATAATTATATACAGAATAGTGCCTTTTCACGTGCTCAGAGTGTTTAAATAATAATAACTCTCTAACCTTGAAGCTACCTAACCTGCCTAGTTAAATAAAGGTAAAATAAAAAAATTGAAATGACATTGTATGGAGGTCAAATAAACCCAACTGGGTATTGCCACAGCACTCTATGACTGTGTCCCAAATGGCACACTCTTCCCTTTATAGTGCACTACTTTGATCAAGGCCCATAGGGCTCTGGTCAAAAGTAGTGCACTATCCATTGTTGCACCCCTATTACTAGTCTGTTCAATCTCTCTTTCGTATCGTCTGAGATTCCTAAAGATTGGAAAGTGGCCGCGAACATCCCACTCTTCAAAGGGGAAGACACTCTAGACCCAAACTGTTACAGACCTATATCCATCCTACCTTTCTAAAGTCTTCGAAAGCCAAGTGAACAAACAGATCACCAACCATTTTGAATCCCACCGTAACTCCTCCGCTAAGCAATCTGGTTTCCAAGCTGGTCACGGGTGCACCTCAGCCACGCTCAAGGTCCTAAATGATATCATAACCGCCATCGATAAAAGACAGTACTGTGCAGCCGTCTTCATCGACCTCATCCAGGCTTTCGACTCTGTCAATCACCGTATTCTTATCGGCAGACTCAACAGCCTTGGTTTCTCTAATGACTGCCTTGCCTGGTTCACTAACTACTTCTCAGAGTTCAGTGTGTCAAATTGGAGGGCCTGTTGTCTGGACCTCTGGCAGTCTCTATGGGAGTGCCACAGGGTTCAATTCTCGGGCCGACTCTTTTCTCTGTATATATCAATGATGTCGCTCTTGCTGCGGGTGATTATTTGATCCACCTCTACGCAGACGACACCATTCTGTATACATCTGGCCCTTCTTTGGACACTGTGTTAACAAACCTCCAAAAGAGCTTCAATGCCATACAACACTCCTTCCGTGGCCTCCACTGCTCTTAAATGCTAGTAAAACGAAATGCATGCTCTTCAACCGATCATTGCCCGCACCCGCCCGCCTGACTAGCATAACTACTCTGGATGGTTATGACTTAGAACATGTGGACAACTGTAAATACCTAGGTGTCTGTAAACTCTCCTTCCAGACTCACATTAAGGATCTCCAATCCAAAATTAAATCTAGAATCGGCATCCTATTTCGCAACAAAGCCTCCTTCACTCATGCTGCTAAACACACCCTCGTAAGACTGACTATCCTACCGATCCTTGACTACGGTGATGTCATTTACAAAATAGCCTCAAACACTCTACTCAGCAAATAGAATGCAGTCTATCACAGTGCCATCCGTTTTGTCACCAAAGCCCCATTTACTACCCACCATTGCGACCTGGATGCTCTCGTTGGCTGGTCCTCGCTACAAATTCATGGCCAAACCCACTGGCTCCAGGTCATCGATAAGTCTTTGCTAGGTAAAGCTCTGCCTTATCTCAGCTCATTGGTCACCATAGCAATATCCACCCGTAGCACGCGCTCCAGCAGGTATATCTCACTGGTCATCCTCAAAGCCAACGCCTGCTTTGGCTGCCTTTCCTTCCAGTTCTCTGCTGCCAATAACTGGAAAGCATTGCAAAAATCACTGAATTTGGGGACTTATATCTCCCTCACTAGCTTTAAGCATCAGCTGTCAGAGCAGCTTACCGATCGCTGCAGCTGTAAACAGCCCATCTGTAAATAGCCCATCAAACCAACTACCTTCCTCATCCCCATATTTGTTTTTGTTTTTCTGCTCTTTTGCACACCAGTATTTCTACTTGCACATCCTCATCTGCACATCTATCACTCCAGTGTTAATTGCTAAATTGTAATTACTACGCAACTATGGCCTATTCATTGCCTTACCTCCTTACTTCGTTTGCACACACTGTATACATATTTTTCTATTGTGTTATTGACTGTACGTTTGTTTATCCCATGTGTAACTCTGTGTTATTGTTTTTGTCGCACTGCTTTTGCTTTATCTTGACCAGATCGCAGTTGTAAATGAGAACTTGTTCTCAACTGGCCTACCTGGTTAAATAAAGGTGAAATAAAAAATAAAAAAATGAAGGGAAGAGGGATTTCATTTGGAATGCTGCCTATTTCTCTCCGAAGGAGTGAACTCCACTTTTTTATTGAACATTCGTAGAGGGATAGTGGGGTAAAATAGGATATGAGAGTATCAAAAGGTAGTGGGACAGATGCGAACACACACCGATACAGGTACATGTGGCTTGGGGTATACAGCACTAACCACTAGACCAGGGTTTCCAAACGCGGTCCTGGGGCCCCCCCTGGGAGCACGTTTTGTTTTCTGCCAGAGCACTACACAGCTGATTAAAATAATGCAGGCTTGATGAGGAGTTGGATATTTGAATCAGCTATGTAGTGCTAGGGCAAAAAAAACGAAACGTGCACCCAGGGGGGGCCCTGGGACCGAGTTTGGGAAACCCTGCACTAGACCACCCATGCCACAGCGCTTCATTTCTACCAGAAAGCTCTGTGTGTGTTCCCTCAGATATTGACAACTCAGAGTCTGGTATTGTGGTAGTGCTGCAGGTTCCAAACCACATATACACGCTGGCGACAGAGTTCTATATTCCTCCTCGGCCCCTACTCTCTGCCTCCCTTTGTATCTGTCCCCCTCTCTACAGTCCAACTGTCACTATCCATAAACAATATATATATACAAACATATATATTGACAACTCCTCTGTGTGGGTTCTCCTCTCTCAGATATCGATGAGTGTGCCACCCAGATGCACTACTGCCAGGCTAACACGGCGTGTGTGAACCTACCCGGCAGCCATCGCTGTGAATGTCTACCTGGCTTCATCAGAGTGGATGACTATTCCTGCACAGGTAGGCCAAATATGCACACACACACACACACACACACACACACACACACACACACACACACACACACACACACACACACACACACACACACACTTTGAACATTGTGGTAGGCCAACACAAACACACACCCACACATACACTTCCTAATTTTCCGTACCTAACATCCTGAGGATTACCGGTCATTTCAAATCAAATTTTATTTGTCACATGCGCCGAATACAACAGGTGTAGACCTTACAGTGAAATGCTTGCCAACCTTGAGGGCAAGTATTGTGTCTTGGTAAACACAGAGTGCACTCACTTCTCACAGTTAACACACAACTCTCACAGTGCTAAAGTAGGCCAGATTAATCCTCTCAGTTTGTTTTAGTCTGAGATTTGTACAAAACTACAGAACAGGGGCAGTACAATGTTTCTCAGAGAAGGAGTGCTGATTTAGGATCAGTTTAGCCCTTTAGATCACATGGACCCGGAGAGCTGAACCTATATCAGCACTCTGAGAAGCTTGAAAACAGAGTTTTATAATTTTATAGTTTTACTCAGTGCTGGTTGAGAGAAGCAACACATTACAGCTCATGGTGACTTGAGCATCCTTCTCTCTTTGCCTCTCAGAAGACCGTGAGTGGTTGTGAGAGCTATTTGACCTCAGGTCGGTGTACTCTGGAGCCACACACACTGTCCTTCAGCTGGAGAGGGGTCAGGACGCAGCTCCACACTGTTGTCAAACTGGGGTCAGGACGTGGCCACTGTCGTGGAAATTTAGTACTGAGAGAGACTTGGTAATTTCTTCAAACAATCATCTTTATTTAAAATTGATTAATTATTGCAATAATGAGGCTGGTCGACCCCACACCCTTGAGTGTTTGACCGAGTAACCTAACTTTTATACAAATGCAGAGCACTATATATAGCTGACACTAACAATGCTCAGTCATGGTTGGTTCCACCCCTCCCATGCAGACCAAGGAGCATCATAATGCACTCTGGGTTCATCCTGTCATTATCTGCACGGGGTTGTTGTCTTAACCCCACCCTGGCTTAGTTTCCCAGTTGCAAGGATGATTTTGAGACAATTAGGGATTGTTCTACTCCTAAGCTATCTCTTGTAAAACACATCGTCTATGTAATGCAGTCTTTAACTCATTTTTGTCAGCTCAAGCCATCTCCAGTGACCATAAACCCAGATTAGCTGCAGGGAACTAGAGTGGAGCCCATGAAAACACAGACACTAGTAGGACAGAAATGCCTTACTATTAGGTAAATATTAATTATTAACCATTAATATCAAATAGATCAGTTGAATACGTCATTTTTCTAGCACACTACACACTGCAGTTAAACTGGGGCTGTCAGGTCAAGAGACCGTTTTAATAAGGTGGGAAAGACGTGAGAGGAAGGGGGGTGGGGGGGGGGGGGGGTGTTGGAGATGCAGACCTTATATCAGATGAACAAACTAGCTAATTAAGTTTAAGGCCCAATCCTGAATCAGAAAAACATCCAAATGGAAGCCCCCATACCACTTGGTTTGCCATCTAAGGGATGGGGCTGGTGAAATGTAATAATTCTCAAATTAGATAGACCAAGCTTTAGATGCAAGGATTGACAGTCTGTGAGGTGAAACCATATTTTAAGGCTATACATTGTTTCCATATCACAGATTGGGCCTTTGAATTATGAAAATGTGCACATCTTCTGTCTGTTGACATTGGCTGGGACTCTTCATCTGATTCAAGAAGCCAAATTTGTGTTTACTTCCGATACTTACTGATTTCGTGAAATTAAACCGCTTGCCACATTCCTCTGGGCATGCAATGCCTCCAATTAGGTTTTGTTGTGGTGGATTATTCTATGTGTGCATGCTAAATGGCACCCTATTCCCTACAGTATATAGTGCACTACTTATGACCAGGGCCCATAGGGAATAAGGCAACCATTTGGGATACAGGCTATGCATTTAGTGGCGTGCAGATTATCAACAGAATAGCTCATCAGCAACAGTGTTTTCGAGGATGTAATAATCCAAAAACCAACTGAATACCGCCATTGATTTGTCTTATTGGAAAATCAAAATTCACATTTCCAAATGACACCACCTCCTCTGTCATTTCTTACATCTAGCATGTCAGATTGTTAGCCAATTCTGCTAGGGAATGGAGGAATGTTAATAAGATGGGGAAGTTATTTGTTTCAATGTAGAGTGAATTTGACCTCTGAGTGACTTTTCATTTCCTGTCCATGCAGTTTGTTGACAAGTAACTCGGGGCAGTACAAAGGGGCAGTATTGAGTAGCTTGGATAAAAGGTGCCCATTTCAAACGGCCTCATACTCAATTCTTGCTCGTACAATATGCATATTATTATTACTATTGGATAGAAAACACTCTCAAGTTTCTAAAACCGTTTGAATTATATCTGTGAGTAAAACAGAACTCATTTTGCAGCAAACTTCCTGTCAGAAAGTGAAAAATCTGAACTCGAGGCTCTGTTCCAGGGCCTCCCTAATCGTTTGCTTGAATTCTATTAGTATACATGCACTTCATACGCCTTCCACTAGATGTCAATAGGCTGTGAGAGGTGAAATGGGGTCTCAAGCTCTTTCTATGGTCAAAAGAGACAGCTTGGAATGACAGGACCCCAATTTCCTCTGTTCAGGAAGACGCAGGAAAGGACTTCCGCATTGGCTTCTGAAAAGCTTTTGTTATAGACGCCTAATATCTCCGGCTTTAGAATGTATTTAGAATTTAGTATGTATTTAGAATGTCATTTTTCCCTCTCGAATGAGCAAGTAAAACTTGCCAAGTGGCGCGAAGCTCTCCATCGTCAACAAACGCAAAGAACGGAACACGCCAAAACTCCCGAAAAAAATTCAATAATCTGATTAAACTATATTGAAAAAACATACTTTACGATGATATTGTCACATGTATCAAATAAAATCAAAGCCGGAGATATTAGTCGTCCATAACGACAGCTTATCAGAAGGCAAATCCAGGTCCCTCCTCGCGCTCTCCAGAAAACAGGAAACTGGTTACACGTCATGCCAAGAGCTATAATTCGAGTCCAGATCAAGTTACACACTCCATTTCTTCTCTCACTCCTTGTCGACATCTAGTGGAAGACGTATGAAGTGCATCTAAACTAATAAATAACAAGGACTTTAATAGGCAGCCCCTAGAAGAGAGCATCGATTTCAGATTTTTCACTTCCTGTCAGGAAGTTTGCTGCAAAATGAGTTCTGTTTTACTCACAGATATAATTCAAACGGTTTTAGAAACTAGAGAGTGTTTTCTATCCAATAGTAATAATAATATGCATATTGTTTGCAACCCAAACAGGTTAATATTTATATACAAAAACCTCAGTTTATATTGGCGCCATGTTCAGAAATGCCTCCAAAATATCCGGGGAAATTGCAGAGAGCCACGTCAAATAACAGAAATACTCATCATAAACTTTGATGAAAGATACATGTTTTACATAGATTTAAAGATTCACTTGTTCTTAATGCAACCACTGCGTAAGATTTCAAAAAGCTTTACGGCAAAACACAATATTCAATCATCTGAAATCAGCCACAAAAGCAAGCCATACAGTTATCCGCCAAATTGTGCAGTCAACAAAACTCATAAAAAGCATTATAAATCTTAATTTACCTTTGCTGATCTTCGTCGGAATGCACTCCCAGGACTCCCACTTCCACAAGAAATGTTCGTTTTTGTTCGGTAATGTCCATCATTTATGTCCAAATATCTACTTTTGTTAGCGCATTTGGTAAACAAATCCAAAGTCAAGCGCGTTCACTAAAACCTGACGAAATGTCCAAAAGTTCCGTAACAGTCAGTAGAAACATGTCAAACGATGTATTGAATCAATCTTTAGAATGTTATTAATATAAGTCTTGAATAACGTTCCAACCGGAGAATTACATTGACTTCAGATGAGCGATGGAACAGAGCTCCTTCTCATGTGAACGCGCATGGTTAGAGCATGGTCAGGTCATGGCAGACCTAACTAATTCTCCTCTCATTCGGCCCCCCTTCACAGTAGAGGCATCAGACAAAGTTCTACAGACTGTTGACATCTAGTGGAAGCCTTGGGAAGTGTGATTTCAATAGGATCTTGGTTGAAAATCGATCAGCCTCGTAATTCCCACATCCTGTTTGGATTTTTTCTCAGGTTTTTGCCTGCCATATGAGTTCTGTTATACTCACAGACATCATTCAAACAGTTTTAGAAACTTCAGAGTGTTTTATATCCAATATGAATAATAATATGCATATATTAGCAACTGGGACTGAGGAGCATGCAGTTTAATATGGGCACCTCTGTGCACATTTCATCCAAGCTACTCAATACTGCCCCTTCAGCCATAAGAAGTTAAAAATGTCAGTGAAGACACTTCCCAGTTGGTCAGTGCATGCTCGGAGTACACGTCCTGCTAATCCGTCTGGCCTTGCGGCCTTGTGAATGTTGACCTGTTTAAAGGTCTTACTCACATCGGCTGCGGAGAGCGTAATCGCACAGTCATCCGGAACAGCTGATGCTCTCATGCATGTTTCAGTGTTACTTGCCTCGAAGTGAGCATAGAAGTTATTTAGCTCGTCTCGTAAGCTCGTGTCACTGGGAAGCTCTCCTCTCTTTGTCGTCTGTTATTATTTACAAGCCCTGCCACATCCGACGAGCATCGGAGCTGGTGTAGTACGATTCGATCTTAGTCCTGTATTGATGCTTTGCCCGTTTGATGGTTCGTCAGAGGGCATAGCGGGATTTCTTATAAGCTTCCGGGTTAGAGTCCCGCTACTTGAAAGCGGCAGCTCTACCCTTTAGCTCAGTGCGGATGTTGCCTATAATCCATGGTACAGTCACTGTGGGGACGACTTCATCGATGCACTTACTGATGAAGCCATTGACTGATGTGGTGCCATCGGAAGAATCCTGAAACATATTCCAGTCTGTGCTAGCAAAACAGTCCTGTAGTTTAGCATCTGCTTCATCTGACCACTTTTCTATTGACCGAGTCACTGGTGCTTCCTGCTTTCATTTTTGCTTGTCAGCAGGAATCATGAGGATGGAATTATGGTCAGATTTGCCAAATGGAGGGTGAGGGAGAGCTTTGTAGTGTCTCTGTGTGTGGAGTAAAGGTGGTCTAGAGTTTTTTCCCTCTGGTTGCATATTTAACATGCTGATAGAAATTAGGTAAAACAGATTTATGTTTCCCTTCATTAAAGTCCCTGGCCACTAGGAGCGCCGCTTCTGGATGAGCATTTTCCTGTTTTCTTATGGCGGTATACAACTCATTGAGTGCGGTCTTAGTGCCAGCAATGGTCTGTGGTGGCATGTAGACAGCTACGAAAAATACAGATAAAATCTCTCTAGGTACATAGTGTGGTCTACAGCTTATTATGAGATACTCTACCTCAGGCGAACAAAACCTTGAGGAGACTTCCTTAGATATTGTGCACCAGTTGTTGTTTAAGAAATATACATAGACCACCACCCCTTGTCTTACCAGAGGCTGCTGTTTCATCCTGCCGATACAGTGTACAACCCTCCAGCTTTATGTTATTCATGTCGTTGTTCAGCCACAACTCGGGGAAACATAAGATATTACAGTTTTTAGTGTCCCATTGGTAGGATATATGTGCTTTTAAATGTGCCAGCGATTGTACGTTGGCCAATAGGACCGATAGCAAAGGTAGATTTGCCACTCACTGGCAGATCCTCACAAGGCACCCCGATCTCCTTCCTCTATACCTCTTCCGTCTCCTTCTCCTGCAAATGACAGGGATGAGGGCCTGTTCGGGTGTCTGACGTAAATCCCTCTTGTCCGACTCAAAGAAAATGTTTTCATCTAATTCAAGTTGAGTAATTACTGTTCTGATGTCCAGAAGCTCTTTTCGGACCACGAGACGGTAGCAGCAACATTATGTACAAAACAAGTTACAAACAATGCGAAAAAACAAACAAAATAGCACGGTTGGTTAAGAGCCAATAAAACGTCAGCCATCCTCTCCTGCGCCATTACTTTGGCTGCCCTGTGGAAGTCCGTTGTCCAAGGCTTGTTGAATGCATGCAATGAAACAATAAGAAGAAGAAAAAAAACTAAATTAGGACACTGAAAACATTTTATTTTGGCATCTTAAAAAGGTAGACATTGAGTTATACCTAGTATGGCAATTCATATTTTTCCAAAATTAATTATTCATACCCTAAAAAATGCTGGATTAAAAAGTACCCAATTTGGGTCAATATTTGACTAACAGCATTGGGTTAATTAAACCCAGTGAGGTTTTGTTGTGTTTCCAACCCAGCACCTTGGGTTGAGCACTTGACCCAGCTGCTGGGTAAATTAGAACATATTTCTGGGTTAGAACAACTCAGCGTGTTTGGTAACTTTTTATGTAATCCTTGGGTTATTTTCAATGTAATCCTAGTTTCAATTTTGCTGATATACACTACCGGTCAAAGGTTTTAGAACACCTACTCATTCAAGGGTTTTTCTATGTTTTTACTATTTTCCACATTGTAGTAACCAAAAAAGTGATAAACAAATCTAAATATATTTTATATTTGAGATTATTCAAATAGCCACCCTTTGCCTTGATGACAGCTTTGACTGGTGTCCTTAGTTTGATTGAAGGCCTCAATCTTTATTTTTGCAAAAATATGATAGCTAACTTTACCTAGCTAAACATTTGCTAGTCAGTGGCACAGACAGATTAAAACTTGTATCAACAAAATGTGTTTCATTCTATCCCATAACACATGGCATCATTTAGCTATTAAAAGTTTATTAGGAAGTTGAATTAATAAATTAGATGCTCACCGGACAACTTTGGTAGGTAGCTAGCTAGAAAGTTTGATTTCAATTTTCCAACAGATTTTTCGAATCCCCCTGATTGGACATCACCGGTTACTGGTCTTGGATCTCTTGTGTTCACCAGAAATGGCTTCTGGTAAACTGTTTGCCACTAGTGGCAATACATGTTATTGCCACAGGTTGCCACAGATTCACCACTAGTAGCAAACGTCTGAAAACTCCTGCCAACATTATGTGGCACACTATTCAGTTTGCAGCAAATTTGCGGGAAGTTTGCCGCAACAAATACATTTTTGTAAGGGAGGTCAGGTGGTTCAGACACTGGATTTGTATCATGATGTATGTACGTATACGTGTTTCTCCAAAAAAAACATGGGTATGCTGTACATGACAGGGGCAGGTGTGTGGGGGTGTGAGTCTAAAGCCAAACAAGCCCACATCCAGGCCCCGTGGTCTTGGGGGGGAGGAATAGCACTTATTCCCGTGATGATACTGTGTGAGAGTAGTTCCTACAAAACAG
Organism: Salvelinus namaycush; assembly: GCF_016432855.1. Lineage (NCBI taxonomy): Eukaryota > Metazoa > Chordata > Actinopteri > Salmoniformes > Salmonidae > Salvelinus > Salvelinus namaycush. Next base: position 50,352,419 of record NC_052307.1, read on the forward strand.
GTCATGTTCTTTTGGGAGTTTACTACATAACTGTTTGTTCAAACCCTTTTGAAAGTGACTTTGCCCACCATATCCATAAACAAAGTGTTGCTGTCAGCCTGCAATTAGCGTCGCTATCTTTAAGCCTATCCAAATAGTATACTAGACTTTAAGCTGTTTTCTACACCAGAAAGATGTTTAATGGGATACTTCGGGATTTTGTCAATGAGGCCCTTTATCTACAAGTCAGATGAACTTGTGGATAACGTTCATGGGATCTTTTATTTCAGCTCATGAAACATACAACAAACAAAAATATTAACGCAAAATGTAAAGTGTTGGTCCCATGTTTCATGACCTGAAATAAAAGATCCCATAAATGTTCCATCTACACAAAAAGCCTACATCTATCATATTGTGTGCACAAATTTGTTTACATCCCTGTTAGTGAGCATTTCTCATTTGGCAAGTTAATCCATCCATCTGACAGGTGTGGCATATTAAGAAGCTGATTAAACATCATGCTCATTACACAGTTGCACCTTGTGCTGGGACAATAAAAGGATACTCTAAATTGTGGAGTTTTGTCACAACACAATGCCACAGATGTCTCATGTTTTGAGGGAGAGTGCAATTGGCATGCTGACTGCAGGAATGTCAACCAGATCTGTTGCCAGATAATTTAATGTTAATTTCTCTACCATAAGCCCCCTCCAACATCATTTTAGAGAATTTGGCAGTACTTCCAACCGGCCTCATAATCGCAGACAGTGTATGGTGTCATGTGGACGAACGGCTTGCTGATGTTCACAACGTTGACAGAGTGCCCCATGGTGGCGGTAGGGGTTATGGTATGGGCAGGCATAAGCTACGAGCACAATTGCATTTTACCAATTGCAATTTGCTTTGCACAGAGATACCATGATGAGATCCAGAGGCCCATTGTCGTGCCACTCATCCATCGCCATCACCTCATGTTTCAGCATGACATTGCACGGCCCCATGTCGCAAGGATCTGTATACTGAAAATGCAGAAAATGTCCCAGTTCTTCCATGGCCTGCATACTCACCAAACATGTCACCCATTGAGCACGTTTTGGATGCTCTGGATCGATGTGGACAGCATGTTCCAGTTCCCGCCAATATCCAGCAACTTCGCGCAGCCATTAAAGAGTGGGACAAAATTCCACAGGCTACAATCAACAGCCTGATCAACTCTATGTGAAGGCAAATACATGAGGCAAATGGTGGTCACCAGATACTGACTGGTTTTCTGATCCACGCCCCTATCTTTTTTTGAAGGTATCTGTGACCAACAGCTGCGTGTCTGTATTCCCAGTCATGTGAAATCCATAGATTAGGGCCTAAAACTATAAATGCATTTCAATTGACTGATTTCCTTATATTAATTTTAACTCAGCAAAATATTAACAATTGTTGCATGTTGTATTTATATTTTTGCTCAGTACATTAAAAAACAAAAACACAGTCATGTGAAGCACAAACTAAACATCACAAATTACCCAGAAAAATTCCTCCACAAATTAGTCCTCAATCAATACTTTAAATTGCCCGAACTGCACCAGAACATCAAAGATGGAGGAGATCCTTGCCGAGTGTGATCAAGCAACCCAAATTCAGGAGGTAATGTGTCAACACCTCCGTCTCCTGGCTACCCCTGACTTTGAGGTGTGTAAGAAAGCAGAGATACTAAGCTATGTGCAATTGTTTAAAAAAAGTCATGCCAAGGATCAATTAGCAAGTTGATTTTGAATTTTAAGAGTGAAGTATCCCATATATATACACTGCTCAAAAAAATAAAGGGAACACTTAAACAACACAATGTAACTCCAAGTCAATCACACTTCTGTGAAATCAAACTGTCCACTTAGGAAGCAACACTGATTGACAATAAATGTCACATGCTGTTGTGCAAATGGAATGACAAAAGGTGGAAATTATAGGCAATTAGCAAGACACCCCCAATAAAGGAGTGGTTCTGCAGGTGGTGACCACAGACCACTTCTCAGTTCCTATGCTTCCTGGCTGATGTTTTGGTCACTTTTGAATGCTGGTGGTGCTCTCACTCTAGTGGTAGCATGAGACGGAGTCTACAACCCACACAAGTGGCTCAGGTAGTGCAGCTCATCCAGGATGGCACATCAATGCGAGCTGTGGCAAGAAGGTTTGCTGTGTCTGTCAGCGTAGTGTCCAGAGCATGGAGGCGCTACCAGGAGACAGGCCAGTACATCAGGAGACGTGGAGGAGGCCGTAGGAGGGCAACAACCCAGCAGCAGGACCGCTACCTCCGCCTTTGTGCAAGGAGGAGCACTGCCAGAGCCCTGCAAAATGACCTCCAGCAGGCCACAAATGTGCATGTGTCTGCTCAATCAGTCAGAAACAGACTCCATGAGGGTGGTATGAGGGCCCGACGTCCACAGGTGGGGGTTGTGCTTACAGCCCAATACCGTGCAGGACGTTTGGCATTTGCCAGAGAACACCAAGATTGGCAAATTCGCCATTGGCGCCCTGTGCTCTTCACAGATGAAAGCAGGTTCACACTGAGCACATGTGACAGACGTGACAGTCTGGAGACGCCGTGGAGAACGTTCTGCTGCCTGCAACATCCTCCAGCATGGGTCAGTCATGGTGTGGGGTGGCATTTCTTTGAGGGGCCGCACAGCCCACCATGGGCTCGCCAGAGGTAGCCTGACTGCCATTAGGTACCGAGATGAGATCCTCAGACCCCTTGTGAGACCATATGCTGACACATGCACATTTGTGGCCTGCTGGAGGTCATTTTGCAGGGCTCTGGCAGTGCTCCTCCTTGCACAAAGGCGGAGGTAGCGGTCCTGCTGCTGGGTTGTTGCCCTCCTACGGCCTCCTCCACGTCTCCTGATGTACTGGCCTGTCTCCTGGTAGCGCCTCCATGCTCTGGACACTACGCTGACAGACACAGCAAACCTTCTTGCCACAGCTCGCATTGATGTGCCATCCTGGATGAGCTGCACTACCTGAGCCACTTGTGTGGGTTGTAGACTCCGTCTCATGCTACCACTAGAGTGAGAGCACCGCCAGCATTCAAAAGTGACCAAAACATCAGCCAGGAAGCATAGGAACTGAGAAGTGGTCTGTGGTCACCACCTGCAGAATCACTCCTTTATTGGGGGTGTCTTGCTAATTGCCTATAATTTCCACCTTTTGTCTATTCCATTTGCACAACAGCATGTGAAATTTATTGTCAATCAGTGTTGCTTCCTAAGTGGACAGTTTGATTTCACAGAAGTGTGATTGACTTGGAGTTACATTGTGTTGTTTAAGTGTTCCCTTTATTTTTTTGAGCAGTGTATATATATATATACACACACACACACACACACACGTTCAAAAGCTTGGGGTCATTTAGAAAAATGTTCCATTAAAATAACAAAATTGATCAGAAATACAGTGTAGACATTGTTGTAAATGACTATTGTAGCTGGATACGGCAGATTTGTAATGGAATATCTACATAGGCGTACAGAGGCCCATTATTAGCAACCATCACTCCTGTGTTCCTATGGCACGTTGTGTTCGCTAATCCAAGTTGATCATTTTAAAAGGCTAATTGATCATAAGAAAACTCTTATGCAATTATGTTAGCACAGCTGAAAACTGTTGTCCTGATTAAAGAAGCAATAAAACTGGCCTTCTTTAGACTACTTGAGTATCTGGAGCATCAGCATTTGTGGGGTTGATTACAGGTTCAAAATGGCCAGAAACAAAGAACTTTCTTCTGAAACTCATCAGTCTATTATTGTTCTGAGAAATGAAGGCTATTCCATGCGAGAAATTGCCAAGAAACTGAAGATCTCGTACAACGCTGTGTACTACTCCCTTCATGTACGAAGGCAGAGGAAGAGAGGCTATGCATCAAAAAACAGCATGCGCGCACACACATACACACAAACCCACACAGAGCAGAATGTCTTTTGAATAAGCAGCATATTATGGGAGATAGACATCAGTCCTGATAGCGGTATGCTTTGACGCCGAAGAGTGCCAGACACTGGGGACATGATTCATACATTAAATCTTTATAGAGGAGCTAAATATAAATGCTATATTCTCAAAGCCAATTACGGATGGATGAGATCTGCAATGTGCAAGCTCGGAGTGAAACTCAAAGCGTCTGCTGAACTTTCCCTCTTGTATTTTATTTTATGGGTCTTTCTAAATTGGTTAGTAACGAGCCAGCCTGCTGGCGTGACCTCCATTTTGAAGAGTTAATGTATACTGGTGGGGTTGCCAAGGTTCCCACGCCCGTCACACCTCAGCTCTACATTCATTACTTGTATAATTGGAATTGGATTTTATTACATTTTCATTATTCATAAAATGTATCTGGGGTAAATATAATCTTTTCCATCTCTAGAATTTCTGAAAAATAAATGTGCCAACTGTTGCATAAAATGTATCTTGCGGTGGATTACCGCAAATCGCGTATTGTCGGGCTACAACAGTGTGCCTTGATATTGCAAATCTATAAATTATAACTAAATAAACCCCCAAGCAATTGGACATATGGATTGGTTGAGTGAGTAGCAATTTGGCCGAGGCATTTGCATTGGTGGATCACACTGTACAAAACGTGATCGCAGCCATTTGACCAGAGAGCCTAAAGTGTTAGCCAGTTATGGGAGCTCCCAGCCATAGAAAAACAATTAAATTGTCAACAAATTTTTAAGTAATACATAGTTAACATGTTAAGGTACCTAATGCAGGTCAAACCAAGTACATGTTATTTACCAAATCATTAAAAAAAATATCTGATTTATGCATACGTACTTTGGATGGTGTCCTCATTGATCGTGTCCCCACCTATACATATCTGGGCATCTGGATTGACAAAAAGCTAACTTTCAAAAAGCATGTTGATGAGTTAAGAAATTAAGAATTCAAATAGGCTTCTATAGGAACTGGTCCTGTCTTTTTTTAAATAGCTGAAAACAAATCATTCAGTCAACATTCCGATTATTGACTATGGCAATATCGTCTATATGAATGCAGCTGCCACTGTGTCGACGTCATTGAATGCAGTTTATCATAGCAAATTGCGCTTTTTTACGGGTGATAGGTTTAGTACACATCATTGCATTTTGTATCAGAATGTGCGCTGGCCCTTCTTTTTTTTTTCACCTTTATTTAACCAGGTAGGCTAGTTGAGAACAAGTTCTCATTTACAACTGCGACCTGGCCAAGATAAAGCATAGCAGTGTGAACAGACAACAACACAGAGTTACACATGGAGTAAACAATAAACAAGTCAATAACACAGTAGGAAAAAAAATGAGTCTATATACATTGTGTGCAAAAGGCATGAGGAGGTAGGCAATAAATAGGCCATAGGAGCGAATAATTACAATTTAGCAGATTAACACTGGAGTGATAAATCATCAGATGATCATGAGCAAGTAGAGATACTGGTGTGCAAAAGAGCAGAAAAGTAAATAAATAAAAACAGTAAGGAGATGAGGTAGGTAAATTGGGTGGGCTGTTTACAGATGGACTATGTACAGCTGCAGTGATCGGTTAGCTGCTCAGCTGCAGCGATCGGTTAGCTGCTCAGATAGCAGATGTTTAAAGTTGGTGAGGGAAATTAAAGTCTCCAACTTCAGCGATTTTTGCAATTCGTTCCAGTCACAGACAGCAGAGAACTGGAAGGAAAGGCGGCCAAATGAGGTGTTGGCTTTTGGGATGATCAGTGAGATATACCTGCTGGAGCGTGCTTCGGGTGGGTGTTGTTATCGTGACCAGTGAACTGAGATAAGGCGGAGCTTTACCTAGCATGGACTTATAGATGACCTGGAGCCAGTGGGTCTGGCACCGAATATGTAGCGAGGGCCAGCCGACTAGAGCATACAGGTCGCAGTGGTGGGTGCTATAAGGTGTTTTAGTAACAAAACGGATGGCACTATGATAAACTGCATCTAGTTTGCTGAGTAGAGTATTGGAAGCTATTTTGTAGATGACATCGCCGAAGTCGAGGATCGGTAGGATAGTCAGTTTTACTAGGGTAAGTTTGGCGGCGTGAGTGAAGGAGGCTTTGTTGCGAAATAGAAAGCCGATTCTTGATTTGATTTGGGATTGGAGATGTTTAATATGAGTCTGGAAGTAGAGTTTACAGTCTAGCCAGACACCTAGGTATTTATAGATGTCCACATATTCTAGGTCGGAACCGTCCAGGGTGGTGATGCTAGTCGGGCGGGCGGGTGCAGGCAGCGAACGGTTGAAAAGCATGCATTTGGTTTTACTAGCGTTTAAGAGCAGTTGGAGGCCACGGAAGGAGTGTTGTATGGCATTGAAGCTCGAGGAGGTTAGATAGCACAGTGTCCAAGGAAGGGCCAGAAGTATACAGAATGGTGTCTTCTGCGTAGAGGTGGATCAGAGACTCACCAGCAGCAAGAGTGACATCATTGATATATACAGAGAAAAGAGTCGGCCCGAGAATTGAACCCTGTGGGACCCCCATAGAGACTGCCAGAGGACCGGACAACATGCCCTCCGATTTGACACACTGAACTCTGTCTGCAAAGTAGTTGGTGAACCAGGCAAGGCAGTCATCAGAAAAACCGAGGCTACTGAGTCTGCCGATAAGAATATGGTGATTGACAGAGTCGACAGCCTTGGCCAGGTCGATGAAGACGGCTGCACAGTACTGTCTTTTATCGATGGCGGTTATGATATCGTTTAGTACCTTGAGCGTGGCTGATGTGCACCCGTGACTGGCTCGGAAACCGGATTGCACAGCGGAGAAGGTACGGTGGGATTCGAGATGGTCAGTGATCTGTTTATTAACTTGGCTTTCAAAGACCTTAGATAGGCAGGGCAGGATGGATCTAGGTCTGTAACAGTTTGGGTCCAGGGTGTCTCCACCTTTGAAGAGGGGGATGACCGCGGCAGCTTTCCAATCCTTGGGGATCTCAGACGATATGAAAGAGAGGTTGAACAGGCTGGTAATAGGGGTTGCGACAATGGCGGCGGATAGTTTCAGAAATAGAGGGTCTAGATTGTCAAGCCCAGCTGATTTGTATGTGTCCAGGTTTTGCAGCTCTTTCAGAACATCTGCTATCTGGATTTGGGTAAAGGAGAAGCTGGGGACGCTTGGGCGAGTAGCTGCGGGGGGGGGCGGAGCTGTTGGCCAAGGTTGGAGTAGCCAGGTGGAAGGCATGGCCAGCCGTTGAGAAATGCTTGTTGAAGTTTCCGATTATCATGGATTTATCGGTGGTGACCGTGTTACCTAGCCTCAGTGCAGTGGGCAGCTGGGAGGAGGTGCTCTTGTTCTCCATGGACTTTACAGTGTCCCAGAACTTTTTGGAGTTAGAGCTACAGGATGCAAATTTCTGCTTGAAAAAGCTAGCCTTTGCTTTCCTGACTGACTGCGTGTATTGGTTCCTGACTTCCCTGAACAGTTGCATATCGCGGGGACTATTCGATGCTATTGTAGTCCACCACACTTAAAGTCACGTAGATTGATGCATTGCACTCTTTTTGTCTATAAACTCTTTTGCATAAACTTCCACCATACCTTACCTTGTTAACCTATGTGCTACTGGATCTTGGTCTCAGAATTTAATCCCTGTCAAAATAAAGGTTAAATAAATCATTAAAAAATCATGTCCATTCCAGTTTGTGAGGTTTTGGGACTAAGACTGCAGGATACTATGGAAACGCTAATGGTATCAGTCACAACAGGGCAGAATCGGACAGACCATAGGGCAGTTTGGGAAAATGCCACTTCGGGTTTCTGCACAGAATTATCAATAAGTGGCTAATAATGGGGGCCTTGAGGAACAATGGACCAGTGTGGGGGGCCTCAAATAGAAAAAAAGTTGTCTGGTGTGTTAGAAATGCTCTGGCTGGTTTCTGGACCCAGTCCTTTCCTGCGACAGGGTAGACAAGCCCAATATCCTCAGGCATAAACCCTCAAACATTCTACTGTAGGTGCATACAGCTTCTCCTATTACAGATAAGCCATTATCTAAAATTCAATTTTAACTGTTGACCTTCCAACTGTTTACGTTCAACTATTTACCGTCTACCTTTTTTAACTTCACTAGGGTAGGGGGCAGCATTGGGAAGTTTGGATAAAAAGCGTGCCCAGAGTAAACTGCCTGTTACTCAGGCCCAGAAGCTAGAATATGCATATAATTAGTAGATTTGGATAGAAAACTCTAAAGTTTCCAAAACTGTTAAAATAATGTCTGAGTATAACAGAACTCATATGGAAGGTGAAAACCTGAGAAAAATCCAACCAGGAAGTGGGAATTCTGAGGTTTGTAGTTTAACTTCTCTAGGGTAGTGGGCAGCATTTTCACGTTTGGATGAAAAGCATACCCAGATTCAACTGCCAGTTACTCATCCCCAGGAGATAAGATATGCATATTATTAGTAGATTTGGATGGAAAACACTCTGAAGTTTCTAAAACTGTTTGAATCATGTCTGTGAGTATAATATAACTTATTTAGCAGGTGAAACCCCGAGGACAAACCATTCAAATTTTTTTGTTGTTGAGGTCACTGTCTTTTCAATGAGTTTTAATTGGGAAACCAGATTTCTAAGCGAATTGCTTGCAGTTCCTACCGCTTCCACTAGATGTCAACAGTGCTGAGTAATAGGTTGAGGTTATTCCTTTGTGTAATGAAGAAATACGGCCATCTTGAAGTCGAGGCACTCCAGGTGTCCTGGACATGCGCTTCAATCAAACAGAAGGCATGCTACATATCATTGTAATCCTGTATTGAACACATATCAACCCGTCTTCAATTTTATCGATTATTAACGTTAAAAAACACCTAAAGTTGTATTACAAAAGTAGTTTGACATTTTTTGGCAAAGTTTACAGGTAACCATTGAGATATTTTGTCGTCACGTTTTTGAGCAAGTTGGAACCGGTGACATTTTGGATATATATCGACAGAATTAAATCGAACAAAAGGACCATTTGTGATGTTTATGGGACATATTGGAGTGCCAACAACAGAAGCTCGTCAAAGGTAAGGCATGAATTATATTTGTATTTCTGCGTTTTGTGTCGCGCCTGCTGGGTTGAAATGTTTTCTCTCTTTTGTTTAATATAAGTGCTATGCTCAGATAATAGCATCGTATGCTTTCGCTGAAAAGCCTATTTGAATTCTGACATGTTGGCTGGATTCAACCAGTGTAGCTTTAATTTGGTATCTTTCATGTGTGATTTAATGAAAGTTAGATTTTATAGTCATTCATTTTAATTTGGCGCTCTGCATTTTCTCAGGCTTTTTGCCAAGTGATACAGTAGCGTCTTGCCTAAACTCAAATTTTTGGATATAAATATGAACTTTACCGAACAAAAAATACATGTATTGTGTAACATGAAGTCCTATGAGTCATCTGATGAAGAGTATCAAAAGTTAGTGATTCATTTTATATTTATTTCTGCTTTTTGTTACTGCTCTCTTTAACTGGAAAAAATGGCTGTCTTTTTCTGTGACTTGGCTCATACCTAACATAAGCGTTTGGTGTGCTTTCGTCGTAAAACCTTTTTGAAAATCGGACACTTTGGCTGGATTTACAACAAGTGTAGCTTTAAAATGGTGTAAAATACTTGTATGCTGGAGGAATTTAAATGCTGGGATTTCTGTTGTTTTGAATTTGGCGCCCTGTAGTTTCACTGGCTGTTGACGAGGTGGGACGCTACCGTCCCACATACCCTAGAGAGGTTAATTGAATGCCTATCGAATATCCTGTGTCTGTGGGGTCAGATTGTACTTCCTAAGGCTTCTAGTAGATGTCAACAGTCTTTAGAAGTTGTTTCAAGCTTCTATTGTGAAAGGGGAGCGAATAAGACCACTCAAAGCAAGTGGCTCAGCTGAAAGCCATGAGTTGTTTATCGCGCGTGGCCGTGAGCACGAGCTCCGTTCCCTTTCTAATGAAAACAGTATTGTCCGGTTGAAACATTATTGAATATTTATGATAAAAACACCCTAAGGATTGATTAGAAACATTGTTTGACATGTTTCTACGAACTCTAATGGAATTTTTTAGACTTTTCGTCTCAACTTTGTGCCCGTGATTTGTGCATTTGGATTACTGGACTAAACGCGAACAAAAAGGAGGTATTTGGACATAAAGATGAACTTTATCGAACAAAACAAACATTTATTGTCTAACATGGGGACCTGGGAGTGCCATCAGATGAAGATCAAAGGTAAGTGATTCATTTTAACACTATTTCTGACTTTTGTGACACCTCTCCTTGGCTGGAAAATGGCTGTATGGTTTTCTGTGGCTAGGCGCTGACCTAACATAATCGCATAGTGTGCTTTCGCCGTAAAGCCTTTTTGAAATCAGACACAGCGGCTGGATTAACAAGAAATTTCTTTAATCCTATGTATAACACTTGTATCTTTCATCAATGTTTATGATGAGTATTTCTGTAATTTGATGTGGCTCTCTGCAATTTCACCGGATGTTTGTTTGAGACAATGCATTTCTGAACATAACGCGCCAATTTCAAATTAGGTTTTTGGACATAAAGATTAACTTTATCAAACAAAACAAACATTTATTGTGTAACATGGAGTCCTGGGAGTGCCACCAGATGAAGATCAAAGGTTAGTGATTAATTTTAACACTATTTCTGACTTTTGTGACACCTCTCCTTGGCTGGAAAATGTCTGTATGGTTTTTTGTGGCTAGGCGCTGTCCTAACAAACGCATGGTGTGCGAGATTTTACTTACATCATTCTGTCGACATGAACCACGTTCGGATCTAGATGGAAATGAGTCATTACTAGAACCAAAGGAATTTGCTGACCGAAATCCACTTGAACTGTTCCTCTGCCCCCAATCTCGCATAAGGGACCCTCCAAAACTGCCTTTGTGGGTCAGTACGTACTCATCTGCCAAAACAGCACCTTCAGATGCAGTCCGTGCTATGTTCATTTATATTGGTAGCAGGACGACCAGGGACAGATTCTTTAAATTGTTCGAGGACAACCAGGTTGCACAAAATCTTTAAAACTAGTGACTGCTGACGCAGTACACCAACAATTGAATTGAATTAACAAATCCCGGGGAAAACAGTCCCATGTTGAGTTATCACCTTTCTTCAATGATCTGAAACGCTGTCGATATGCTTCAGGGACCAACTCGTAAGCATTCAGGACAGCAGTTTTAACCTTTACGTAATCGTCACCATCTATAGCGCTAGGAGATAAGCCTTTAGGTTGTTTAAAAAAAAATCCTGCTTCAACCTTTCCAAATCATGCACTTCTTTGCTGTTTCAACCTTTCCAGATCGTTGTAATGATTTAGCTTCAGTAAAAGTAACTAATTTTTCTGCTCAAATGTCAAACCAGCACTAGACACAATTGGTACATTAACCTGTTTGGCGTGCAAGCCCGACGTCGGTACACTTATGACAACAGCCAGCTCAAAGTGCAGGGCGCGAAATTCAAAATATATATTTTTTTTATATTTAACTTTCACACATTAACAAGTCCAAGACACCAGATGAAAGGTACACATCTTGTGAATCAAGCCAACATGTCCGATTTTTAAAATGTTTTACAGGGAAGACACTATGTAAATCTATTAGCTAACCACGTTAGCAAAAGACTATTCTTACTCCATCAGTTTTTTACTCCATCAGTAGCTATCACAAATTCGACCAAATAAAGATATAAATAGCCACTAACCAAGAAACAACTTCATCAGATGACAGTCTGATAACATATTTATTGTATAGCATATGTTTTGTTCGAAAAATGTGCATATTTCAGGTATAAATCATAGTTTACATTTCAGCTACAATCAGAAATTGCACCGAAAGCAGCCATAATATTTACAGACACCAACGTCAAATACCTAATTACTCATCATAAAACATTTCTGAAAAATACATAGTGTACAGCAATTGAAAGACAGGCATCTTGTGATTCCAGACAATATTTCCGATTTATTAAATGTTTTACAGCGAAAACAAAATGTAGCGTTATATTAGCGTAGCCACAATAGCCAGAAACACTTGGGCGCCCATGACCAGTTCACATGCACGACAGATATTAGAAATAGCATCATAAAATGTTTCTTACTTTTGGTGATCTTCCGTCAGAATTTTGGACAAGGTGTCCTTTGTCCAGAACAGTCGTTGTTTTGATCTGGAACGGCAAATATCCCTCTTCATTTAGCATGGGCACTTGCCAAGTGGCACGGATCACTCCAACGTCAACAAAGTCAGAGAACGGAACACGGCAAAACTCCCGAAAAAATTCAATAATCTGATTAAACTATATTGAAAAAACATACTTTACGATGATATGGTCACATGTATCAAATAAAATCTAAGACGGAGATGTTAGTCGTCCATAACGAGAGCAAAACAGAAGGCAAATCCATGTCCTCTTTCGCGCGCTCCAGAAACAGGAAATGGACGGTCACGTCAAACAAAGAGCTTTAATTCCACCTCAGACTAAGATAAACACAAATTTTTTTCTCTCACCGCCTCTTGACAACCAGGGGAAGGTGTATGAAGTGTATGTAGACTCTTACGTATCATGCCCATGTATAGGCAGGAAGTTGAACAGAGCATCGATTTCTGACATTCCACTTCCTGGTCAGGAAGTGTGCTGCAGAATGACTTCTGTTTCACTCAGAGAAATAATTCAAACGGTTTTAGAAACTAGAGAGTGTTTTCTATCCAATAGTAATAATAATATGCATATTGTACGAGCAAGAATTGAGTACGAGGCCGTTTGAAATGGGCACGATTTAACTGGCTACTCAATACTGCCCCTTGCAGCCATAACAGGTTAATTAATACAGCTGGACTAGGTTCACTCAATTCTGCCTTCAAAATACCAGCTGAAAGCAAATTAGCTGACAGAATAGACCTCCCTGTATTCTTGAGACATTTGTCACTAATCTCAACCTTGATAATACTCACGCAACTTCAAAAGCTGTTCCTTTGTAAACTGCATACGCAACTTCAGAAGGAGCACAGACCAAATCCTCAATAGACGCCATAATGCTACTACCAAATGAACAGATTAGTAGCCCAAACTTTGAACTGCCCTAATGAGCACATCGACTACAGAATAAGAAGTACATAGCTGACTTAACAGTGCAAAAACAGATGAACATTACTTGAGTTTACCCAAATCCTATTGCTAAACTTAACCCTAGTCTTGGGTGGCTTTGCAGCAGGTATTGATGCACTAGAGCCTGCTGGCACGAAGCAGGAACCAGCTCGCTGGTAACCAACCCCGAATCACAGATGTGCTCCTGAGACAACTGCTCGGACCACTATCACCACACAAAATACAAAATGCACAACGTGTCTCCAGTGGGAACACGCCACTATACCTACATGTAACAGGGGGAAAAGACCATAGTTCTGAGCAATGAGTTGTCTGCCTCTAAACATTACAGTCATACCAAAGACAACATACCTACATAATCCGATGACCCAACAGGGAACAGAACAAAGTGTTTCTAGACAGTACAGGAAGAGACGTCGTGGTCTTCTCTCCACCAAATCAGAACCTGTAATAAACAAGTCATCAAACCGATACCTTAGAAGGCAATTTCTCTAAACCAATTGAAGTGTGATTAAACACAACTACAAGTCAACGTGTAACTCCCAATATACAATAGCGCATACAAAATAGCCAAATAGCCATAAAGGCTTCTGGGACAATACCAGAACTAAGCAAACCACAAGACCCACAGAAGAGTCATCAATTAGCACTAACCAATTACCATATATACTAGGGATAATGTCAAAACCACCCAAGGCAAGATCCCAGATAGCCATGTTGTTACAAATGGGGGCTCTTAGATGGTGACAAGCAAGAGAGTCCACACATTAGCAGTTAAAGATGAACAAAAATATTAAATAACTAACAAAGTATAAAACTACAAAGGAAAACTAACCTGTGAAGTGTGAAAGTATGCATGTGAGGAGTGTAATGGAGATGCATGGATGAAGGTAAAATGTGTGTAAGTGTTGAAGGGTGCACCTAATCAAAAACCTAATCAACCAGGTCAAAAAACAAAATGGTGTTTGAGGAGTGAGAGAGCCAGGATGGGGCAACAGGAACTTTTATCTCCTAGTTGATCCCAAATCCAAGTGCAACTTGTCACCGTAAATGAACGACCCAATCAGCTCCACCTGTCCCCAATCTGCAAATAAAAGCACAAACACAGAGTAGGAGGCAAGGAGAGTGAAACGCAGTCGTCTTTAATCAGTTGATGTTGAGCTGTGGCTGTTACTTGAACTCTGTGAAGCATTTATTTGGCCTGCAATTTATGAGGCTGGTAACTCTAATGAACTTATCCTCTGCAGCAGAGGTAACTCTGGGTCTTCCTTTCCTGTGGTGGTCCTCATAAGAGCCAGTATCATCATAGTGCTTGATGGTTTTTGCAACTGCACAAGTTGTTGAAATTTTGCGGATTGACTGACCTTGGCTTAATTAATGATGGACTGTCATTTCTCTTTGCTTATTTGAGCTGTCCTTGCCATAATATGGACTTGGTCTTTTACCAAATAGGGCTATCTTCTGTCGACCACCCCTACCTTGTCACAACAACTGATTGGCTCAAATACATTAAGGAAAGAAATTCCACAAATTAATTTAAAAAGGCATACCTATTAATTGAAATTCATTCCAGCTGACTACCTCCTGAAGCTGGTTGAGAGAAAGCCAAGAGTGTGCAAAGTTGTCAAAGGTGGCTACTTTGAAAAATCTCATATAAAATAAAAAATGTTGGTTACTACATGATTCCATATGTGTTATATTATAGTTTGTCTTCACTATTATTCTACAATGTAGAAAATAGTAAAAATAAAGAAAAACCCTTGATTGAGTAGGTGTGTTAACTTTTGACTGGTACTGTAAGTATTCAGTACTTTGTTGAAGCCCCTTTGGCAGCCATTACAGCCTCAAGTGTTCATGGGTATGATTCTACACGCTTGGCCCACCTGTATTTGGTGAGTTTCTCCCATTCGTCTCTTCAGATCCTCTCAAGCTCTGTCAGGTTGAATGGGGAGCGTTGCTGCACAGCTATTTTCAGGTATCTCCAGAGATGTTCAATCACTTTCAAGTCCGGGCACTGGCTGGGCCACTCAAGGACATTCAGAGACTTGTCCCAAAGCCATTCTTGCATTGTCTTGGCTGTGTGCTTAGGGACATTGTCCTGTTGGAAGGTGAATATTTGCCCCAGTCTGAGGCACACCTGTCACCATTATTACGTGCATCAGCGCTCATTGGACTCACCTGGACTCCTTTACTTTTTGATTGCCACACTATATCGGTCTACTCCTCAGTTTGTTCCCTGTGTTTTGGGTGAATTGATGTCGCTACGTTTTCCCCTGTCCAGACGCTGACCTTGTTTTTTTCTTGTCTGTTATCCATTAAATGTTCACTCCCTGTACTTGCTTCTCGTCTCCCGGCGTTGGTCCCTACAAAATGCTGACACCACTATTTGAAGCATCAGGGAGTTCTTGTTTGTTGTTGTTGGTATTGACATCAGGTCTGGGTACCGCCACCGATGGAACCAGGGGTGCCTCAGCTGGCTCATCAGGCTTCCCCGCCTTAGGTGGCATGAGAGATTTCCTTGCCTTGGTTGGCTTGGCAGGATCCCATCCCACATCATGCCCCAGCTGGCTCACTGGGCTCCCACGCCTCAGCCGGATCGTCGGGCTCCCACGCCTCAGCCGGATCGTCGGGCTCCCACGCTTCAGCCGGATCGTTGGCCTCCCACGCCTCAGCCGGATCGTCGGGCTCCCACGCCTCAGCCGGATCGTCGGGCTCCCACGCCTCAGCCGGATCGTCGGGCTCCCATGCCTCAGCCGGATCATCGGGCTTCTACGCCTCAGCCAGGTAGTCCAGCACCATACCTCGGCCGGCCCGTTAGCCTTTCCCAGGTGGGATGCCTGCTCCCGCTTCCCCTCTCTGGCACTCAAGGAAGCCAGGCTGCCCTTCATTAAGGGCAACTGTCACCATCATTACACGCATCAGCACTCATTGGACTCAACTGGACTCCTTTACTTGTTGGTTGCCACTCTATATCTGTCTGCTCCTCAGTTTGTTCCCCGTGTCAGCAATGATGTCGTTACGTTTTCCCCTGTCCTGACGCTGACCTTGTTTGTTTCTTCTCTGTTATCCATTAAATGTTCACTCCCTATACTTGCTTCTTGTCTCCCAGCATCGGTCCCTACAGTTTGTCATGTTTCCTATTATTTGACAGCTTGCTTAACTGTCGTGTTATGTTAGAAGCCAGCACAGTGGAGCTCAAGTTATATTGAGTTGCAGTAATCTTTTCTTACATAGCTGCTAAGAAGTTCCTGTTTCTACTGGTGCTATTAATTTGGAAATTCTCCCATCTTTGTTACGAATCAACTAACATTATCTAACTCTGTAGATGTCTGTCAGGCAAGAAAACACAAGTTGAGCAACATTGTGCTTTGCTCGCAACGCTGTTCTGGGTATCTTCTGAGAATAAAATTGACAAGTACACAGATACGGTGACTGAGTTTATCAGGAAGTGTATAGGAGATGTTGTACCTACTGTGACTATTAAAATCTATCCTAATCAGAAACTGTGGATAGATGGCAGCATTCGCGCAAAAATGAAAGTGCCAACCATCGCATTTAACCATGACAGTGTGACTGGGAATATGGCAGAATACAAAAAGGTATATGTTATTCCATCCGTAAGGCAATCAAACGTCATTATAGAGACAAAGTGGAGTCGCAATTCAACGGCTCAGACACGAGACATATGTGGCAGGGTCTACAGACAATCACAGACTACAAAAGGAAAATCAGCCATGTCGCGGACACCGACGTCTTGCTTCCAGACAAGCTAACACCTTCTTCGCCCGCTTTGAGGAAAACACAGTGCCACCGACACGGCCCGCTACCAAGGACTGTGGGATCTCCTTCTCCGTGGCAAATGTGAGTAAGACATTTAAGCGTGTTAACCCTCGCAAAGGCTGCCGGCCCAGACTGCATCCTTAGCAGCGTCCTCAGAGCATGCGCAGACCAGCTGGCTGGAGTGTTTAGGGACATATTAAATCTCTCCCTATCCCAGTCTGCTGTACCTACTTGCTTCAAGATGTCCACCATTGCTCCTGTATCCAAGAAAGCAAAGGTAACTGACCTAAATGACTATCACCCCGAAGCACTTACTTCTCTCATCATGAAGTGCTATCACCTCTACCTTTCCTGACACCCTAGACCTTATTCAAATTGCTTACTGCCCCAGATCAACAGACGATGCAATCGCCATCGCACTGCACACTGCCCTATCCCATCTGGACAAGAGGAATACCTATGTAAGAATGCTGTTGATTGACTATAGCTCAGCATTCAACACCATAGTACCCTCCAAGCTCATCATTAAGCTCGGGGCTCTGGGTCTGAACCCCGCCCTGTGCGACTGGGTCCTGGACTTCCTGATGGTCCGCCCCTAGGTGTTGAAGGAAGCAAACAACACCTCCACTTCACTGATCCTTAACACAGGGGCCCCACAAGGGTGCATGCTCAGCACCCTCCTGTGCTCCCTGTTCACCCATGACTGCGTGGCCACGCACGCCTCCATCTCAATCATCAAGTTTGCTGACGACACAACAGTAGTAGGCCTGATTACCAACAATGACGAGACAGCCTACATGGAGGAGGCGAGGGCCCTGTGAGTGTGTTGCCAGGAAAATAACCTCTCATTCAATGTTGACAAAACAAAGGTGCTAATCGTGGACTTTGGGAAACAACAGAGGGAGCACGCCCCTATCCACATCATCTGGACCGCAGTGGAGCAGGTGGAAAGTTTCAAGTTCCTCGGCGTACACATCACTGGCAACCTGAAAAGGTCCACCAACACAGACAGTGTGGTGAAAAAGGCGCAACAGCGCTTCTTCAACCTCAGGAGGCTGAAGAAATGTGTCTTGGCACCTAAAACCCTCAAAAACTTTTACAGATGCATGATTGAGAGCATCCTGTCGGGCTGTATCATCGCCTGCTATGGCAACTGCACCGCCCGCAACCGCAGGGCTCTCCAGGGGGTGGTGCGGGCGCAAAGCCGGGGTCAAACTACCTGCCCTCCAGGACACTTACAGCACCCAATATCACAAGAATGCCAAAAAGATCAACAAGGGGAAAAAAACATTGCCTGTTCACCATGCTGTTTTTTAAAATTGATTTAACCTTTATTTAACTAGACAAGTCAGTTAAGAACCAATTCTTATTTACAATAACAGCCTAGGAACAGTGGGTTAACTGCCTTGTTCAGGGACAGAATAACAGATTTTACCTTGTCAGCTTGGGGATTTGATCTAACAACCTTTCAGTTACTGGCTCAACGCTCTAACCACTAGGCTACCTGCCGCTATCATCCAGAAGGCAAGGTCAGTACAGGTGCATCAAAGCTGGGACCGAGACTGAAAAACAGCTTCGATTACAAGGCAACCAGACTGTTAAATAGCCATCACTTGGTAGCTTCCGCCCGGTTACGTAACCCTGCACCTTAGAGGCTGTTTATATATTCATAGATCACTGGCCACGTTAATAATGGAACAATAGTCACTCTAATAATGTTTCAATATTTTTGCTTTACTTATCTCATATGTATGTACTGTATTCTATTCTAATGTATTTTAGTCTATGCCACTACAACATTGCTCATCCTAATATTTATATATTCCTTAATTCCACTCTTTTAATTTTAGAATGTGTGTATTGTTGTGAATTGTTAGATATTACTGCACTGTTTGAAGCTAGAAACACAAGCATTTTGCTACACCCGCAATAACACGCGCAATATCTGCTAAACATGTGTATGTGACTACTAACATTTGATTTGATTTGTATTTGTCACATGAATACCCCCCCCCCCCCCCCCCCCCCCCCCCCCCCCAGCTAACTAAGTAATTTGACCATAGGTCTTGAAGTGTGTGTACCAAATATAGCCTTTACAGATTAGTAATCTAATCCTGCTGGCCATCTATGAACCTCTTTTTGTGTGCTCTATCCTGTCTGATTATCCATCAGTCTGACAAACACACAATGAACAGAGAAACAATCACTCCACTAAGAACTATATTTTAATTATTTTGATTGATGATTGATTGAATGCAAGTGCTGTATAGCTTTATGATGATACTATATATGTGTATGTGTGCGTTTGTGTGAATGGGATTTTGTTTTATTGAATGAAAGTGACATATAGCATCATTATTTAGTTTATTATAAACTCCTAAAAGGTGACTATTACAGAGTAGGTGTAAGACTGAGAAAAATAAAGCGAGGTATGGAGAGTGAGAGAGTGTGTGAAAAGGGAGGGAAGTGATGTGAAGAGTTAGGCCTCAGCAGCAAAAGGCCGGGAGGAAGAGGAGTTAGAGATGCTTGGAGGGATAGAGATGTGGAACAAGGAGGAAGAGGAGGAGCGGGAGGAGAGTGGAGGGAGATAATGAAGAGGAGGAAGAGGAGAGTGGAGCGAGAGGAACATGGAGAGGAAGATCAACATGGATAGGAGGAGGAAGAGGGAGAGCACACTAGAGAGTATGTCTGTGCCAAGTCTCACCATTCACACAGCTTACTTTGTAAAATGTGTCTGTCTCATTTGTTGAATATACAGTACATACAAATCAAATCAAATAATTTGTCACATCTCCAGAATACAACAGGTGTAGATCTTACCGTGAAATGCTTACTTACAAGCCCTTAACCAACAGTTCAAGAAATATAGTTAAGAAAATATTTACTAAATTAACTAAAGTAAAAAATGTAATAAAAATCAACACAATAAAATAACAATAACGAGGCTATATACAGGGGGTACCGGTACTGAGTCAATGTGCGGGGGTACAGGTTAGTCAAGGTAATCTGTACATGTAGGTAGGGGAAAAGTGACTATGCATAGATAATAAACAGCGAGTAGCAGCGTTGGATGTAAATAGTCCGGGTGGCCATTTGACTAATTGTTCTTTAGTCTTATGGCTTGGGGGTAGAAGCTGTTAAGGAGCCTTTGGGACCTAGACTTGGTGCTTCGGTACTGCTTTCCGTGCGGTAGCAGAGAGAACAGTCTATGACTTGGGTGACTGGAGTCTTTGACAATTTTTTGGGCCTTCCGCTGACACTGCCTAGTATACAGTATATGTCCTGGATGGCAGGAAACTTGGCACCAATGATGTACTGGGCTGTATGCACTACCCTCTGTAGCGCCTTACGGTCGGATGCCAAGCAGTTGCCATACTAGGCGGTGATGCAACCGTTCAGGATGCTCTCAATGGTGTAGCTGTATGACTTTTTGAGAATCTGGGGGCCCATGCCAAATCTTTTCAGTTTCCTGAGGGGGAAAATATGATATTGTGCTCTCTTCACGACTGTCATGGTGTGTTTGGACCATAATAGTTTGTTGGTGATGTGGACACCAAGGATCTTGAAACTCTCGACCCGCTCCACTAAAGCCCAATCGATGTGAGTCCACGATCAGATCCTTTATCTTGCCCACGTTGAGGGAGAGGTTGTTGTCCTGGCACCACACTGCCAGGTCTCTGACCTCCTCCCTAAAGGCTGTGTCATCGCTTTCGGTGATCAGGCATAGCACTATTGTGTTCATCAGCAAACTTAATGATGCTGTTGCAGTCGTTCTTGATCACACAGTTGTGAGTGAACAAGGAGTACAGGAGGGGACTAAGTATGCACCCCTGAGGGGTCCCCGTGTTGAGGATCAGGGTTTCCGGGATGATGGTGTTGATGTGAGCCATGACCTTTCAAAGCACTTCATGGCTACCGACATGAGTGCTATAGGGCGGTAGTCATTTAGGCAGGTAACCTTCACTTTTTTGGGGCACAGAGACTATGGTGATCTGCTTGAAACATGTTGAAAATGGGCTACAGAGAACGTGATCACAGTCGACCGGAACAGCTGGCGTGCTCATACATGCTTCGGTGTTGCTTGTCTTGAAGTGAGCATAAAAGGCATTTAGCTCATCTTGTAGGCTCGCGTCGCTGGGCAGGTCGCGGCTGCATAGAGGTATTTCTGGGCATAGCAGTATTTCTTATAAGCGATCAAATTAGTGTCCCACTCCTTGAAAGCGGCAGCTCTAGCCTTTAGCTCGGTACGGATTTTGCCTGTAATCCATGGCTTCTGGTTGGAATATAGCTGCTCAAAGCGGTTGCGTGGCATATTGCTTCCTATGTACAGTATGTATGGTACCCTGATGGCGGCGTTAATAGACCAGCGTGGGGGACCCTGCAAAGGCCCCTTCCCAGAAACCACAGGCGCTGGTCCCTGAAGGCATTCAAAATGCAGCTTGTGCAGTCACTTTGTGATGGCTACAGTGGCAGGAAGTGGGGAGCCAAAAGTGTGGCACCAGGGGGTGTGGACCGAGTTGTTACTCATAATTTGACAGCAGGTCACTTCCTGGTGAAGTTTGAAGGGCACAAGAGCTAGAAGCACAGTTCAAACTTTAAAACGTGTAGACTGGTCTTCATATCATTTATACTTTTTAAACTATTAAACTTGTTGTCCTCCATCCACTTTCATGGGATTTCCTCAACATTCTAAAGGTCCCATTGTGACATCATCACTTCCAACATTCCATTCACTGTAATTGTAAAAATGCTACTTATGACACAAGTCAGCTACAGCTAATCTTCCACTAATTCAAATCTGAACTTGTAATTGTAATTTGCTCTTTGTTTTTGAGCTATATCTGTTTGTCATGTGTGAGAAAAGTTGCTTTATATTGAAATTTCTCAGTAATCTACAGCAGCATTCTACAATTCTATTGGGGTCTACAGGGTTAAACGGTGTAAGAGGAGTAGTTTGCAGAATAATACAAATAATTAAAAGTCAAAAGTATGTTGAAGATTTAAAGTGTGTACTGTTCCTTCACAAGTTATACTAATACATGTGTTATTCAAATACAATTACAACATAGGTGTACTGTAATCAAATTAAACAAATTAAAGGAATGAAAGAAACAATGTTTAGCAGGCACTAGTTAGCATCAAGCCTGTCTTTTGGCAAAGGTAAAAACCTATTAGCATTACAAAACGAAGCCTGACATACTGTAGATCTGGATTATGTTATTGCATGCCTGAATGAGGGCCATACATTCCTGGGAATGGAAATCATACATCTTCCACCTGTATGGTAATAATGTATTGTATTTTACAGTAGCACGAACAACACCAACACTAGCAACACCTGAGTTGTGGGTACAATTCCCACTGGGGTCACATACCAAAAAGTGTGGACTCGCTGTTGTCATTCTGTGAAATAGAGTATTGATATGTCATCAGAGCGAGTAGTTAAGTGGTGAATGTTAGTCACACTCGGTTTGTTGTTTTTATGAAATATGTTTTTAAGAAACAGCTACGGATTCAGCGGTGCGGTTAGCTTTTACTGCTGGGAATGCACGTTTGTGTCCCGGGATCCCACTAAATAGCTTAATAGTTGGCTGGTAGCCGTCAAGCTAATGGATTAGGCTAGCAGTGCTAGCCCACTGGTGCTTCTATCCATGGCTGGGCACAAATGTGCTAGGTGTGAGATGATTTCCACAAAAGAGGAGGGAGAAAAAGTGGAACTGATAAATTGACTTGTGTTTCTCTGGCCTAAATGCATCACCATCAAGCAGCTTCGGGAAGAGATTCTGCGGTTGCTTGCTCAGCTGTGGCAAAAGCAGGACCTGCTTTCAAGTTCATCGACCTGGCTGCAACTCAGGCAAATTGCATCTCAGTCTTGAGTGTCTCCAACAGTCAAGGTGCTGATGAGTCTGTTTGAACAGTGCGTTAATCTGTTCCAATCCACTGGACAGCTCAACTTTGCTGAGCATGGGTGGCTGGACACTGGCCAGGCATAGGAGGCTAGGAGGGAGGCAGTTTGGCCATCTCCATCTGTCCTGGAAGATTCAATCTAGTTGAAGTCCCGCTGAAGGAGGACCTACCGGCCCCAAGAGTCGGCCATGATCCTGGGAGTGTACCAATAGCTGGTAGCCAACCAGTGGCAACCTCCCCCACGGTTACCACTGTTCAGCAGGTCACTGACTCAAACCAGAAGGGTCTCGGCTCATCCTTCACCTTCCTGGGGCTTCCGAAGTCATCCACTGCTGCTGGTGCAAAAAGTCCGGCTAGTCTGGCTAGAAAGCTTCATCCCCCTGCCCGATACAGTCCCATCCCACTCCCTCTTTTCCTTCCCCTTTGGATTCCATCACGACCATCATTGTGGGCAGCTCGATGGTGAGAGATTTTGGCCTGCCTATGGTCTGTGGACTAACCAAGGTCCACTGTTACCTGGGAGCCCGTGTCGAGACATCAATTCCCTCCAGCCTAAGGTTCTGGCCAACTACTGTAATATTGACACCATCATCTCTCACATAGGTTTTAACAACCTTCACTTTAGGCGATCTGAGGGATGACTACAACAACAAAAAATCCCACCCTCACTAGCACAAGGAATAGAACAATTATCTCTGGCTCCCTCCGATGCTATCAGGGGTTCAGAACATTTCAGCCACCTCATTGCCCTAAATGAGCACCTGAAGAAATGACAGGATTTGCTATGAGAGCAAACAAGACTGGATTTACCCTAACCACAGGGGTTCAAGGATTATTTCCAGAAACATTGCAAACTGTTTTAGAGACTGACGGCCTGGGTCAGGAAGTGCTCCAGTCCTCCCTGTCATAATTAGCAACAGAGGACATGGAAAGCATATTAGGTCCCGTAGTGCGTTAAATGTAAGTAACCTAATATATGTTCCTCTAACTCCACTGAATACCTCTGTCAATCCGGCAGCTATCCATGTCAAGATCGGTTTATTGAATGTAAGATTTCTAAATAAGAAGTCGTTCATATGCAATGATTTTATAATTTTCAATGACATTGATACGTTAACTTCACTGCGCTACGGATATCGAATACGGGTTCACTTTCCTAAACAACAGCTGAATTGCAGGGCGCCAAATTCAAAAATATTACTAAAAATATTTATAATCATGCAATCACAAGTGAAATATACCAAAACACAGCTTAGCTTGTTGTTAATCCACCTTTCATATCAGATTTTGAAAATATATTTTACAGCGAAAGAAATCCAAGCTTTTGTGAGTGTAGCTTTCAATGCTACAACAGCTAGCCCCAAATTAGCATGGTCACGAAAGTCAGAAGAGCAATAAAAGTAATCGCTTACCTTAGATAATCTTTGGACGTTTCCACTCACGAGACTCCCAGTTACACAACAAATCTTCTTTTTGTTCGATAAATATTACTTTTATCACAAAAAAACACCATTTGGGTTGCGTTATGATGAGAAAACTACAGCCTCGTTCCGGTCCTGAAAGGAAGATGAAAATTTCCAAACGTATCAGATTAAAAAATATTACAAAAAATATTTATAATCATGCAATCCCAAGTGAAATATAACAAAACACAGTTTAGCTTGTTGTTAATCCACCTATCGTGTCAGATTTTGAAAATATATTTTACAGCAAAAAAAATCCAAGCTTTTGTGAGTGTAGCTTTCAATGCTACAACAGCTTAGCCTTATATTAGCTTGGTCACGAAAGTAAGAAAAGCAATAAAATGAATCCCTTACCTTTGATAATCTTCGGGTGTTTCCACTCACAAGACTCCCAGTTACACAACAAATCTTCTTTTTGTTCGATAAATATTACTTTTATCACAAAAAAACGCCATTTGGGCTGCGCATTATTTTGAGAAAACAAAAGCCGTGTTCCGTTCGACAAATCCCCAAAAGTATCCGAAATGGTCGTAGAAACATTTCAAATGTTTTTTATAATCAAACCTCAGGTTGTCTTTAACAAATATAATCGATAATATTTCAACCGGAGCATAACCTATTCATTAAGAGAGAAAAGGAAAATGGTGAGCTCCTCCCGCGCACGCAGGAAATATTCCGAGGACACCTGACTAGTTTTGAAAAAACTCATTCATTTTTCAAAATATAAGCCTGAAACTATGTCTAAAGCCTGGTCACAGCCTGAGGAAGCCATTGGAGAAGGAATCTGTTTGATACCCCTTTAAATGGAGGTTAGACGGGCCAGGGAACACAGATTAAAAAATATATATATCACGTCCGGGTTACATTTTCTCCGATTTTTGTTTGCAGAATAAGTATTCTTATTCACACAGACAATATTTTGACAGTTTTGGAAACTTTGGAGTGTTTTCGATCCTAATCTGTAAATTATATGCATATTCTACGATCTGGGCCAGAGAAAATGTCCGTTTACGTTGGGCACGTTATTTAAAAAAAAAAAAAAAGATTCTGACCCATAGCGCTAAGACGTTTTTTAATGCTAACTGAAATTTTTCTTAAACCAGAGGATTGGATTTTAGTCCTCTAAATCATATCAAATCACATTATATTGGTCACAAACACGTGTTTAGTGCGGGTGTAGCAAAATGCTTGTAAAAAATAAAGTGATATGATCCTGGACTAGTCATTTAGGTGAGTTACCTTTGCTTTCTTGAGTACAGGAACAATGGTGGCCATCTTGAAGCATGTGTGGACAGCAGATTGGGATAGGGAGAGATTGAACATGTCCGTAAACACACCAGCCAGCTGGTCTGCACATGCTCTGAGGACGCGGCTAGGGATGCCGTCTGGACCGGCAGCCTTGCGAGGGCTAACACGCTTGTCTTACTCACATTGGCCACGGAAAAGGAGGGCCCTGACCTTGGTAGCGGGCCACATGAGCACTGTGTTATCTTCAAAGCGGGCAAAAAAGGTGTTTAGCTTGTCCGGAAGCAAGACGTCGGTGTCCACGACGTGGCTGGTTTTCCTTTTGTAGTCCGTGATTGTCTGTAGACCCTGCCACATTTTGTGTCTGAGCTGTTGAATTGCGACTCCACTTTGTCTCTATACTGACGTTTTGCCTGCCTTGCGGGGCAATAACTACACTGTCTGTATTCTGCCATATTCCCAGTCACCTTGCCATGGTTAAATGCTGTGGTTTGCACTTTCAGTTTGCCCGAATGCTGCCATCTATGCACGTCTTTTAAATGTATTAGTATTTAACCTTCATTTAACTGGGCAAGTCAGTTAAGAACAAATTCTTATTTACAATGACGGCCTACCCCGGACAAAGCTGGGCCAATTGTGCGCTGCCCTATGGGACTCCCAGTCATAGCCGGATGTGATACAGCTTGGAATCGAACCAGGGACTGTAATGAGGCCTCATGCACTGAGATGCAGTGCCTTAGACCGCTGTGCCACTCCGAAACCCCTGGTTAGGGTAGGTTTTATTAGTCACAGTGGGTACAACAAATCCTATACACTTCCTGATAAACTCAGTCACTGAATCAGTGTATTCGTCAATGTTATTCTCGGAAGCCACTCAGAACATATCCCAGTCCGCGTGATCAAAACAATTTTGAAGAGTACATGTAGATTCCGATTGGTCAGACCAGCGTTGGATAGTCATTCTCACGGGTACTTCCTGTTTGAGTTTCTGCCTATAGGAAGGGAGGAGCAAAATGGAGTCATGGTCACATTTGCCGAAGGGAGGGCAGGGTAGGGCCTTGTAGGCATCCCGGAAGTTGGAGTAACAGTGGTTTCGGCAGCATGAGTTCTACAGTCGATATGTTGATAGAATTTGCTTTGTTAAAATCCCCAGGTACAAGAAATGTAGCCTGAGGATATGTGGTTTCCAGTTTGCATAAAGTCCATTGGATTTCTTTGAGGGCTGTCGTGGTATCAGTTTGAGGGGCGATATACAAGGCCCCGACTATAACCGAAGAAAATTCTCTTGTGAGATAATACGGTTGGCATTTGATTGTGTGGTATTCTAGATCAGGTGAACCAAAGGACTTGAATTCCTGTATGTTATCACAATTACACCATGAGTTGTTAATCATGAAACAGACACCCCTGCACTTCTTCCCGGAGAGATATTTATTCCTGTCTGCGCGATGAACAGAGAATCCCACTGGCTGGACCGATTCAGACAGTATATCCCGGGAGCCATGTTTCCGTGAATGTTACAATCCCTGATGTCTCTCTGGAAAGAGGCCCTCGCCTTGAGCTTGTCAACTTTATTATCCAGGGACTGAACATTAGCAAGTAATATACTCGGAAGCGGTGGGTGGTGTGCGTGCCTCCTAAATCGGACTAGAAGACCACTCCGAATACCTCTCCTATGCCAGCATTGTTTTTGGTTGGCTTATGGAATTGCCCTGGGGGTGCGTAATCCTGGTCGTAATGATGGTAGTGCTGGTGAGTTCGCGTCGCTCTAATATCCAATAGTTATTCCCGGCTGTGTGTAATAACACCCCAAAAATTCTGGCCTAACAATGTAAGAAATAATACATTCAAAAACAATACTGCAAAGTTTCCTAAGAGCAAGAAGCCAGGCAGCCCTCTCTGTCGGCACCATCTTTCACTTTTGAAACTACCCTTCCAGCCTTTTATCTACAGAAATCCAGGCTGTCTGGCTGTGGTGGTGGGGTAGCCGTCATTCATAGAGACAAGTTTATATGTAGCCCTGTGTCATGTGGTGAATCTTCCTCATTTGAGAGGCTTATCTTTAGCTTGAACAAGAAACAGCCCATCTTGTATATGTTAGTGTACCACCCTCCTAAACCTAATATTTTGTTCATTCCAGAATTCTCTGACAGGGTTAATATTCTTAGAGACCTAAACATTCATGTGTATTGCCCAAACAATGCACTAGTTGAAAATGTTCTTATCATGTTAGAATTGGCTAAAGATCTCAAGCAGGGATACAGCAACTTCCAAAGATGGTCAGGTTCTTGGGCTTTACGGTGGCCACTCTGGTTTGGGTGTCCTTGGCAGAACCGTGTCACTGTAACCAAGTGGTCACACATCATTCTGGGTTCCATTGCGGAAGAGCAGGTCAGTGGAGTTTTATGAACATCAAGGCAGAGGTGAATAACAAAAATGTCAACTGTCTGACGTTGTCAAGACTAATGGGCCTATACAGTGCACACACGTAGCCTACAGTTCTCCCTTCTTCGCCAGAGATAAGACGGGGAAGAAACCACCATTTACCTACCTCTAGGCTGCTGTAGCCTACATATTTATTTGTTTTGTCACTCAATGGTTTTTTGTGCTCCTTAGCGCTCCCCCAGCACTACACACCTGATTTCTTGTGTAGTGCTGGGGGAGCGTGGGGGAGCACACACTGCATCTCACTGCACTATTTCATCAATAAAAAATAAACAAAATCGCAGAACCCCCACCCCCACACTACTTCCCACAGCTATGGGAGTAGCTAGCCTCCATTACTATAATAATGATAACGATAATCAATTGTAAAAAGTACAATAGACCTACTAATAACAACAGGCTACAGCCCACAACTTTATTATGAATACAATCAGCAATAGCAATGGCATGGAATACATATAAAACATAATTGCATCGAATTCTAAACATCATAACCTTTGATCTTGTATTTTTCAAGTAAATGTATTGAGCTTTCAAAACTTCTCTTGTTGCTATCCCATAAACGCATACTGTAGTTGGAAACGACACATTTGCAACATCTTCGGTGGTTAATCCACTTATGTTTCAAAGACCACAAGGCAAAGCAACATACAAGTTGAAACATTTTATTGAAGTACACACTGTACTTACCGGAGCGTAGTCCAGCAGATTGGAAACAGCAGTATGGATTGCTTCCCATTGAAATTAATGAACTTCCACCGGAACGCATACAGTTTACCACAGTTGGTTTTTACGCAGTGTAAGATCAAGTGTGTGGCAAAGTTTGAATCGTTGACTGTATTCAAGATAACTTTTGGCTGTGTTTGTGTTACACAACCTGTCATGGATTCCCAGAAGTAGGCGAGTAAATGAGATGATGTTTTTTTGCAGTGATGAGCGGCTACAGAGGGTGTTTGATCATACACTGCCTGTGGTGCAAACCCACTCCCTATTCCCTGAGGCTAAATGCTCAGACCAGCCCCTCAGTAAGCAGCTCAGATCTGGGAGGGAGATAGTTGACAGTACACTGTTGAATGAAAATAACTGGCAATGACCCTACAGGAGGGATGCACATGCGACATATGAACAAAAACATTAAAAAAACACAAACATGCATTCATGATACAAACACACTCTCACACTGCTGAGTAGTCTATACGCTTGCAGACAGACAGACAGACAGACAGACAGACAGACAGACAGACAGACAGACAGACAGACAGACAGACAGACAGACAGACAGACAGACAGACAGACAGACAGACAGACAGACAGACAGTCTGACCCTGCTGCATCTCTCCCTCAGAACATGACGAGTGTGCCAGTGGGCAGAGCTCCTGTGATGACAATGCCATCTGCACCAACACCATCAGAGGCCACCTGTGCTCCTGTAAGCCTGGCTACGTGGGGAACGGCTCCATCTGCACAGGTAAGGCCTCACCCTCCACGCCTCTCTACCCACTCTCTCTACCATCCTGAGCTCCATCGAGACCCCTACCCCATACTCTAGACATCCACAACCCCATCAATTTTTACTCTTCTCTCCTCATCTGCAGAGGAAAGGTCCCCCCTTCCTTGCCCTCCCTAACCCTCTACACCAGGGGTGTCAAGCTCATTTTGCCCAGCTAGCCAGATTCAGTCTTCAACCGAGGTCCGGAGGGCCACACTTAAACTGTATTATATTTCCTGACCATCAAAATGTGCAACAGATTTTCCTCTATCCATTGCTTTTGGAATTTCAATGCACCCTGGTTGTCTAGCTTTTGTTTTATATACATACAGTTGAAGTCGGAAGTTTACATACACCTTAGCCAAATACATTTAAACTCAGTTAAAAAAAATGCCCTGTCTTAGGTCAGTTAGGATCACTACTTTATTTTAAGAATGTGAAATGTCAGAATAATAGTAGAGAGAATGATTTATTTCAGCTTTTATTTCTTTCATCACATTCCCAGTGGGTTAGAAGTTTACATACACCCAATTAGTATTTGGTAGCATTGCTTTAAAATTGTTTAACTTGGGTCAAACGTTTTGGGTAGCCTTCCACAAGCTTCCCACAATACATTGGGTGAGTTTTGGCCCATTCCTCCTGACAGAGGAACTGAGTCAGGCTTGTAGGCCTCCTTAATCGCACACACTTTTTCAGTTCTGCCCACAAATGTTCTATAGGATTGAGGTCAGGGCTTTGTGATGGCCACTCCAATACCTTGACTTTGTTGTCCTTAAGCCATTTTTCCACAACTTTGGAAGTATGCTTGGGGTCATTGTCCATTTGGAAGACGTATTTGCGACCATGCTTTAACTTCCTGACTGATGTCTTGAGATGTTGCTTCAATATATCCACATAATTGTCCTACCTCATGATGCCATCTATGTTGTGAAGTGCACCAGTCCCTCCAGTAGCAAAGCACCAACACAACATGATGCTGTCACCCCCGTGCTTCATGGTTGGGATGGTGTTTTTCATCTTGCAAGCCTCCCCCTTTTCCCCTCCAAACATAACAATGGTCATTATGGCCAAAAAGTTCTATTTTTGTTTCATCAGACTAAAGGACTTTTCTCCAAAAAGTACATCTTTGTCCCCATGTGTCTTTGTCCCCATGTGCAGTTGCAAACCGTAATCTGGCTTATTTATGGTGGTTTTGGGGGAGTGGCTTCTTCCTTGCTGAGCGGCCTTTCAGGTTATGTCGATATAGGACTTGGTTTACTGTGGATATAGATACTTTTCTACCCATTTCATCCAGCATCTTCACAAGGTCCTTTGCTGTTGTTCTGGGATTGATTTGCACTTTTTTTGCACCAAAGTATGTTCATCACTAAGAGATAGAATGCGTCTCCTTCCTGAGCAGTATGACGGCTGCATGGTACCATGGTGTTTATACTTGCGTACTATTGTTTGTACAGATGAACGTGGTACCTTCAGACGTTTGGAAATTGCTCACAATGATGAACCAGACTTGTGGAGGTCTATAATTATTTTTCTGATGTCTTGGCTGATTTCTTTTGATTTTACCATGATGTCAAGCAAAGAGGTCATGCGTTTGAAGGTAGGCCTTGAAATACATCCACAGGTACACCTCCCTTTGACTCAAATGATGTCAATTAGCATATCAGAAGCGTCTAAAGCCATGACGTTTTCTGGAATTTTCCAAGCTGTTTAAAAGGCACAGTCTATTTAGTGTATGTAAACTTCGGACCCACTGGAATTGTGATACAGTGAATTATAAGTGAAATAATCGTTGGAAAAATGACTTGTGTCATCCACAAAGTAGATGTCCTAACCGACTTGACAAAACTATAGTTCGTTAACTAGAAATTTGTGGAGGGGTTGAAAAATGAGTTTTAATGACTCCAACATAAGTGTATGTAAACTTCCGACTTCAACTGTATGTACACTAACGGTCAAAAGTTTCAGAACACCTACTTATTCTAGGGTTTTTCTTTATTTGTACTATTTTCTACATTGTAGAATAATGGGTAAGACATCAAAACTATGAAATAACACATATGGATTCATGCAGTAACCAATAAAGTGTTAAACAAATCAAAATATACTTTATATTTGAGATTCTTCCAACAGCCACCCTTTGCCTTGATGACAGCTTTGCACATTCTTGGCATTCTCTCAACCAGCTTTACCTGGAATGCTTTTCCAACAGTCTTGAAGGAGTTCCCACATGTGCTGAGGACTTGTTTGCTGCTTTTCCTTCACTCTGCGGTCCAACTGTCACGCCCTGGCCATAGAAAGGCTTTTATTCTCTATTTTGGTTAGGCCAGGGTGTGACTAGGGTGGGCATTCTAGTTTATTTTTTTCTATGTTTTCTGTTTCTTTGTGTTTGGCCGGGTGTGGTTCTCAATCAGAGGCAGCTGTCTATCGTTGTCTCTGATTGAGAACCATACTTAGGTAGCCCTTTTTTCCACATGTCTTTGTGGGAAGTTGACTTTTGTTTAGGGCACATAGCCTTTAGCTTCACGGTTTGTTTTTGTAGTGTTTGTTGTTTTGTTCGGCGTTTTTTTTCCAAATAAAGAGAAAATGTACGCTTACCACGCTGCACCTTGGTCCTCTTCCTTTAACGGCCGTGACACCAACTCATCACAAACCATCTCAATTTGGTTGAGGTCGTGGGATTTTGGAGGCCAGGTAATTTGATGCAGCACTCCATCACTCTCCTTCTTGAGAAATTAGGAGGTGTGTTGGATCATTGTCCGGTTGAAAAACAAATGATAGTCCCACTAAGCCCAAACCAGATGGGATGGCATATCTCTGCAGAATGTTGTGGTAGCCATGCTCATTAAGTGTGCCTTGAATTCTAAATAAACCACAGACAGTGTCACCAGAAAAGCACCCCCACACCATAACACCTCCTCCTCCATTCTTTACGGTGGGAAATACACATGCGGAGATCATCCGTTCACCGACACCGCATCTCACAAAGACACAGTGTTTGGATCCAAAAATCTCAAATTTTGGACTCCAGACCAAAGGACAAATTTCCACTGGTCTAATGTCCATTGCTTGTGTTTTTTGGCCCAAGCAAGTCTTTTCTTCTTTTTGGTGTCCTTTTGTAGTGGTGTCTTTGCAGCAATTCGACCAGGCTTGATTCACACAGTCTCCTCTGAACAGTTGAAGTTGAGATGTTTCAGTTATTTGAACTCTGAATCATTTATTTGGGCTGCAATTTCTGAGGCTGGTAACTCTATTGAACTTATCCTCTACAGCAGAGGTAACTCTGGGTCTTCCATTCCTGTGGCGGTCCTCATGAGAGCCAGTTTCATCTTAGTGCTTGATGGCTTTTGCGACTGCACCTGAAGAAACTTTCAAAGTTCTTGAAATGTTCCATATTGACTGACCTTCATGTGTTAAAGTAATGATGGACTGCCGTTTCTCTTTGTTTATTAGAGCTGTTCTTGCCATAAGATGGACTTGGTCTTTTACCAAATAGGGCTATCTTCTGTATACCCCCCTTACCTTCTCACAACAAACGTTCAAACGCATTAAGAAGGAAAGAAATTCCACAAATGAACTTTTAAGAAGGCACACCTGTTAATTGAAATGAATTCCAGGTGACTACCTCATGAAGCTGGTTGAGAGAGTGTGCAAAGCTGTCATCAAGGCAAAAGGTAGCTACTTTGAAGAATCTAAAATCTTGTCACGCCCTGACCTTAGAGAGACGTTTTATTTCTCTATTTAGTTAGGTCAGGGTGTGATGTGGGGTGGGCATTCTATGTTTGGTATTTCTTTGTGTTTGGCCGAGTGTGGTTCCCAATCAGAGGCAGCTGTCTATAGTTGTCTCTGATTGGGAATCATACTTAGGTAGCCTTTTTTTCCCACCTATGTTGTGGGATCTTGTTTTTTGTTAGCTCTGTGAAGCCTGCAGAACGTGTCATTCGTTATTCTTTTAGTTGTTTTTGTTTGGTGTTCTGAGTAATTAAAGAATCATGAACACTTACCACGCTGCACCTTGGTCTCCTTCAAACAACGGACGTTACAAATCTAAAATATATTTTGATTTGTTTAACACTTTTTTGGTTACTACATGATTCCATATGTGTTATTTCATAGTTTTGATGTCTTCACTATTATTCTACAAAGTAGAAAATAGTTTTTTTTTTTAAATAGAAAAACCCTTGAATGAGTAGGTGTTCTAAAACTTTTGACCGGAAGTGTATAAGATCGGATGTATAGACATTATGGACAGTATGTGGATAGAATATTTACTATATCTGAAGAATATGTAGGATAGAATAAGGACAGCAGCCTCTAAGGTGCAGGATTGAGTAACTGGGTGGTAAGCGGCTAGTGACAGTGACTAATTTCAGGATAGATTACTGGGAGGAGGCCGGCTAGTGATGGCTATTTAACAGTCTAATGGACTTGAGATAGAAGCTGTTTTTCAGTCTCTCGGTCCCAGCTTTGATGCACCTGCACTGACCTCTCCTTCTGGATGATAGCGGGGTGTACAAGCCATGGTTTGGGTGGCTTCCTATGACACCGGGTGCTAGTGATGTTCTGGAGAGCAGGCAGTGTGCCCCCGGTGATGCATTGGGCAGGCCGCGCCAGGTGTGTGCCTTTCCAAATCATGTCCAATCAATTTAATTTACCACAGGTGGAGAAACAACATTGTAGAAACATCTCAAACCTCATAGCAAAGGGTCTGAATACTTATCTAAAAAAACATTTTTTTTGCTTCGTCATTGTGCTTCGTCATTATGGGATATTGTGTGTAGATTGATAAGAAAAAAAGATTTAATCAATTTTAGGATAAGGCGTAACAAAATGTTGAAAAAGGGAAGGGGTCTGAATACTTTCCAAATTCACTGTATGGGTGTTTTTATAAAGTGGCGACCATGAGTCTCAGGCAAGGAAAACACCTCTCCTCTTCTCATCATTTTCCCTTTTTCTTAACTCTCCTCTCCTAATCTCGCTCTATTAATCTTGTTCTGTTTCCCAGGAAAAGAAACACAGTCGTCTCTTCTCTTCCTCTTTTGCTCCAGTACTGTCTGCTGTCTGTCCCCCGTGTAGACCTAATAAGTGTGTAATTAGAGTGCAGAATAGAGGGAATTCTCTTTATTTGGGAGTGAGACAGGTGTGTGTGTGTTTGTGCGCTCGTGTGTGTGTTTGTGCGCTCGTGTGTGTGTTTGTGCGCGTGTGTGTGTGTATCACACCTGTCGTCTCACCACCACCTCCCCGTGTCCCTCTGTAATAGAGAGGCATTAGGATGGGAAGCAGGTGGAAGGCAGGTCTAGGGAGAGATCAATGCAATTTGCAAAGTGCCTTCCAGACAATTTCTATGCTGGATTGTCTCCAACACCAGGCACACAGCAGCCACTGAAAAAAAAGAGGGAAAATAGTGCCATCGAACAACTTCAATGCCACCTCCACATTTTTCACTCTGGAAGTCATGAGTAATATGCAAATGATCCAACTGTTTGTTGCTCAGAGAAAAAACGCAGAAAACAATTACTTGAATATGAAATGCACATCCTACCAGCTCAGAGAAAGAGCGTTCCAACCACACACTCTGATCATATCTATGTTTGTATTTACGATAAATCACATCAAATATGCTTCAAATGGCCCCGTATTGCATATTATGAGATTAAAGCTATTGCTACATCTCAATTAATTCCCCAGCCAATTATTATTCCATGGAGACAGAGTTGTAGGAATTATTCCCCATTTTCACAGTCCGCTCCGGGAATTCATTAATGATTGTTGGCCAATCGACCAGGAGCGTCTCTCCTCAGTCTAATCATACATCATCACTGTGCTCTTAGAAATAAAGAAATGAGCCACAGATCTGGGCTAGGTCCGGAGTCTGTCCCTGCTAATATTGTCTGTCATTGTGTAGCCAATGTGAAATGGTCGTCGGAGTGTTAGTAGCGTTCAATCTGAGACATATCCCGCTCTGAGACCTAGAAGTACAGTAGTTGTTTCCCTTGTTCTGCAAGACCCACAGCTTTTGTGGCGTTACTGGTAACATTTCTTCATGGTGACATGTCAATGTGTTCAGAGGTTCCCTGGTTTGAGACCAGTGAGGGACAGAAGATGTTAGCTGGTAGGAATGTAGCTAGCATATTCTCCCTGCTAATATAGAAGAGGTAACCATGTAATTAGGGAAAGGGTGTACCTAGTCAGTTGCACAACTGAATGCATTCAACTGAGATGTGTATTCCACATATAATGTCATTGGCACCCAGGGAGCAGTTGTTGGGGGTTAACGGCTTGCTCAAGGGCAGAACGGCAGATTTATTCTCATCTTTCCAGCTCTGTGATTCAAACCAGCAACCTTTCGGTTACTGGCCTGATGCTCTTATCTGCTAGGCTACCTGCTGCCCCTGGTACTGCTAATGCAAAAGAGTTATACTGATAGTAATGTAGCTAACATAGCATCTTTGCTAACGCTAACAAAGAGGTTAGCTGGTAGTACTGTAGCTAGCTAAGCCTCGTGCTGTGACGCCACCTTCCCTGTGTCTAACGATAGAGGTGTATGAATAGAGGAGGTAAAGTGGTTAACTAAAGAGAGAATATTCATCAACTCTTTGAGGACAATGGAAGACTATTTCTGAAGGCAGAGGCTGCACA
The DNA here is from genome assembly GCF_016432855.1 of Salvelinus namaycush. Lineage (NCBI taxonomy): Eukaryota > Metazoa > Chordata > Actinopteri > Salmoniformes > Salmonidae > Salvelinus > Salvelinus namaycush. The sequence goes on from NC_052307.1 coordinate 50,388,481, forward strand.
ACCGGATCAAACCGCCCCATCCTGTCCCTGTCCCCCCCTTCTTTTTCTCAAACCATATAACATTCTGGGCATGTACCAACTTAACCCACTACATGCCAACCAGTTCATGGGAATATGCATTTAGATCTTCTTGAATTATGTACAGTGTTTTTTTCGTGGGCAAATGTTTGAGTTGATTATGTTAACAAACTGCAGCCTACCTGTGTTTCGTTTCAAACAAAGCACATATTTTGCCTAGTGGTGCGCACTGTTGAAGCTATTTCTATGAGGACAACGATCTTGAACAGCAATGAATGTCATATAGGAGACGTGGACATATTATGGAAGCCAGAGGTGCCATTATCTATCCATGATTCCATTAAATGTTCTATTGTGCAATATTACATTTACCTATAATGTGCATGAATACTGTATCTCATTCAAATAAAAATGTTGCACTATATGACATCATTGGTCCCTCCTTTTCATCTATAATGTCTATGATCCGACCAGGATAGCTCTGTACAGAAGGAGATTTATGTGGTCCATGAACTGAGTGGGTAAAAAGCACTCAGCTCCATCTCATTCTTATACTTATCTGCAGCTCTTACAACTGCAGCCTTTTCTCCAGCTATTCTCAGTGAGTATTGTTGAATACAGTATACTCTTCTTTCCTGTTGCTTTGGTTCACAAGATAAGGCAGAGACCAGGGCCACGATATCGATTTACATTCGTATTTCACCATAAGTACACGAGGCTGCCGCTTCCCATATCTTGTCAACCCACTCTGTCGCATCATTAGAAAACCACCATTCTCTGGTAAAGGCTTGATTTGTGCACGGCTGAGTACCGTAGGGATTGCCCGCAGAGGCCAACCTATTAGATTTCCCCAGAAAGCACAGAGCTGCCTGCCTGTCTGCCGGTGAGGTGTATTGTAGCTCCACAGTAGAGTGGGCTGGGCTTATTTCCTCCTTCAGCAGGCTCTTCTTGGACCTTTGCCGCTAAGATCTCAGGGGAGCTAAGCGTGCAGTCTCTTTCTCTCTCTAAATAAGGCAGATGTGCTCTGCAGAATAAATCTGTCTGACTTCATTGGCCCTGTTCTGCTCCCAGACACTGCATGGTGATTACATTGCACCTCAGATCCGTATTACTGGAGAGTAATTATGAATTGTATTGTTGGTTTCCCTAGTGACTCTACCAGCACAATGGATTTTTTCAGCCAGCGGATTGACAGAATAGGGAGACTGTAGAGACTATAGCAAGTGTATGAACTAAACCAATGCATTGCCATAAGCATGGCTATGGGCAAGGCTTTTGTGTGTCTGTGAAAGAAAAAGATAAAAGACAGTTTATGCAGAGGTTGTTTACATATGCATGCACACACACAAACACGCAAATACACACACAAATTGGCCCTCCCTCTCATACCCACTGTCACAGAGATGATTGCTGGTTCACATGAAGCTTGCATGGAAATGAGAAGCTTGAACTTGTCCCATGTGGCTCAGTTGATAGAGCATGGCACTTGCAATGTGAGGGTTGTGGGTTTGATTCCCATGGTGAAAAAGTCAAAGAAATGTATGCACTCATTAATGTATGTCTCTGGAAAACAGTGTTTTCTCAAATGTAATGTAAATGTTGAACTCCTATCACCCTTTCTTTCTCTCTTCTTCCTTCTCTCCGTCGTCATGTTAATCTCAGAGGAGCAGCGAGTGTGCCATTGCGTGAAACCCCAGCACACAACAATAGGCAGGCCACTGAAGTTCAATCAGACCCCAGCTAAAGATTATAGATCAGTATTGTCACCCGCTTCCTGCTTAATGAACAGAGGCGCATTGTAAATCCTTTTGTCGGCTGCAAAATGAGCTCCCTAATCTTGTTAATGGTATTCTTTTCTCTTTCTCTAGGACCGGTTTGTTGTACACAAAAGAGGTTTTTAAAAAGAGAGGATTTCAGCGGGGCCTAAACACTGGCTTCGAGAACAATGGGAGATGCCTGCTCTTTTCTCATCATTCTGAGCTAATAACGTGCGGCTGTGTTCGAATAGTCTAACCGCGTGCCGCAGTGGTTTGATACTGAGGGTAATGATGTTCGCTGCATTGGGGGAAATGGAGAAGGGGGGAAATGGGAGAAGGAGGAGGGAGGGAGGAGGAGTGTCGGAATTGGAGATGATGCTGTTCTTGTTTCCCTGCAATATTTATTTTTACAAATTTGGCAGGACGGTAGGAATACACTGTACGTTGTGCTGTTCAGATCCGCGCTGGAGGCCATGGTGGTATTTTCTCAACATTTAAAGGTTATAGGAGGAAAAAGCATGTATGATTAATTGGAAAATGTAAAAAAAAATAAAAATAACTTGTTTCTGCTTGTGGTACTAATTATCAAAGCAATTATTTTTTGCCTTGTCCTGCTATTGGATTTAGCTGCGGTAGAGTAAAAAAGAAAGTGTCTTCAGTCATCATCTCAGATCCTATTCCTCACAGAACGGCAGTTGTGTCCCAGATGGCACCGTATTCCCTATATAGTGCACTACTTTGGACCAGGGCCCATCGGGCTTTGGTCAACAATAGTGCACCATATAGGGAATACGGTGACATTTGGGACCCAGTCAGCATCAGAGGGGAGCTTCTTGTGTGTGTGTGCTTGCGTGCACGTGTGTGTGTACTGTGTGTGTGTGTCTGGATCTTGAGGTTAAGCCCTCCCAGGCCCACCCATGGCTTTGCCCCTGCCCAGTCATGTTAAATCCATAGATTAGGGTTCAATTTATTTATTTCAATTGATTTATTTCCTTATATGACTGTAACTCAGTAAAATCTTAAATTGTTGCATGTTGCGTTTATATTTTTGTTCAGTATAAAACAATTCCATAGCACCAACCTAATTAATTAAATAATTAAACACCCAATATATAGAGTCCTGTGTAAACCTCAAAATCCAGACACACACACACACGTATAGAGTACACACACACGTGCACGCAAGCACACAAACACACAAGAAGCTCCCCTCTGATGCTGACTGGGTCCCAAATGTCACAGCCAATCAGAATTAGATTTCCCCACAATAGGGCTTTAGTACAGACAGCAATATTCCTCAATTTCATCAGCTGTCCTGGTGGCTGGTCTCAGACGACCCCACAGGTGAAGAAGCCTGATGTGGAGGTCCTGGGCAGGTGTGGTTAGACGTGGTCTGCGGTTGTGAGGCCGGTTGGACGGACTGCCAAATTATCTAAAATTACATTGGAGGTGGCTTATGGTAGAGCAATTAACATTAAATGATCTGGCAACAGCTCTGGTGGACAATCCTGCAGTCAGCATGTCAATTGCACACTCCCTCAAAACTTGAGACATCTGTGGCATTGTGTTGTATGACAAAACTTCACATTTTAGAGTGTCCTTTTATTGTCCCCAGCACAAGGTGCACCTGTGTAATGATCATGCTGTTTAATCAGCTTCTTGGTATGCCACACCTGTCAGGTGGATGGATTATCTTGGCAAGGATACATTCTCACTAACAGGGATGTGAACAAATGTGTGCAAACAATTTTAGAGAAATAAGCATTTTGTGCGTATGGAACATTTCTGGGATCTTTTATTTCAACTCATGAAACATGGGACCAACATTTATTTGGGGTTTTATATTTTTGTTCAGTGTAAGATGGTCATACTATGGATAATTTAGTTATTTTAGTTAGAATTTTAGGACCTCTTTAAGTATAAACAAAAATATATCTAAAAAAATTATTGTATGTTTTTGTTGCTTTAAGTTCAGTGAGATAAATCTGAGATTTCCTTATAAGTGTTCACAGAATGTTACTTCTGTATAAAACAGTTTAACAGTCTCTACGATGTAATGCATAGCTTGTAGTTACCAAACACACCATGGGTAAAATCTATACATTTGATGTTACATCAAAATACCCATTATAACCATTTTAATGGCATAGGAAAGAAGAAGAAGAAATGTCACAGTATGCTTCAAGAATAGATCAACATGGCATGAGTTCTTCAGTTTGATACATTGTCCAGTAAACATGTTTAAATGTCTTGCACTATTGGTGGAATGGTCAAGCTGTTTCGAAATGGTTAAAATATTGAAGTGCTGATGAATAATCAATAATCAAGCAATACGCTATACATGCAAAGTAATTGATAAACACTTAACCACCTATGAATCAACAATGAAAGAGTAATGGATAAACAATAACAGTTTGAAAACAGTGATTGATCATTATGATACACAGGATCAGTCTTTAGAGTCATGTTCAAACAAGCTGCACCATTGAATTAATTGTTTTGTAAATTGGCAAAAATGGGCAAAAATGATTAACCTGTGATCATACATGATCACTAATTGGTAGCTTAATCATTTCAGTAATGTACTCCAATTGCAAGGTTGAAGGGAAGTCAGTTGGCTGCATAAAATGATCCTACGGCGCTGCGGTGCAATCATCTTTTTGCCACCAGTGAGAGGACGGGAGCTGTCCAAGTGGGTAGATGACTACCACACACTGGGATATGCATCACCTGTGTGACACAAGGGTATACCTGGAAATCAAGTGAGATTTCATTAAGGACTTCCGTCGTAAGAGAGAGTGTGTCTCTTTGACACTGAATTTAGCACTCTGGCTAATTATTGAGGTTCTGAGAGATCTCAGAATATGAGAACAGGAAAAATTCCAATGCCATGTGCCTTTGCCAACATGAAGTGAGCGTGAGCTCGTTATGGCATTTTTAGACGTCATGGCGAAGGCAACACTGTTCTTTTCTAGCTCCATGGCTAAACATTTACCCCAGCTTCCTGGGGTGGCAGGTAGCCTAGTGGTTAAAGTGTTGGGCCAGTAACCAGAAGGTTGCTGGATTGAATCCCTGAGCTAACAAGGTAAAAATTAACCTACTGCTCACCAGGTGCTGAAGATGTGGATATCAATTAAGGCAGCCCCCAGCACCTCTCTGAGATGGGTAGATGTGTTTCCTGATGATGTCTCATGTTTAAAAAAAAAATAGAATTTAATCAAATCATATTTAATTTGTCACATGCACCGAATACAACAGGTGTAAACGTTACTGTGAAATGCTTACTTACAAGACCTTAACCAACAATGCAGTTCAAGAAATAGAGTTACGAAAATATTTACTATATAAATATTTATATTTATTTAATATTAATTAATTATTAATTAATATTTATTTATATATAAATATTTACTATATACTATATATTTACTATATAAACTAAAGTTTAAAAAATTATAAAAAGTAAAACAATAAAATAACATAACAACAACTAGGCTATATACAGGGGGTACCAGTACCGAGTCAATGTGCACCCCCTCACAGGTTAGTTGAGGTCATTTGTACATGTAGGTTGGGGTAAAAGGAGTATGCATAGGTAATAAACAGCGAGTAGCAGCAGTGTAAAAACAAATTATTCAGCAGTCTTATGGCTTCGGGTTAGAAGCTGTTAAGGAGCCTTATGAACCTAGACTTGGCGCTCCGGTACCGCTTGCCGTGCGGTAGCAGAGAGAACAGTCTATGACTTGGGTGACTGGAGTCTTTGACACATTTTTGGACCTTCCTCTAACACCTCCTAGTATATAGGTCCTGGATGGAAGGAAGCTTGGCCCCAGTGATGTGTTGGGCTGTACACACTACCCTCTGTCGCACCTTACGCTCGAATGCCGATCAGTTGACACACCAGGTGGTGATGCAACCGTCAGGATGCTCTCGATGGTACAGTTGTAGAACTTTTGGAGGATCTGGGGACCTATGCCAAATATTTTTACTTTCCTGAGGGGGAAAATGTGTTGTCGTGCACTCTTCACGACTGTCTTGTTGTGTTTAGACCATTATAGCAAGATGGCGCCGACAGATAGGGCAGCTCTGCTTCTAGCTCCTAAGCAACTTTGTAGTATTTATTTGTTTGTTTGTTATTTCTTACAATATCAGAACAGGATTTCTTTGTGTTACATACAGCCAGAAATAACTTTTGGATATCAGGGTGGCGGTATTTCACCAGCATTACGACCGGGAATACAACTTTCCCGAATTGGATCCTTTGTTCATACCTCCCAGGGCTAATTAACTGATTTTAGAGGCTGATCCAAAACACTGCCGGCAGAGAAGAGGTATTCGGAGTGGACTTCTAGTCCAACTCAGGAGGCGCACACACCATCCACTGCTTCCGAGTATATTACTCGCTAATGTTCAGTCTCTGGATAAATAGGTAGACGAGCTCAGGGAGAGAATCTCCTTCCAGAGAGACATCAGGGATTGTAACATACTCTGTTCCATGGGAACATGGCTCTCTCAGGATATACTGTCTTTGTCCATACAGCCAGATGGGTTCTCAGTATATCGCACAGACAGGAATAAAGAACTCTTCGGGAAGAAGAAAAGCGGAGGTGTATGTTTCATGATTTACCACTCATGGTGTGATTGTGATAACATACAGAAACTAAAGTCCTTTCGTTCACTCAACCTAGAATACCTCATAATCAAATGCAGACCATATTACCTCCCAAGAGAATTATATTATTTTATAGTCACAGCCGTGTATATTCTCCTCAAGTCGATACCATACCGGCCCACAAAGAACTTCACTGGACTTTATGCAAACTGGAAACATGTATCCTGATGCCGCATTTATTGTAGCTGGGGATTTTAATAAAGCAAATTTGAGGAAAACGCTACCGAAATTCTACCAACACATTGACTGTAGCACTCGCTCTGAGAAAACATTAGACGGCATCCTTAGCTGCTGCATCAGAGCATGCGCAGACCATCTGGCTGGAGTGTTTACGTACAGTACATATTCAATCTCTCCCTATCCCAGTCTGCTTTCCACACATGCTTCAAGATGTCCACCATTGTTCCTGTACCCAAGAAAGCAAAGGTAACTGAACTAAACGACTATAGCCCCGTAACACTCCTGTCATCATGAAGTGCTTTGAGAGTCTAGTTAACTTCTACTTCATCCCAAACCCGGATCCGGGAGCACCCCCATCAGTAAAAAAGCTGACTAGCATAGCCTAGCATAGCGTCACAAGTAAATACTAGCATCTAAATATCATTAAATCACAAGTCCAAGACACCAGATGAAAGATACACATCTTGTGAATCCAGCCATCATTTCTGATTTTTAAAATGTTTTACAGGGAAGACACAATATGTAAATCTATTAGCTAACCACGATAGCAAAAGACACAACCTTTTTTTCCCACCATTTTTTCCTGCATAGGTAGCTATCACAAATTCGACCAAATAAAGATATAAATAGCCACTAACCAAGAAACAACTTCATCAGATGACAGTCTGATAACATATTTATTGTATAGCATATGTTTTGTTAGAAAAATGTGCATATTTCAGGTATAAATCATAGTTTACCATTGCAGCCACCATCACAACTCTCACCAAAGCAACTAGAATAACTACAGAGACCAATGTGAATTACCTAAATACTCATCATAAAACATTTCTGAAAAATACACAGCGTACAGCAAATGAAAGACAAAGATCTTGTGAATCTAGTCAATATTTCAGATTTTTTGAGTGTTTTAGAGCGAAAACACAATATAGCATTATATTATCTTACTACAATAGCCAACCACACAACCGCATTGATTCAAGCCAAAAATAGCGATAACGTATAAACCAGCAAAATATATTAATTTTTTCACTAACCTTCTCAAACTTCTTCAGATGACAGTCCTATAACATCATATTACACAATACATATAGAGTTTGTTCGAAAATGTGCATATTTAGCGGCACAAATCGTGGTTATACAATGAGAATAGTAGCCAAGCTGCCAACAATATGTCGGGAGAAATCTTGGGAGAGGCACCTATTCTAATCAGTAACTAATCATAAACTTGACTAAAAAATACAGGTTGGACAGCAAATGAAAGATACATTAGTTCTTAATGCAATCGCTGTGTTAGATTTTTAAAATTAACGTTACTACGACATACAGCGTGCGTTAAAGCGAGACCGCACCGAAATGAATGGCGGAATATGAGTTTTACATTTTTCAACAGAACAACGAATTAACATCATAAATAGTTCTTACTTTTTGATGAACTCCCATCAGAATCTTGGGCAAGTTGTCCTTTGTCCAAAAGAATCGTTGCTCGGTTGTAGATTGTCGCCTTCAACTTTGGAATTAGCAGTAAACATTAGCCATGTGGCTAAGACGTGTCCAACTCACTAGAACGCAGTACAAATAAATACCCGAAAAATCGCAATATACTAATATAAACTGATATAACTCGGTTTAAAATAACAACATTATGATGTCTTTAACACCTATATCGAATAAAAACAGAGCCGGATATATCTAAGGGCTATAACCGGAGCTTTCTTGAACGACATCCAGAGGTCCTTTTTGCGTCATGGCGAAGAGAACAAAGGAAGGACCCCACGTTGCCAGGCCATTTATAAGCTCTCAGATCTGCCCAGCAACTCCATTTCAATTCTCACTATTCGCTGACATCCAGGGGAAGGCGTATGCAGTGCATCTCAACCAATAGAAGACAGGAAAATTAATAAACCGACCCTGGAACAGTCTGCAGAATTCAGCATTCTCACATCCTCATAGAAAAATTGCTCCAACTCCTGTTCTGTTTTACTCACAGATATAATTCAAACGGTTTTAGAAACTAGAGAGTGTTTTCTATCCAATAGTAATAATAATATGCATATTGTACGAGCAAGAATTGAGTACGAGGCAGTTTAATTTGGGAACGAAATTATTACAAAGTGCAAACAGCACCCCCTATTGAGAAAAGGTTAACCACATCTCAGTATTGACCAACACATCTGGATTGGAGCTTTGAACCAACACTTTCAATTTATCAATTTGAGGTAATAAGCTTCTAGTGTTAATGTGCAGAAAACTCTGGCTTTTACGAAAGCAGAAATCAGAGCACAAGTCAGAACTGGGGCTAGCAACAGTAGACGGGCCCTGAATGTATTTCGGTTGACGATATCTGTATTGAAATGTGCTGACAACATGCACATTTCCAGATATCATCAGCCGAAATACATTCAGGGCACGGCAGAGTACAGGGAGAGCTCTGCAGTGTTAATTTTTTTATGACATTTTAATGTGCATCAGATGGTAACAATATCATACAGCAATTTCATCGGGTAACATGAATACAAATCCTGCGAGAGGTGGTTATAATAGGATGGGAGGCCAAGAGTCTGTGTAACCGATATGTGACCCATTTGTCACGCCCTGACCGTAGAGAGCTTTTTATGTCTCTATTTTGGTTTGGTCAGGGTGTGATTTGGGTGGGCATTCTCTGTTCATTTTCTATGTTTTGTATTTCTTTGTGTTTGGCCGGGTGTGGTTCTCAATCAGAGGCAGCTGTCTATCGTTGTCTCTGATTGAGAATCATACTTAGGCAGCTTTTTCCCACCTGTGTTTTGTGGGTAGTTGTTTTCTGTTTAGTGTTTTGCACCTGACAGGACTGTTTCGGTTTCGGTTATTCACTTTGTTATTTTTGTTTAGTGTTCAGTTTAAATAAAAAGTCATGAACACTTACCACGCTGCGCTTTGGTCCGATTCCTCTTCATCCGACGACGACACCCGTTACACCATTTCAGGAAACTAGTCGTATGTCGTGGGTCATTACCTCACAGGAGAGATGTTTGAAGGTAAAAAAAGTTTTCATCAAAATGTGTTTTTTGGGGGGGCAGAAATGCCTTTTCGAACATGTGAACTTTCAAACTTGTATGCCATCTGTAAATACAAATACAACTGTTAAATTATGAGCTTAGTTAGTTTAGCCACAGAAAAAGTCAGCAACCTTCCCGCTAGCCATGATTGGCTGAGATAATGAGTGGGCTGGACATGACGAGAGATGAGTTTGGATTGGTCTGCCATATAACAGGCTTCTGTCTATTTGAGCTGGTCAGTATGTCTAGGTAATCCTGTCTAATGCATCTTTTTTTATGTATTGTGTAGTAAAACTGCAAAGTGCTGCTCTCCACTTTCTGGAGGACAGAGTTTAGAAATCAGTGGAATTAGAGTACGATAGCTAAGGAGATGGAGAAAACACCTGTCTCCGGATTACATCTTCAAAGACAACAATGGCATCCGACAGGCGACATGTCCATCCATGAATGATGTAAGATAGTCTAGCTAGGTAGATTTTCAAATATTACAAGTTTCTGATTTTGACGGAAAGTGGTTTCACCTCAAAGTAAAGTGTAATGTTAGCTAGCTAACATTAGCTGGCTGGCCGTAAGCTAACGTTACATGTATGATCGTATCATTCGTATCTCAGAGCCATTTGCTTGGCTAGCTATAGCCTATTTTTAGCTAGCTAACATTGAACATGGTTGGCTAGCAACCTGCAGATTCATGCAGGGTAGTAATGTTAAGAGTTGAGATTATGTTTCATTGTTTACCTAGCTAGCTAGCTAAATGTCTTAACACTATGCAAGTAACCATTTAGGGTGCATTTGTAATTTCAGTCTTGCCATGTACTCCCTGCCTAGCCTAGTGGTTAGAGCGTTGGACTAGTAACCGAAAGGTTGCAAGTTCAAATCCCTGAGCTGACAAGGTACAAATCTGTCGTTCTGCCCCTGAACAGGCAGTTAACCCACTGTTCCTAGGCCGTCATTGAAAATAAGAATTTGTTCTTAACTGACTTGCCTAGTTAAATAAAGGTAAAATAAAAATAAATTTAAAAAACTCCGACTTCAGAGCACTCTAGTCTGAGTGTGCCAGAGCGCAGAATAATTTACGAACGCTCAACACCCGTTGAATATGGCCGGTGTAAGTAAACGCAAAAAAGCGCAATTAAATATTTTTGCTAGCAGCACAGTTACAGTCATCTACGCTCTGGATAACATGAAAACAGCCTAACCAGCTCTGCTAGGGCGAGTAAAATGGTCAGAGTGGGGTGTTCGCTCATTTGCGTCTGGAAGTAGCTAGCAAGCTAGCCAATGTTAGCCAGTTAGCTTGGGTGCTTGACTGCCGTTGTGAGGTCAGAACGTTCGGATCATATTCATCAGCCAGAGCGTCCAGTGTGCAATCTGAACGCTCCAAGAGCAAAACAATCTGAATTTACTAACGGACAATCTGACAGCACAGTTGCAGTCACTAACACTCTGGATAACATAAAGGCCTAACCAGCTCTGCTAGGGCGAGTAATGTTCCGTGAGCTGTTCTCTCATTTTTGTCTGGAAGTATCTAGCAAGTTACCTTGCGTGCTTGACTGCTGTTGTTAGTACAGAACGCTCAGATCAATCCTTAAAGCGATGGGTGGGGCTAAAGCTTAAGAGGGTGGGAACGATGCTGAATGGGTGTAGACAAAGAAGAGCTCTTCATTAGGCACCAAAACATTCAAAGGCAATTTTCTCAAAAGTGAGTTTACAAATTTATCATCTTTCAAAGCAGAATTACTTTCCCATTGTTCCTCAACTGTGGTATATGATATACAATTTTGTAGCTCAGATTCTCTACTTTTATCCAATGTAAAAAAAACACAATTTCAAATGTTGAAAAATATGACCAATTTGAGCCAGTCGGTCACATATACAGTTAGTCGCGAGTGTGGGAAGAAACATCATCTGTCCCATGGTCGGGTAAACGAGCAAGTTCATAGTCAACAAAGCCCGCAAGAGTCATTTTGCTGTTGTGAAAGCCTGCGTCGGTGTAGCCTCTCACATTTTCACTTTCAATGAATAAGATCATATCATTCTCAAAGTCCTGTGAATGTATTTGCCTGAGTTGAGTATGGAAGCCATTCATATGAACATGTGGAGACTCACCTTAATCACTGTGTTGTATCCCATTATATTCTGCCTTTTTATTGTATCTGTTAACTACCTAATTTTCCAACTTATTTAGTCTAGTAAATAAAACCTTGAATGAATTGTTTGTGGCATTGAGTTAATTTACAAGCAATTTGGTTCATCAGGTATCAGAGCTTGACGACTGTTCAGAATGAGAATATAGTAAATTAACTGTTGATTAAGACTATTATTGATATAGGATTAATTATATAATGGTTAATGTTAACTACATATATAGTTAATTCAAGGATTTCTCTATATCCAGCCCTTAAAAGGTGCCCCTCTTAATCAAATAATTCAGATAAATGTATTACTCCAATTTTGTAGAATTTTAATTAGCCATAAGTCACAACAAAAAGTGCATTCGGAAAGTATTTAGATATCAGTTTTTTTATTTTATAAATTTGGGTATTGTGTGTATAATTGATGAGGGGAATATTTAAAAATCAATTTTAGAATAAGGCTGTAATGTAAAAAAATGTGAAAAAAATTAAGGGATCTGAGTACTTTCCAAATGCACTGTATTTTGGTACCCCGTGAGAGGAACTAATAGAGACATTTTCGCTTGCTTTTAGACTTCAATGGACAAATTATTACACTTAAGATTCATAGTCCATAACTCAGAGCTTATCAGTGAAAGTAGTGTGTTTTTTCCATAAGTCTGAAGGAACAAGGAGATTGAGAATCCCATAGGGTGGCGCACAATTTGCCCAGCATCGTCTGGGTTAGGGAAGGGTTTGGCTGGGGTAGGCCGCCATTGTAAAATAAGAATTTGTTCTTAACTGACTTGTCTAATTAAAAGAGAGTTTAAAAAAAAATGTCTGTGTTGCAAACTGACTGTACTAGACATAATTGTGGTTTTACTTGGAGAACTAAAGTTGAATCAGTGTCCTAATGAGAAAATGCGTGCTCCAGTTTAAGTGCATATTGCTTGAATTTCTCATACGCCTATTGTGGCCACTGGGACCATAGAGCCACCTTTCCTATCGGCTGTAGGATAGGGAGCATTCCCACTCAAAAAATAACACTTCTGTAAGATTACTGCGTGTTCCAGGAAAAAACGTTTGGAATTGGATTAATTAGTTCATTTTGAACTACGTGTTCCAGTCTAAACACATTTTGCTAGCAGAAATAGCCTAGACTCACTTTACCTATCGTCTGTAGGAAAGGATGGTTCCCACTTTCGAAATGACCACTTCTGTAAATTACTGCGTGTTCCAGGGAAAACAGAGTAGAAGTGGATAAATTAAACATTTTGAACACGAGATATTGCTCGCCTGATGTAGAGTACCTCATATTAAAATGTAGACCACAATATCTACCAAGAGAGTTCTCAAGTATATTATTCGTAGCCGTCTATTTACCACCACAAACCAATGCTGGCACTAAGACCACACTCAACGAGCTGTATACGACCATAAGCAAACAAGAAAATGCTCATCCAGAAGCGGGGCTCCTAGTGGCCGGGTACTTTAAATGTAAATCCGTTTTACCTTATTTCTACCATCATGTCACATGTGCAACAAGAGGAAAAACAACTCTAGACCACCTTTACTTCACACACAGAGACGCATACAAAGCTCTCCCTTACAATCCATTTGATAAATCTGACCATAATTATATCCTCCTGATTCCTGCTTACAAGCAAAACTAAAGCAGGAAGTACCAGTGACACGCTCAATATGGAAGTGGTCAGATGACGCGGATGCTACGCTACAGGACTGTTTTGCTAGCACAGACTGGAATATGTTCCGTGATTCATCCAATGGCATTGAGTAGTATACCACCTCAGTCACCGGCTTCATCAATAAGTGCATTGAACATGTGGCAGGGCTTGCAAACTATTACGGACTACAAATGGAAACCCGGCCGAGAGCTGCCCAATGACGCGAGCCTACCAGACGACTAAATTACTTTTATGCTCTCTTCAACAACACTGAAGCATGCATGAGAGCACCAGACTTCCTGATGGGCCGCCCCCAGGTGGTAAGGTTAGGAAACAACACATCTGCCACGCTGATCCTCAACACTGGGACCCCTCAGTGGTGCGTGCTTAGTCCCCTCCTGTACTCCCTGTTCACTCACGACTTCGTGGCCAAGCAAGACTTCAACACCATCATTACGCCAACAACAACAATGAGACAGCCTATAGGGAGGAGGTCAGAGACAACAACCTCTCCCTCAATGTGAGCAAGACAAAGAAGCTGATTGTGGACTACAAGAAAAGGAGGGCCAAACAGGCCCCCATTAACATCAACGGGGCTGTAGTGGAGTGGGTCGAGAGTTTCAAGTTCCTTGCTGTCCATATCACCAACAAACTATCATCAAGTCAAATTGTATTTGTCACGTACACATGTTTAGCAGATGTTATTGCAGGGGTAGCGAAATGCTTGTGTTTCTAGCTCCAATAGTGCAGTAATATCTAAAAATTCACAACAATACACAATACACACAACCTAAATGTGAAAGATTGGAATTAAGGAACCAGCCCTGCGGTTGCGGGTGGTGCATTTGCCGTACCAGGCGGTGATACAGCCCGACAGGATGCCTCTCAATTGTGCACCTGTAAAAGTTTGTGAGAGTTTTAGGTGCCAAGCTAAATTTCTTCAGCCTCCTGAGGTAGAGTGAGAGGTTATTTTCCTGGCACCACACTCACAGGGCCCTCACCTCCTCCATGTAGGCTGTCTCGTCATTGTTGGTAATCAGGCCTATTATTGTCAGGCCTACATCTGCAAACTTGATGATTGAGTCGGAGGCGTGGGTGGCCACGCAGTCATGGGCGATCAGGGAGTATAGGAGGGGGCTGAGCACGCACCCTTGTGGGGCCCCTGTGTTGAGGATCGGTGAAGTGGGCAGTGTGCAGTGCGATGGTGATTGCATCGTCTGTGGAACTATTGGGGTGGTAAGTAAATTAAAGTGGGTATAGGGTTTCAGGTAAGGTAGAGGTGATATGATCCTTAAGAAAGAGTGTTTTGAACACTGATGTTAACCTTTCTGGTTATAACCTTTTTCGGCAAGACAGATCTTCCGAAGGTGGTGGAGTAGCAATCTTTACCAAGGAACACCTTCAGTGCTCCAGCTCCTTCAAGTTGGATGGGTTCTGCTGGTGTACAGCAATCTTTAAGTCATACCACAGATTTTCAATTGGATTGAGGTCTGGGCATTGACTAGGCCATTCCAAGATATTTAAATGTTTCCACTTGAGTGTTGCTTTAGCAGTATGCCTAGGGTCATTGTCCTGCTGAAAGGTGAACTTCCGTCCCAGTCTCAAATCTCTGGAAGACTGAAACAGGTTTCCCTCAAGAATGTCCCTGTATTTAGCGCCATCCATCATTCCTTGAATTCTGACCAGTTTCCCAGTCCCTGCCGATGAAAACCATGATGCTGCCACCACCATGCTTCACTGTGGGGATGGTGTTCTCGGGGTGATGAGAGGTGTTGGGTTTGCGTCAGACATACATGTTCCTTGATGGCCAAAAAGCTAAATTTTTGTCTCATCTGACCAGAGTATCTTCCATATGTTTGGGGAGTCTGCCACATGCCTTTTGGCAAACATCAAACGTGTTTGCTTATTTTTTTCTTGAAGCAATGGCATTTTTCTGGTCAATGGTCTCCATGAAGCCCAGCTCTGTGGAGTGTACGCCTTAAAGTGGTCCTATGGACAGATACTCCAGTCTCTGCTGCGGAGCTTTGCAGCTCCTTCAGGATTATTTTTGGTCTCTTGTTGCCTCTCTGATTAATGCCCTCCTTGCCTTGTCTGTGAGTTTTCGGTTGGCGGCCCTCTCTTGGTAGGTTTGTTGTGGTGCCATATTCTTTAAATTTTTTATTAATGGTTTTAAATGGTTCTCCGTGGGATGTTCAAAGTTTCTGATATTTTTTTATAACTCAACCCTGATCTGTACTTCTCCACAACTTTGTCTCTGACCTCTTTGGAGAGCTCCTTGGTCATCATGGTGCCGCTTGCTTGGTGGTGTTGCAGATCTGGGGCCTTTCAGAACAGGTGTATATATACTGAGATCATGTGACACTTAGATTTCACACAGGTGGACTTTATTTAACTAATTATGTGACTTCTGAAGGTAATTGGTTGCACCAGATCTTATTTGGGGGCTTCATAGCAAAGGGGTGAATACATATGCACACACCACTTTTCAGTTTTTTTTTAAATTGAATTTTTTTAAACAATCATTTTTTTTCATTTCACTTCACCAATTTGGACTATTTTGTGTATGTCCATTATATGAAATTAAAATAAAAATCCATTTAAATGACAGGTTGTAATGCAACAAAATAGAAAAAACGCCAAGGGGGATGAATACTTTTGCAAGGCACTGTACAAGGCACTGTAATCCGCTCTCTCCACTGGCTTCCAGTTGAAGCTCGCATCCGCTACAAGACCATGGTGCTTGCCTACGGAGCTGTGAGGGGAACGGCACCTCCGTACCTTCAGGCTCTGATCAGGCCCTACACCCAAACAAGGGCACTGCGTTCATCCACCTCTGGCCTGCTCGCCTCCCTACCTCTGAGGAAGTACAGTTCCCGCTCAGCCCAGTCAAAACTGTTCGCTGCTCTGGCACCCCAATGGTGGAACAAACTCCCTCACGACGCCAGGTCAGCGGAGTCAATCACCACCTTCCGGAGACACCTGAAACCCCACCTCTTTAAGGAATACCTAGGATAGGATAAAGTAATCCTTCTAACCCCCCCCCCCCCCTTAAAAGATTTAGATGCACTATTGTAAAGTGGTTGTTCCACTGGATATCATAAGGTGAATGCACCAATTTGTAAGTCGCTCTGGATAAGAGCGTCTGCTAAATGACTTAAATGTAAATGTACACTTCTATTTCACAGTAAATGAACTCCAAATTTTCAGCACACTTATAGAGAAAAGCATTTAACATGTACGGCACTTACACACTTCAAATCATCAAATCAAGTTTATTTTATATAGCCCTTCGTACATCAGCTAATATCTCGAAGTGCTGTACAGAAACCCAGCCTAAAACCCCAAACAGCAAGCAATGCAGGTGTAGAAGCACGGTGGCTAGGAAACACTTACACTTCAGTGCAGCTTTTGACATTATCGATCATAATCTGCTGCTCGAAAAACATGTGTTATGGCTTTACATCCCTTGCTATATTTTGGATTGAGAGTTACTTGTCTAACATAACACAGAGGGTGTTCTTTAATGGAAGCCTCTCCAACATAATCCAGATAGAGTTAGGCAATCAACAGGGCAGCTGTCTAGACCTCTTACTTCTTCAAATCTTTACTAATGACCTGCCAATGGTTCTGAGTAAATCCTGTGTCTATGTATGCTGATGACTCAACACTATACACTTCAGCTACAATAGCAAGTGAAATCACTGCAACACAACGAAGGGCTGCACTCCGTTTCAGAATGGGTGGCAAGAAATACGTTTCTCCTATCATTCACTGAACCCTAAACCTCAACTATTTATTGTAATGAATAATGTGGAAATTGAGCAAGTTTAAAAGACTGAACTGCTTTGACTAACCCTGGATTGTAATCTGTCATGGTCAAAACATATTGATACAACAGTAGCTAAAATGGGGAGAGATCTGTCCATAATAAAGCACTGCTCTGCAAGGCAAGGTCCGACAGGCCCTAGTTTTTTCACTCCTGGACTACTGTCCAATCGTGTGGTCAGGTGCCCCATAGAGGGATTTAGGAATATTACAATTAGCTCAGAACAGGGCAGCACGGCTGGCCATTAAATGTACGTAGATAGCTAACATTAACAATATGCATCTCAATCTCTCCTGGCTCAAAGTAGAGGAGAGATTGACTTCATCACTACTTGTATTTGTGAGAGGTATTTACACGTTGAAAGCACCGAGCTGTCTTATTAAACTACTAGCACACAGCTCAGACACTCATGCATATCCCTCAGACATGCCACCAGAGGTCTCTTCACATTCCCCAAGTCCAGAGCAGACTATGGGAGGTACACAGTACTAGATAGCGCCATGACTACATGGAATTTTGTTCCACATCAACTAACTCATGCAAGCAGTAAAATATGAAAACAATATACCTCATGTAACAGCGGGAATGTAAGAGACACACAGCCACAGACACGTATACATGATAACGTATGCACTATTCACTCATGTACACTTGGATTTTGTATTGTAGATATGTGGTAGTAGAGTAGTGGCCTGAGGACACACACTTAATGTGTTGTGAAATGTATTTTTAATGTTTTTTTAATTGTATGTAACTGCCTTAGTTTTGCTGGACCCTGGAATAGTAGCCGCTGCCTTGGTAGCAGCTAATAGGGATCCATAATAAATACAAATACCACATGCATTTAAGGTAAAATAACAACCCAATGTTTATTACCCAGGAAGAAATAGTTAGCAGCAGCCAGCTCGCTAAATGTCCATAAATGTTTCATGTGTGTTTGACCCCAAATTAATTGTTGGTTCACAGCTGATTTTTGTATTATAACTTATCATACACTGTAAAAAAAGGGGGGGGGGGATTGATTTAACGTACAATTGTCAGACAACCAGCTGCAATAGGATGGTGAGTTTGCTCAACAGACATTTTGTTGAGCAAACTCACAACAAAATGTTTTTGTGTGAAAATGTTGTTCAGCAAACCTCCAATCCTATTGTAACTGGTTGTACCACAGTGGTATGTTAAATCAACATATTCATTTGTTTTTAGTGTGAGTGCATCTGGTGGGGATAGACAACTTCAATATGCATGTGATGACGCTTGCGGGCGCACGAGCACGGCCAGTGTAGCCAAGGTGTTGATCTCTGACTGCTGAGTCCCTCAAGTGTTTTTGTCTGAATTATAGAGTTGGGCCATAACGGTTTAAGCTAAAACGCATAAATGACATCACATTACTCCATAGCAGCCATGTTTGCCCCTCTATAGCCAAGATTGGCCAATAACAGTTAACTGAATTGGCAAAATTGTATATCAAGATTGCTAACTGAACCACTACAATAATACATCATGGGCAAGTCCAGTACAGCTCGGCTTGTCTTGTGAGAAATGGTTATTTGGGATATTAGCCACACACTGGAAGGCATCTCAGGAAGTATAATGAACTTTAGACATCACTAGACCAATCATCATGGAGTGTATTTCCGATTCGCTGTGGAAATAGAATAAATGTATAGGTGCAAAGGAAATTCATATTTTCACTTATGCCAAGTTTGCGTATGTTATTTTCAGAGGACAATAAAAGACCAACTGCAAAGCTATATAATTATGAAATGCTCTTTATTTACGCTTTACCTTAAAATCTTATCTATATTAAATCTTAACTTTGCTTTATTATCTTCTCTTTATGTTGTGTTCCCTCCTGAAAGAAACAGAGGTAGATTTTGTACCACTGCAGATGCGTAGTGAATTTGGGCCTTCATTTTGTCTCACTAATTGTTTTAATGGCCTTAGATGAGCAATCATTATCTGCAAACATAGAATCTCACGGATGTAGAATGAATAAATGCCTTTGACATCGGCATTTGCATTCCTAATTAAGCTATACGTGTTTTTCATCAAATGAATGCATAAACTATTTGATTGAATCAGAATTTGATTAGATATGAAGTGGCAATTAATGTCTTTGAATACTGTTTTCCCACGACGCAATCAAATCATATTCACAGAAAAGTAATTATATTATATACAGAATGAGACTTTGTTTTTCTCGTCTCGTCTGAACCATGTATAAAATCACACTTTTGCATCATTCAAACACTGTTTGCATCCCAAATGGCGCTCCATTTGCGTTAAAACTTCTTTGGGCTGCAAGCCCGAAGCCGGGCACAATATGACAACAGCCACTTCAAGTGCAGGGCGCGAAATTCAAAATATATTTTTTAGAAATATTTAACTTTCACACATTAACAAGTCCAATACAGCATATGAAAGATAAACATCTTGTGAATCCAGCCAACATGTCGATTTTTAAAATGTTTTACAGCGAAAACACCACGTATATTTATGTTAGCTCACCACCAAATACAAAAAAGGACAGACATTTTTCACAGCACAGGTAGCATGCACAAAACCAACCTAACTAACCAAGAACCAACCAAACTAACCAAGAAACAACTTCATCAGATGACAGTCTTATAACATGTTATTCAATAAATCTATGTTTTGTTCGAAAAATGTGCATATTTGAGCTATAAATCAGTTTTACATTGCAGCTACCATCACAGCTACCATCAGAAATAGCACCGAAGCAGCCAGAGTAATTACAGACACCAACGTCAAATACCTAAATACTCATCATAAAACATTTCTGAAAAATACATGGTGTACAGCAAATGAAAGACAGGCATCTTGTGATTCCAGCCAATATTTCCGATTTCTTAAGTGTTTTACAGCGAAAACACAATATAGCATTATATTAGCTTACCACAATAGCCAGAAACACAAGCCATTTACCAGCAGCAAAAGTTAGCGATCGTAACAAACCAGCAAAAGATATATAATTTTTGACTAACCTTGATAAGCTTCATCAGATGACAGTCCTATAACATCAGGTTATACATACACTTATGTTTTGTTCGAAAATGTGCATATTTAGAGCTGAAATCAGTGGTTATACATTGTGCTAACGTAGCATCTTTTTCCCAGAATGTGCGGATATTTTTATGACACTCAACTATTCTGACCAAATAACTATACATAAACGTTACTAAAAAATACATGTTGTATAGGAAATGATAGATACACTAGTTCTTAATGCAATCGCCGTGTTAGAATTCTAAAAATAACTTCATTACGACATCCAGCTTAGTTATAGCGAGAGAGTGCCCAAAATCTGGGCGCAAACTACTAGTTCACATGTTCGACAGATATATGAAATAGCATCATAAAATGGGTCCTACTTTTGATGATCTTCCATCAGAATGTTGTACAAGGGGTCCTTTGTCCAGAACAATCGTTGTTTGGATTTAGAATGTCCTCTTCTCCAGTCAATTAGCACGGAAAGCTAGCAAAGTAGCGCGAAGCTCTCCTTCCTGAACAAAGGCAGACAAAGCAACACGCCTAACGTCCCGAAAAAATTTCAATAATCTAATAAAACTATTTTGAAAAAACATACTTTACGATGATATTGTCACATTTATCAAATAAAATCAAAGCCGGAGATATTAGTCGTCTATAACGACAGCTTTACAGAAGGCAATACCAGGTCCCTTCTCACGCGTTCCAGGAAACAGGAAATTGGGGTCACGTCATGCCAAGAGCTTTTATTCGACCTTAGATCATGTTATACACTCCATTTCTTCTCTCACTGCCTGTTGACATCTAGTGGAAGGTGTATGAAGTGCATGTATACTAATATATATGAAGCCCATTTATAGGCAGGCCCTAGAACAGAGCATCGATTTCAGATTTTCCACTTCCTGTCAGGAAGTTTGCTGCAAAATGAGTTCTGTTTTACTCACAGATATAATTCAAACGGTTTTAGAAACTAGAGAGTGTTTTCTATCCAATAGTAATAATAATATGCATATTGTACGAGCAAGATTTGAGTACGAGGCCGTTTGAAATGGGCACCTTTATCCAAGTTACTCAATACTGCCCCTGCAGCCATAAGAAGTTAAAGTGCTGGTCAAAAGAAATGCAATATATAGGGAATAGGTTGCCATTTGGGACGAAGGCACAATCTGGCTCTCTGGAATCTATTAGATACTATTCACATACTTTTCAAAAGGTATGCTTTAAAAGGTACACTTTTGTACCTGTGATCTATGTGATACACTATTGGCTATTTTACGGTACCAACTGCAAGAGTACAACTCTGTATCTCAAATCAAATCAAATTTTATTTGTCACATACACATGGTTAGCAGATGTTAATGCGAGTGTAGCGAAATGCTTGTGCTTCTAGTTCTGACAATGCAGTAATAACCAAGGAGTAATCTAACCTAACAATTCCACAACTACTACCTTATACACACAAGTGTAAAGGGATAAAGAATATGTCCATAAAGATATATGAATAAGTGATGGTACAGAATGGCATAGGCAAGATGCAGTAGATGATATCGAGTACTGTATATACATATGAGATGAGTAATGTAGGGTATGTAACCATTATATTAAGAGGCATTGTTTAAAGTGGCTAGTGATACTTTTGGATCAATTCCCATCAATTTCCGTTATTAAAGTGAGCTGGAGTTGAGTCAGTATGTTGGCAGCAGCCACTCAATGTTAGTGGTGGCTGTTTAACAGTCTGATGGCCTTGAGATAGAAGCTGTTTTTCAGTCTCTCGGTCCCTGCTTTGATGCACCTGTACTGACCTCGCCTTCTGGATGATAGCGGGGTGAACAGGCAGTGGCTCGGGTGTTTGTTGTCCTTGATGATCTTTATGGCCTTCCTGTGACATCGGGTGGTGTAGGTGTCCTGGAGGGCAGGTAATTTGCCCCCAGTGATGTGTTGTGCAGACCTCACTACCCTCTGGAGAGCCTTCTGGTTGTGGGCGGAGCAGTTGCCGTACCCGGCGGTGATACAGCCCGACAGGATGCTCTCGATTGTGCATCTGTAGAAGTTTGTGAGTGCTTTTGGTGACAAGCCGAATTTCTTCAGCCTCCTGAGGTTGAAGAGGAGGCGCTGCTGCGCCTCTTCACAACGCTGTCTGTGTGGGTGGACCAATTCAGTTTGTCCGTGATGTGTACGCCAAGGAACTTAAAACTTACTACGCTCTCCACTACTGTCCCGTCGATGTGGATAGGGGGGTGCTCCCTCTGCTGTTTCCTGAAGTCCACAATCATCTCCTTTGTTTTGTTGACGTTGAGTGTGAGGTTATTTTCCTGACACCACACTCCGAGGGCCCTCACCTCCTCTTTGTAGGCCGTCTCGTCGTTGTTGGTAATCAAGCCTACCACTGTAGTGTTGTCCGCAAACTTGATGATTGAGTACAATGGACAGAAGAGGTAACTCTGGGTCTTCCTTTCCTGTGGCAGCCCTCATGAGAGCCAGTTTCATCATCGTGCTTGATGGTTTTTGCGACTGGACTTGAAGAAACTTTAAAAGTTCTTGAAATTTTGTGGATTGACTAACCTTCATGCCTTAAATTAATGATGGACTGTCATTTCTCTTGGACTTGGTCTTTTACCAAATAAGGCTATCTTCTGTGTATCACCCCTACCCCTAGGAACAATGGGAATGTAATTCTGCTTTGAAAGTTGATAGACTTGTAACCTCACTTTTGAGAAAATTGCCATTGAATTTGTTAGTAAACCTACTCGAGAGCTGTTCCTTGTCTACATGCATTCAGCATCGTTCACACCCTCTTAAGCCTTAGCCCCACCCATCTCTTTCAGGATTCACATGTGAGGCCATGCAATTAACAACGAAAAATTCAAGACTAAAGGCTGGTTTATCTTCTTATGGCTTATCGACTTGACAACAGCCAGTGAAAGTGCAGGATTCCAAATTCAAACAACAGAAATCTCATAATTAAAATTCCTCAAACATACAAGTATTTTACACCATTTTAAAGATAAACTTGTTGTTAATCCCACCACAGTGTCCAATTTCAAAAAGGCTTTATGACGAAAGCACACCAAACGTGTTATGCTGATGAATGAGGACCCAAAAGCGACGTAATAGTAACAGAGTCTTTATTCCAGTAATAAACAAATAATGATTCTCCTGGATATATCAATGGTCAAATCCTCTCGTCAATAGAGAGGAACGACTGGAGACGCGACCACAGACTGCAGGTCGCTTCAGGAAGGCACTGGCCGTAGCTGACATAGACACCTGCTCACACGCAGCATCTGAAGAAGGCAAAGAACACGACAGGGCGGAACAAGGACACAGGAACAGCAAACATCAAACAAGAATCCGACCAGGCAGAAGCGGAAAACAGAGGGCAAAATAGGGGACAGGTGTGAAAGAGTAAATGAGGTCGTTAGGAGAATGAGAAACAGCTGGGAGCAGGAACGGAACGATAGAGAGAGAAAGAGGGAAAGAACCTAATAAGACCAGCAGAGGGAAGCACAGGGACAAGACATGAAGATCAAAGACAAAACATGACAGTACCCCCCCACTCACCGAGCGCCTCCTGGCGCACTCGAGGAGGAACCCTGGCGGCAACGAAGGAAATCATCAATCAACGAACGGTCCAGCACGTCCCGAGATGGAACCCAACTCCTCTCCTCAGGACCGTAACCCTCCCAATCCACTAAGTACTGGTGACCACGTCCCCGAGAACGCATGTCCATGATCTTTCGTACCTTGTAAATAGGAGCGCCCTCGACAAGGACGGGGGGGGGGGAGGGAAGACGAACGGGGGCGCGAAGAAAAGGCTTGACACAAGAGACATGGAAGACAGGGTGGACGCGACGAAGATGTCGCGGAAGAAGCAGTCGCACAGCGACAGGATTGACGACCTGAGAGACACGGAACGGACCAATGAACCGCGGAGTCAACTTGCGAGAAGCTGTCGTAAGGGGAAGGTTACGAGTGGAAAGCCACACTCTCTGACCGCGACAATACCTAGGACTCCTAATCCTACGTCTATTGGCGGCTCTCACAGTCTGCGCCCTGTAACGGCAAAGTGCAGACCTGACCCTCCTCCAGGTGCGCTCACAACGTTGGACAAAAGCCTGAGCGGAGGGAACGCTGGACTCGGCGAGCTGGGACGAGAACAGAGGAGGCTGGTACCCAAGACTACTCTGAAACGGAGATAGCCCGGTAGCAGACGAAGGAAGCGAGTTGTGAGCGTACTCAGCCCAGGGGAGCTGTTCTGCCCAAGACGCAGGGTTTCGAAACGAAAGGCTGCGTAATATGCGACCAATCGACTGATTGGCCCTTTCTGCTTGACCGTTAGACTGGGGATGAAACCCGGAAGAGAGACTGACAGAAGCACCAATCAAACGACAGAACTCCCTCCAAAACTGTGACGTGAATTGCGGACCTCTGTCTGAAACGGCGTCTAACGGGAGGCCATGAATTCTGAACACATTCTCAATGATGATTTGTGCCGTCTCCTTAGCGGAAGGAAGCTTAGCGAGGGGAATGAAATGTGCCGCCTTAGAGAACCTATCGATAACCGTAAGAATCACAGTCTTCCCCGCAGACGAAGGCAGACCGGTAATAAAGTCTAAGGCGATGTGAGACCATGGTCGAGAAGGAATGGGAAGCGGTCTGAGACGACCGGCAGGAGGAGAGTTACCTGACTTAGTCTGCGCGCAGTCCGAACAAGCAGCCACGAAACGGCGCGTGTCCCGCTCCTGAGTAGGCCACCAAAACCGCTGGCGAATAGAAGCAAGCGTACCCCGAACGCCGGGATGGCCAGCTAACTTGGCAGAGTGAGCCCACTGAAGAACAGCCAGACGAGTAGAGACAGGAACGAACAGAAGGTTACTAGGACAAGCGCGCGGCGACGCAGTGTGAGTGAGTGCTTGCTTTACCTGTCTCTCAATTCCCCAGACAGTCAACCCGACAACACGCCCTTCAGGGAGAATCCCCTCGGGGTCGGTAGAAGCCACAGAAGAACTAAAGAGACGGGATAAGGCATCAGGCTTGGTGTTCTTATTTCCCGGACGATAGGAAATCACGAACTCGAAACGAGCGAAAAACAACGCCCAACGAGCCTGACGTGCATTAAGTCGTTTGGCAGAACGGATGTACTCAAGGTTCTTATGGTCAGTCCAAACGACAAAAGGAACGGTCGCCCCCTCCAACCACTGTCGCCATTCGCCTATGGCTAAGCGGATGGCGAGCAGTTCGCGGTTACCCACATCATAGTTGCGTTCCGATGGCGACAGGCGATGAGAAAAGTAAGCGCAAGGATGGACCTTATCGTCAGACTGGAAGCGCTGAGACAGAATGGCTCCCACGCCCACCTCTGAAGCGTCAACCTCGACAATGAATTGTTTAGTGACGTCAGGAGTAACAAGGATAGGGGCGGATGTAAAACGCTTCTTGAGGAGATCAAAAGCTCCCTGGGCGGAACCGGACCACTTAAAGCAAGTCTTGACAGAAGTCAGAGCTGTGAGAGGGGCAGCCACTTGACCGAAATTACGAATGAAACGCCGATAGAAATTAGCGAAACCAAGAAAGCGCTGCAACTCGACACGTGACTTAGGAACGGGCCAATCGCTGACTGCCTGGACCTTAGCGGGATCCATCTGAATGCCTTCAGCGGAAATAACAGAACCGAGAAATGTGACAGAGGAGACATGAAAGGCGCACTTCTCAGCCTTCACGTAGAGACAATTCTCTAAAAGGCGCTGGAGTACACGTCGAACGTGCTGAACATGAATCTCGAGTGACGGTGAAAAAATCAGGATATCGTCAAGGTAAACGAAAACAAAAATGTTCAGCATGTCTCTCAGTACATCATTAACTAATGCCTGAAAGACAGCTGGAGCATTAGCGAGACCGAACGGCAGAACCCGGTATTCAAAATGCCCTAACGGAGTGTTAAACGCCGTTTTCCACTCGTCCCCCTCTCTGATGCGTACGAGATGGTAAGCGTTACGAAGGTCCAACTTAGTAAAGAACCTGGCTCCCTGCAAAATCTCGAAGGCTGACGACATAAGGGGAAGCGGATAACGATTCTTAACCGTTATGTCATTCAGCCCTCGATAATCCACGCAGGGGCGCAGAGTACCGTCCTTCTTCTTAACAAAGAAAAATCCCGCTCCGGCGGGAGAGGAAGAAGGCACCACGGTACCGGCGTTGAGAGAAACAGACAGATAATCCTCGAGAGCCTTACGTTCGGGAGCCGACAGAGAGTATAGTCTACCCCGAGGGGGAGTGGTCCCCGGAAGGAGATCAATACAACAATCATACGACCGGTGAGGAGGAAGGGAGCTGGCTCTGGACCGACTGAAGACCGTGCGCAGATCATGATATTCCTCCGGCACTCCTGTCAAATCACCAGGTTCCTCCTGAGTAGAGGGGACAGAAGACACAGGAGGGATAGCAGACATTAAACACTTCACATGACAAGAAACGTTCCAGGATAGGATAGAATTACTAGACCAATCAATAGAAGGATTATGACATACTAGCCAGGGATGACCCAAAACAACAGGTGTAAAAGGTGAACGAAAAATCAAAAAGGAAATGGTCTCACTGTGGTTACCAGATACTGTGAGGGTTAAAGGTAGTGTCTCACATCTGATACTGGGGAGAAGACTACCATCTAAGGCGAACATGGGCGTGGGCTTCCCTAACTGTCTGAGAGGAATGTCATGTTTCCGAGCCCATGCTTCGTCCATAAAACAACCCTCAGCCCCAGAGTCTATCAAGGCACTGCAGGAAGCAGCTGAACCGGTCCAGCGTAGATGGACCGACAAGGTAGTACAGGATCTTGATGGAGAGACAGGAGTAGTAGCGCTCACCAGTAGCCCTCCGCTTACTGATGAGCTCTGGCTTTTACTGGACATGACATGACAAAATGTCCCGCAGAACCGCAATAGAGGCAAAGGCGGTTGGTGATTCTCCGTTCCCTCTCCTTAGTCGAGATGCGAATACCTCCCAGCTGCATGGGCTCAGTCTCTGAGCCGGTGGGAGGAGATGGTTGAGATGCGGAGAGGGGAAACACCGTTAACGCGAGCTCTCTTCCACGAGCTCGGTGACGAAGATCTACCCGTCGTTCTATGCGGATGGCGAGTGCAATCAAAGAGTCCACGCTGGAAGGAACCTCCCGGGAGAGAATCTCATCCTTAACCTCAGCGTGAAGTCCCTCCAGAAAACGAGCGAGCAACGCCGGCTCGTTCCAGTCACTGGAGGCAGCAAGAGTGCGAAACTCTATAGAGTAATCCGTTATGGATCGATCACCTTGACATAGGGAAGCCAGGGCCCTGGAAGCCTCCTTCCCAAAAACTGAACGATCAAAAACCCGTATCATCTCCTCTTTAAAGTTCTGATAATCGTTAGAACACTCAGCCCTTGCCTCCCAGATAGCTGTGCCCCACTCCCGAGCCCGACCAGTAAGGAGTGATATGACGTAAGCGATCCGAGCTCTCTCTCTTGAGTACGTGTTGGGCTGGAGAGAGAACACAATATCACACTGGGTGAGAAAGGAGCGACACTCAGTGGGCTGCCCAGAGTAACATGGTGGGTTATTAACCCTAGGTTCCGGAGACTCGGAAGACCAGGAAGTAGCTGGTGGCACGAGATGAAGACTCTGAAACTGTCCAGAGAGATCGGAGACCTGAGCGGCCAGGGTCTCAACGGCATGACGAGCAGCAAACAATTCCTGCTCGTGTCTGCCGAGCATTGCTCCCTGGAACTCGACGGCAGTGTTGAGAGAATCCATAGTCGCTGGGTCCATCTTGGTCGGATTCTTCTGTTATGCTGATGAATGAGGACCCAAAAGCGACGTAATAGTAACAGAGTCTTTATTCCAGTAATAAACAAATAATGATTCTCCTGGATATATCAATGGTCAAATCCTCTCGTCAATAGAGAGGAACGACTGGAGACGCGACCACAGACTGCAGGTCGCTTCAGGAAGGCACTGGCCGTAGCTGACATAGACACCTGCTCACACGCAGCATCTGAAGAAGGCAAAGAACACGACAGGGCGGAACAAGGACACAGGAACAGCAAACATCAAACAAGAATCCGACCAGGCAGAAGCGGAAAACAGAGGGAGAAATAGGGACTCTAATCAGAGGGCAAAATAGGGGACAGGTGTGAAAGAGTAAATGAGGTCGTTAGGAGAATGAGAAACAGCTGGGAGCAGGAACGGAACGATAGAGAGAGAAAGAGGGAAAGAACCTAATAAGACCAGCAGAGGGAAGCACAGGGACAAGACATGAAGATCAAAGACAAAACATGACAAAACGATTATGTTAGGTCAGTACCTAGTCACAGAAAAACACAGCCATTTTTCCAGCCAAAGAGAGGAGTCACAAAAAGCAGAAATAGAAATAAAATGAATCACTAACCTTTGATATTCTTCATCAGATGACACTCATAGGACTTCATGTTACACAATACATGTATGTTTTGTCTGATAAAGTTCATATTTATATCCAAAAATCTTAGTTTACATTGGCACGTTATGTTCAGTAATGTTTTGCCTCCAAAACATCTGGTGATTTTGCAGAGAGCCACATCAATTTACAGAAATACTTATAATAAACATTGATAAAAGATACAAGTATTATACATGGAACTTTAGATAAACTTCTCCTTAATGCAACCGCTGTGTCAGATTTCAAAAAAACTTTACCGAAAAAGCACACCATGCTATAATCTGAGTACAGCGCTCAGAGCCCAAACAAGCCATTCAGATATCCGCCATGTTGTGGAGTCAACAGAAGTCAGAAATAGTATTATAAATATTAACTTACCTTTGATGACCTTCATCAGAATGCACTCCCAGGAATCACAGTTCCACAATACATTTTTGTCTTGTTCGATAACGTCCATAATTTATGTCCAAACACCTCCTTTTTGTTTGCGCGTTTAGCTTCCAAAATCCAAATTGATGACACGCAGGTCAGACGAAAAGTCCAAAAATTCCAATACAGTTCGTAGAAACATGTCAAACGATGTATAGAATCAATCTTTATGATGTTTTTAACATAAATCTTCAATAATGTTTCAACCGGAGAATTCCTTTGTCTTCAGAAATGCGATGGAACGCAGGTCGCTCTCACGGGAGCCCGCGTGGTCAGCTCATGCCAGACACCTGACTCAAAGAGCTCTCCTTCCCTCATTCTTCACAGTAGAAGCATCAAACAAGGTTCTAAAGACTGTTGACATCTAGTGGAAGCCCTAGGAAGTGCAATATGACCCCAAAGACACTGTATATTGGATAGGCAACCCTATAAACCTCAGATTTCCCACTTCCTGGTTGGATTTTTTCTCAGGTTTTTGCCTGACATATGAATTCTGTTATATTCACAGACATCATTCAAACAGTTTTAGACACTTCAGAGTGTTTTCTATCCAAATCTACTAATAATATGCATATCTTAGCTTCTGGGACTGAGTAGCAGGCAGTTTACTCTGGGCACCTTATTCATCCAAGCTACTCAATACCGCCCCCAGCCATAAGAAGTTAACGGTTTGGCCTATTATGGCTCCTCAATGGGAAGATGACACTCTCACGAAAACATACATGTCAGTTGTTTTTTGCTCTAAGACGCCCACAGGCCTCACAAGACTAATTTGAAGCTCCCCCGGTTAAAAAAAAAATGAATAAAAAGGGTTAAATACATAAATGTTTCAGGTGTATACCTTACCGTGAAATTCTTACTTACAAGCCCTTAACCAACAATGCAGTTCAAGACATAGAATTAAGAATATATTTACTAAATAAACTAAAGTGGAAAATAATATAAAAAGTAACACAAAATAACGACAATGAGGCTATATACAGGGGGTACCGGTACCGAGTCAATGTGCGGGGGTACAGGTTAAACGAGGTAATTTGTAGGTAGGGGTAAAGTGACTATGCATAGATAATAAACAGCGAGTAACAGCACCGTAAAAACAAATACTCCGGTTGGCCATTTAATTAATTGTTCAGCAGTCTTATGGCTTGGGGCTAGAAGATGTTAAGGAGCCTTTTGGTTCTAGACTTGGTGCTCCGGTTCCACTTGCCTTGCGGTAGCAGAGAGAATAGTCTATGACTTGGGTGACTGGTGTAACGACTCCCACCGAAGGTGGCTCCCCTTCCTGTTCGGGTGGCGCTCAGCGGTCGTCGTCACCGGACAACTAGCTGCTACTGACTTTTCCTCCCCCTCCCTTTTTGTTGAGTAGTGACACCTGTTTGTGGTTAGGGTGATTTGTGGGGCTTTATTACCCAGCAGCCCTGCCTGCTACAGTGTTTTCACCCGTGTGGGGAATTACATTTGGAACGCTACTCTGAACTCTCTGTCTCCTGCGTTTGACTCCTTTCATCCACTACACCCCGGGCATTACAGAATCCCGCACCATTCTACAGGAATGGAGTCAGCAGGAGCAGCGGCAAACCCACTCCCATCTATGGAGGAACGGGTGCTACATCACACTACCGTACTCCATCGCATCGGTTCCGCCATGGATCAAATGATGGAGAGAATGGACTGATGGGAGAGGAGTGGTCTCCTCTCTCCACCTGCAGTCTCTCCAGCTCAGGATTCCTCCTCTCCTCTCTCACCATCCTCCGGCTCCAGCGCTCTCCGTCTTGCGCTCCCGAGGGATTATGATGGAGCGGCAGCGGGATGTCAGGGGTTCTTGTTACAACTAGAACTGTACCTGGCAACCGTGAGACCCACTCCCTCGGGAGCGGAGAGGGTGAGTGTCCTCATCTCCTGCCTAACGGGTCGTGCTCTGGAGTGGGCTAACGCTGTCTGGAATGGCCCAGATTCAGCAAAGGAGCACTACCCCGAATTTTCCCGCCGCTTTCGTGCCGTGTTCGACCATCCGCCTAAGGGCTGAGCGGCGGGAGAGCGACTGGTTCATCTCAGGCAGGAGAAGAGGAGCACCCAGGATTACGCGTTGGAGTTTCGGACCTTGGCCGCGGGGTCTGGGTGGAACGACAGGGCCCTTATAGATCACTACAGATGTAGTCTCCGGGAGGATGTCCGCAGGGAGCTAGCGTGCCGGGACGAAGCTCTCTCCCTGGATGAGCTTATTGATATGTCCATCCGGCTGGACAATCTGCTGGCTTCCCGCGGCCGTTCGGAGAGGGTCCTGTGCGTTCCACCACCCAGCACCCCTGCACCCATTCCCATGGAGTTGGGTGGGGCCGTGCCGAGGGGTACCGGAGGAGGAGGCTCCCCCTGCACCAGCTGTGGTCGGAGAGGACACACGGCCGATCGGTGCTGGGGGGGTCCATCTGGGGGTCGAGATGGCATGCGGAACATTTCTCGGTCACCTCAGGTGAGTATGCACCAGACTCACCCAGAACCCCCTGTTAGTCATATGTTTGTCTTAATTTTTTTTCTTACGTTTTTTCCCTCTTCCCAGCATAAGGCACTAGTCGATTCAGGTGCAGCTGGGAACTTTATGGATCGCGGACTCGCCATCAAGCTAGGTGTTCCGCTTGTGCCGATAGATTCTCCTTTTCCCGTGCACTCCCTAGATAGCCGGCCATTAGGGTCAGGTTTGGTCCGGGAGGCCACGGTTCCACTGGACATGGTGACGCAGGGAGATCATAAGGAACGTATAAGTTTTTACATTATCGATTCGCCTGCGTTTCCAGTGGTACTGGGGATTCCCTGGCTGGCTAGTCACAATCCTACTATTTCGTGGAAACAGGGGGTTCTCCAGGGGTGGTCAGAGGAGTGTTCTGGAAGGTGTCTGGAAGTTTCCATCGGTGCCACGTCGGTGGAGAGTCCAGACCAGGTGTCCACGGTTCGCATTCCCCCCGAGTATGCCGATTTGGCAATCGCTTTTAGTAAAAAGAAAGCGACTAAATTACCACCTTATCGACCGGGTAGGGATTGTGCGATAGATCTCCAGGTAAACGCTGCGCTTCCCAAGAGTCACGTGTACCCTTTGTCCCAAGAGGAAACGGTGGCTATGGAGACATATGTCACTGAGTCTCTGGGACAGGGGTAGATTCGGTCCTCCATCTCACCCGTCTCCTCGAGTTTCTTTTTTGTGAAGAAAAAGGAGGGAGGTTTGCGTCCGTGTATTGATTATAGAGGTCTAAATGCCGTCACAGTGGGGTTTAGTTACCCACTACCTCTCATTGCTACGGCAATGGAATCATTTCACGGAGCACAGTTCTTCACAAAACTGGATCTCAGGAGCGCGTACAGTATGGTACGTATTCAGAAGGGAGACGAGTGGAAAACCGCATTTAGTACCACATCGGGTCATTATGAGTACTGCGTCATGCCATATGGGTTAAAGAAGGCTCCCGCAGTTTTCCAATCCTTTGTAGACAATATTCTCAGGGACCTGCACGGGCAGGGAGTGGTTGTTTATATAGGTGACATTCTGATCTACTCAGCCACTCACGCCGCGCATGTGTCTCTAGTACGCAAAGTGCTTGGTAGACTGCTGGAGCATGACCTATATGTCAAGGCTGAGAAGTGTGTGTTCTCCAAACGAGCCGTCTCCTTTCTGGGTTATCGCATTTCCACCTCGGGGGTGGTGATGGAGTGTGAACGCATTAAGGCCGTGCGTAATTGGCCGACTTCGACCACGGTAAAAGAGGTGCAGCGGTTTTTGGGTTTTGCCAACTACTACCGGAGGTTTATCCGGGGTTTTGGCCAGGTAGCAGCTCCCATTACCTCACTGCTGAAGGGGGGTCCGGTGCGTTTGCAGTGGTCAGCAGAAGCGGACGGAGCTTTCAACAGGTTGAAGGCGCTGTTCACGGATGCTCCCGTGTTGGCGCATCCGGACCCCTCTCTAGCATTCATAGTGGAGGTGGACGCGTCCGAGGCTGGGGTAGGTGCCGTGCTATCACAGCGCTCGGGTACGCCACCAAAACTCCACCCCTGCGCTTTTTTCTCTAAGAAGCTCAGCCCAGTGGAGCGTATCTATGATGTGGGGGACCGGGAGTTGTTAGCGGTGGTCAGTGCTCTGAAGGTGTGGAGACACTGGCTTGAGGGGGCTAAGCACCCTTTTCTCATCTGGACCGACCACCAGAATCTGAAGTATATTCGGGCAGCTAGGAGACTGAACCCACGTCAGGCAAGGTGGGCCATGTTCTTCACCCGATTCCAGTTTATCTCTATCGTACAGACCGGGCTCCCAAAACATAAAGGCGGATGCACTGTCCCGTTGTTTCGACACGGAGGATCGGCCCACCAAACCTACCCACATCCTTCCCGCCTCAAGGCTTATAGCACCAGTGGTGTGGGAAGTGGACTCGGACATCGAGCGGGCATTAAGAGCGGAACCCGCTCCTCCTCAGTGTCCGGCGGAGCGGAAGTACGTGCCGCTTGGTGTTCGGGACAAATTGATTCGGTGGGCTCACGTCCTACCCTCCTCGGGTCACCCTGGGGTGAGGAGGACAGTGGGGAGCCTTCGGGGGAGGTATTGGTGGCCTACTTTGGCTAAGGACGTTGGGTTTTATGTCTCCTCCTGTTCGGAATGCGCTCAGAGTAAGGCTTAGGCACCTTCCTAGAGGGAAGTTACAACCCCTCCCCGTTCCACAACGGCCTTGGTCACATCTATCCGTAGATTTCCTGACCGACCTTCCCCCGTCTCAAGGGAATACTACGTTGCTGGTGATTGTGGATCGGTTTTCTAAGTCCTGCCGTCTCCTCCTGTTGCCCGGTATCCCTACAGCCCTGCAGACTGCGGAGGCATTATTCACCCACGTCTTCCGGCACTACGGGGTGCCGGAGGACATCGTTTCTGATCGGGACCCCCAGTTCACGTCCAGAGTATGGAGGGCGTTTATGGAGCGTTTGGGGGTCTCGGTCAGCCTTACCTCCGGTTATCACCCTGAGAGTAATGGGCAGGTGGAGAGAGTGAACCAGGAGGTGGGTAGGTTTCTGCGGTCGTATTGCCAGGACCGGCCAGGGGAGTGGGCGAGATACATCCCTTGGGCCGAAATGGCTCAGAACTCTCTACGCCACTCCTCTACTAACATGTCCCCCTTTCAGTGTGTATTGGGGTACCAGCCGGTCCTGGCACCATGGCATCCGAGCCAGACCGAGGCTCCTGCGGTGGAGGAATGGGTGCAGCGCTCCAAGGAGACATGGAGGGCCGTCCAGGAATCACTTCAACAAGCTAGTGGACGGCAGAAGAGGAGTGCTGACCGCCACCGCAGTGAGGCCCCCGTGTTTGTACCGGGGGACAGGGTCTGGCTCTCAACCCGAAACCTGCCCCTCCGCTTGCCCTGCCGGAAGCTGGGTCCGCAGTGTGTAGGGCCCTTCAAAGTCCTGAGGAGAATAAACGAGGTGTGTTATCGATTACAACTCCCTTCCTATTATCGTATTAACCCCTCGTTTCATGTGTCTCTCCTCAGGCATTAGTTTTAGAGTAGCGTTGTGTTTTCACCCGTGTGGGGAATTAAATTTGGAACGCTACTCTGAACTCTCTGTCTCCTGCGTTTGACTCCTTTCATCCACTACACCCCGGGCATTACAACTGGAGTCTTTGACAATTTTTTCAGGCTTCTTCTGCCTAGTATACTGGTTCTGGATGGCAGGAAGCTTGGCCCCAGTGATATACTGGGCCGTAAGCATGATGCCGAGCAGCTGCCATACCAGGCGGTGATGCAACGAGTTAGGATACTCTCGATGGTGTAGCTGTAGAACTTTTTGAGGATCTCGGGACCCATGACAAATCTTTTCAGTCTCCTGAGGGGGAAAGGTGTAGTCGTGCCCTCTTCGCAAGTGTCTTGGTGTGTTTGGACCATGATCGTTCGTTGGTGATGTGGACACCAAGGATCTTGAAACTATCGACCCCCTCCACTAAAGCCCCATCAATATTAATGAGGGCCTGTTCGTTCCTACTTTTCCTGTAGTCCACGATCAGCTCCTTTGTCTTGCTCACATTGAGGGAAAGGTTGTTGTCCTGGCACCACACTGCCAGGTCTCTGGC
This sequence comes from Salvelinus namaycush, assembly GCF_016432855.1. Classification (NCBI taxonomy): domain Eukaryota; kingdom Metazoa; phylum Chordata; class Actinopteri; order Salmoniformes; family Salmonidae; genus Salvelinus; species Salvelinus namaycush. The sequence continues at coordinate 50,423,750 of NC_052307.1, forward strand.
CTCCTCCCTATAGTCTGTCTCATTGTTGTCAGTGATCAGGCCTACCACTTTTGTGTCATCTCTCTCTATACCTCTCAGATATAAGACAATTCAAAACAAACATTGTTGCACGGGGGCATTGTCATGCTGAAAAAGGAAAGGGCCTTCCCCAAACTGTTGACACAAAGTTTGAAGCACAGAATTGTCTAGAATGTCATTATGCTTCTCTGGAACTTAGTACCTTTAAGGTTGCAGTGACACATCCATAACCTGTGCAGAAACCAGATTGCATACCAAAGAGACTTCAAGAAAGTCAGTCAGTTGATTGACAAGTTTTTACAACACTTTTGAGAAACAGGGCAAGATAGAAATTGGCCTATAACCACAGGGATATTGGCCTATAACCACAAGGATCAGATTGATCTCCCCGTTTTAAATAAACAATGCACTGTGGCTGCCTTCCAAGCACTGGGGAGTTTTTGTTGTTCTGGGCGGCAGGTAGCCTAGCGGTTAAGAGCGTTGGGTTGCTGGTTTGAAAGGTTGCTGGTTTTAATCCCCGAGCCGACTAGGTGAAAAAGCTGTCAATGTGCCACTTAACCCTAATTACTCCTGTAATTCGCACTGGATAAGAGCGTCTGGTAAATGTAAAATGTTCTATAATGTTTCTTTCACTTTGAACATGTGGAGTAGGTTTTCCCTTTTTAGATAATATTTTAAGGCAGAAAAATGGGGAAACTGTGCAAGGGATGTATAGACTTTCACTCGGCACTGACTGTATGAAGCAACTGATAGAACCCCTTTTGGTAATACAGTGCACCACCAGGCTGTGTTAGTGCAATTTGACCAAGAAGGAGAGTGATGGAGTGCTGTATCAGATGACCTGGCCTCCACAATCACACGACCTCAACCCAATTGAGATGGTTTGGGATGAGTTGGACCGCAGAGTGAAGGAAAAGCAGCCAACAAGTGCTCAGCATATGTGGGAACTCCTACAAGACTGTTGGAAAAGCATTCCAGGTGAAGCTGTTTGAGAGAATGCCAAGGCATCAAGGCAAAGGCTGGCTATTTGAAGAATCTCAAATATAAAATATATTGTTTAACACTTTTTTGTTACTACATGATTCCATATGTGTTATTTCATAGTGTTGATGTCTTCACTATTATTCTACAATGTAGAAAATAGTAAAATAAAGAAAAACACTTGAATGAGTAGGTGTGTCCAAACTTTTGACTGGTGCTGTCGGTATTCAGACCCTTTGCAGAATTTGTTAGTGGAGTGTCTCCTCCTGCCACCGTCACTACTGAGGTGTCAACCACCACAGCATGTAGGCTAAGAGTAAAGAGAACTTACCGTCCATTATCTAAATCAGTGGTGGAAAAAGTACCCAATTTTCATACTTGAGTAAAAGTATAGATACCTTTTAATAGAAAGTTACTCAAGTAAAAGTGAAAGTCACCCAATAAAATACTACTTGGGTAAAATTATTTGGTTTTACATATACTTAAGTATCAAATGTAATTGCTAAAATATACTTAAGTATCAAATGTAGAAGTAAAATGATCAATTATTTAAAAGCAAACGGCACTATTTTTTTGTTTTTATGGATAGCCAGGGGCACACTCCAACACCAAGACATTATTTACAAAAGATGCATGTGTGTTTAGTGAGTCCGCCAGACCATAGGCAGTAGGGATGACCATGTGTTCTCTTGATAAGTGTGTGAATTTCACAATTTTCTGGTCCTGCTAAGCATTGAAAATTTAACAATTACTTTTGGTTGTCAGGGAAAATGTATGGAGTACAATATTTTCTATAGGAATGTAGTGAAGTAAAAGTTGTCAAAAATATAAATAGTAAAGTATAGATACCCCCAAAAACTAGTTAAGTAGTATTTTTACTTAAGTACTTTTTACTGCAATCAGCATAAAGGGGGTGTAAGGGAGAGATTCCCTCCACCACAGCAGCTCCAGTGACCTCCAGCTCAACCCCCCCCCACTGCCTACCTGAGCCTGTTGCTAATGTAAATGACTGCTGACGCGCCTCCATTACTACTGATGAATGTATTTAGGATAATGTATCCGGGACCACTCTATAAAATGTGACCGTGCTCTCCCTGCTCTCCTCCGACATTCATTTGTGTTTGAACAGAGCGAGTCGGTCGGGCTTGACTATCCTCTCTCTGTCTGTCCCCCTAATTTATGCTTCCAATTAGAGATAAGGATCATAAGGAAGAGGGCTGACAATCTCTTAATACAGCACATTAAAGGGATGTGGGGGGGGGGGGGGGGGGGGGGGTTGAGCTGGAGGTCACTGGAGATGCTGTGGTGGAGGGAATCTCTCCCTTACACCCCCTTTATGCTGATTGCAGTAAAATGATAATTAGACAAGTAGGTACACTGAGTCAATGTAAGTGTAATTCATTCTTAAGTGCGAGGTGTATTAGTACAATCAGGCTCTTAATGAGGGGCCTGATATAACTTCTTTGTAAGGGGATCCAGTCAAATGAACAGCACTAATGGGTTTTGGCACAGTGCTGTGTGGTTGTTTATTGCACTGATGTATCAGTTTGCATATTTAGAATGCTTTTATGCCGGAACCGGGGTGATCATTATGTGAGCAAATGGATGGTGAGGGGTGAGGGGGCCTGTGTGAGGGGGCTTGTGTGTTTGTGTAGTGTGTGTGTGTACACGCGTGCACACATGCAGTAAAATGTGTACACACACAACACTATGAAGAGGTTTTTTCCCATTTAGACTCATCCTTCAAATCCTGTCATTAATTACTTTCTGAAAGAAATTGAGACCTGCACACTGTCAAACTTTTCTCCACTAACTTTTTGGGCACAATGGTGTCACTAAGTGCTTACAGAACCCAGCCTTCCCTTCCTCTACCATGCCCCTTTTTCTATCTATGTCACGGAATTCTAGGAGTGGTGGGTGTAGAGTCAGGCGCAGAGAGCAATACTTCCAATGGATGCGTTTATTTCGCTTGGTCTAGCCAACAATCAGGCAATGACCATAAATCAGGTATGTCTCCAAAAACCAGGAAATAACATACAACAAATTATGCAGGAGAAAAACAACTTCACCACTGACAATAGGAATAAGGCCGCACAAAAGCAAGCGGGCACTGGAAGTTTAAAGAGACCATTGATGAACCAAAATAAGCAACAGGTGAAAACAATCAAGACAAAACCAACAGAAAAGAAAAAAGGGATCGTTGGCAGCTAGTAGACCGGTGACGACGACCGCCGAGCGCCGCTCGAACAGGGAGAGGAGCCACCTTCGGTGGAAGTCGTGACAATCTAGCTCTGATTGATTGGATGTTCTGGTCCTGAGGCTTCAGTGTGTTAATAGAACAGGTTTGTGAACTCAGCCCCAGGACCAGCTGGATGAGGGGACTCTTTTCTTTGCTCAGCTCTTGGAATTGCAGGGCTTGGTAATGATATGAGAGGGGGTCACTGTATTTGAGATTTCTCCAAAACTTAATTGCTCTTTATTGAGTTTTTATTATAAGTGGATATTGGCCTAATTCTGCCCTGCATGCATTGTTTGTAGGTCTCCTGTAGCATAATCTTATAGAATTCTGCATGCAGGGTTTCAATTGGGTGTTTGCCCCATTGTGTGACATCTTGTTTTGCAAGTGGACCCCACATCTCGCTACCATAAGTTGCAATTGGTTCAATGACACATTCAATTCGTTTTAGCCAAATTTGAATAGGTATTATCATTTCAATTTGTTTTTTAATGGCGTAGAATGCCCTACATGCTTTCTCTCTCAGTTCATTCACTGCCTCATTAATGTCCAGTTGAGCTTATTTTTAAACCTAAGTAATTGTAGTGTGTGCAGTACTCTATGTATTTTGTAGCAATTGAGAACTTTGGTCTGGACCTTCTCTGGAAAATCATTATTTTTGTCTTTTGCGGGTTTACTGCCAGTACCCAGACCTGCTCTACCAGGTCCAGGAACTGCTGTAGGCCATGTGCTGTGGGTGACAGCAGGAACAGGTCATCTGCGAAGAACAGGCATTTAACCTCTGAATTGTGGAGACTAACACCAGGGGCTGAGGATTTTTCTCGAAAAGTGGCCAATTCGTTGATGTAAATATTGAAGAGTACATTGATTTAATTGTCATATGTTTTACCACCTACACCACTTTCAATAACTTTGTAGAACAGTCCTGTATGCCAAATAGAATCAAATGGTTTTTGGAAGTCGATAAAGCAAGCGTACATTTTGGTGGATATGTTTATCTATCAGGGTGTGTAGGGTGTAAATATGATCAGTCGTGGGATGTTTTGGTATAAATCCAATTTGGTTTTTACCCAAGATTAAGGACGTTTAGAACTCTTACATTTATAATATTACAGAAAACCTTTCCCAGGTTACTGTTCACACAAATGCCTCTGTAATTGTTAGGGTCAAATTTGTCTCTGTTCTTAAAGTTTGGGGTTATGAGTACTTGATTCCAGATATCAGGGAAATAACCTACACTCAGGATCAAATTAAACTGTTTTAATATAGCCAATTGAAATTTTGCACTAGTGAATTTGAGCATCTCATTTAGGATGCCATCAGGTCCGTAATTGGGGAGTCCAATGGATTTTGACTGTCCTTTATAGCTTTTTGTAAACCATTCAATCTCTCATGAATTTGGCATTGTTCTGCGTTTGCATCAGTTTGAACGGTGTTGTAATACAGTGGGGCAAAAAAGTATTTAGGTACACTTCAACTATGACAGACAAAATGAGAAATAAAAATCCAGAAAATCACATTGTAGGATTTTTAATGAATTTATTTGCAAATTATGGTGGAAAATAAGTATTTGGTCAATAACAAAAGCTTATCGCAATACTTTGTTATATACCTTTTGTTGGCAATGACAGAGGTCAAACGTTTTCTGTAAGTCTTCACAAGGTTTTCACACACTGTTGCTGGTATTTTGGCCCATTCCTCCATGCAGATCTCCTCTAGAGCAGTGATGTTTTGGGGCTGTTGCTGGGCAACACGGACTTTCAACTCCCTCCAAAGATGTTCTATGGGGTTGAGATCTGGAGACTGGCTAGGCCACTCCAGGACCTTGAAATGCTTCTTACGAAGCCACTCCTTCGTTGCCCGGGCGGTGTGTTTGGGATCATTGTCATGCTGAAAGACCCAGCCACGTTTCATCTTCAATGCCCTTGCTGATGGAAGGAGGTTTTCACTCAAAATCTCACGATACATGGCCCCATTCATTCTTTCCTTTACACGGATCAGTCGTCCTGGTCCCTTTGCAGAAAAACAGCCCCAAAGCATGATGTTTCCACCCCCATGCTTCACAGTAGGTATGGTGTTCTTTGGATGCAACTCAGCATTCTTTGTCCTCCAAACACGACGAGTTGAGTTTTTACCAAAAAGTTCTATTTTGGTTTCATCTGACCATATGACATTCTCCCAATCTTCTTCTGGATCATCCAAATGCTCTCGAGCAAACTTCAGACGGGCCTGGACATGTACTGGCTTAAGCAGGGGGACACGTCTGGCACTGCAGGATTTGAGTCCCTGGCGGCGTAGTGTGTTACTGATGGTAGGCTTTGTTACTTTGGTCCCAGCTCTCTGCAGGTCATTCACTAGGTCCCCCCGTGTGGTTCTGGGATTTTTGCTCACCGTTCTTGTGATCATTTTGACCCCACGGGGTGAGATCTTGCGTGGAGCCCCAGATCGAGGGAGATTATCAGTGGTCTTGTATGTCTTCCATTTCCTAATCATTGCTCCCACAGTTGATTTCTTCAAACCAAGCTGCTTACCTATTGCAGATTCAGTCTTCCCAGCCTGGTGCAGGTCTACAATTTTGTTTCTGGTGTCCTTTGACAGCTCTTTGGTCTTGGCCATAGTGGAGTTTGGAGTGTGACTGTTTGAGGTTGTGGACAGGTGTCTTTTATACTGATAACAAGTTCAAACAGGTGCCATTAATACAGGTAACGAGTGGAGGACAGAGGAGCCTCTTAAAGAAGAAGTTACAGGTCTGTGAGAGCCAGAAATCTTGCTTGTTTGTAGGTGACCAAATACTTATTTTCCACCATAATGTGCAAATAAATTCATTCAAAATCCTACAATGTGATTTTCTGGATGTTTTTTTCTCATTTTGTCTGTCATAGTTGAAGTGTACCTATGATGAAAATTACAGGCCTCTCTCATCTTTTTAAGTGGGAGAACTTGCACAATTGGTGGCTGACTAAATACTTTTTTGCCCCACTGTATGGGCTGTTCATATGTCACCATTTTGTATTGCTAATTCCTCTAGTTTCGATTATTTCATTATTTTTCAAATTTGACCAGAAGTTGTTTGTGTTTATGGTCTTCTCAATTAGTGTCAGCTGCTTGCTGTTGTACTGTGCTTTTTTGTTTCTGACTGTACGTTTATAGAGTTAAAGCTTAACAGTAATTAAGGCGTAATTCACCATTATTTGGGTCTCTGTGCTTTTGGTTTGATAGTGTTCTAAGTTTTTTCCTCATAATTTTACAATCTGCATCAAACCAGTTGTCTTCTGTGGTCTTTAAAAAAAAAAGTTTTATCAATTGCAGTTGTGCTTCTTTTGCCGTTAGCCTGAATATATTGTTATTTTTTACTGCTTCGACAGAGCTGCAACAGATCCCTTCCGTTCTTGTTGATGGTGCTTTCACTGTTGTTTCTATGGGGAAGATTAAGACAGTTAGAAACAGTATGGCCTGTAATAAAGCTGTTCCCTCGTGTGGTCGTTAGGACAGATAGTGTTCCTGTGCGCGCATTTGTGTCATGACAGATGAGCATATTTCCCTGGGCCTGGAAATGGCATGTCTCTTCCACAAGGGTGGGGAATATCTCCTCTGAGTAATATGGGGATTCTGAGGGGGATATATATTGCGCAATGGAACACATATTACAACTACATTTCATTTTAAAGTTTTAACCAAATGTGATATTTACCAATTTTGAGGGGATCAATTCGATTTTGTAGTTCGGATTTGTACCAAATGATCAACACTCCAGAGTCTCTGCTTCTATTGACAGAGCTGTGTTTCTGTAACGGCACAATTACCTCTCTGTAGCCTGTGGAACAGTGAGTGACAATGTCTGCCTTACACCATGTCTCCCACGGAATGATTAATTCAACATCTTTAAATAGTTTTTTAAACTCCAGTCCAAAGGTTGAGTTTATGCCCTGAATGTTCCACATGTTAACTGATAGTGATTTTCATGTTGCAAAAAGAAGGAATAGCAGAAATACAGTAACTACTAACTACTAAGTTGCTAAGAGTGAGATAGAACAAATGTTTGCTGTTATCCATTGTTTAAAAAATAATATTCATTGAGCAAGTCAACTTTTAGTACAATAACTGTGTGCGTGCGTTTAGTGCAGATGTATTGGAGGAGCTGTTTAATCTCACTCAATCCTACAGAGTTCTCCTGTCCTCTGAGGGCCTCCGTGTAGCTGCGCTGGTCCTGCTGTTGGGCCCTGTGGAGGGGAGGGGGGCCAGGTCTGGGCCGTGGGCTGCCTCTCTGGTCTGGTGTGGGGTAGTAGGCTGGGCCTGCTCCAGTCTGGCTGCGCCGATGGAGGTGGTGATGCTCCGGTGGTGGGTGGGGCCTGTGGGGTGCTCTGGGTCTGGTGGGGCGTTGAGTGGGCCTGGGGCTCCTTGGTGGTGCATTGGTCTGGTAGGGGTCTCTGGGTGGTCCTCTGTCTAGTGCGGTATGGGGTGTGGTCTACCAAGTGCTACGTCCTTTAGAGACATGGCAAACATCCCTACTGTCTGCTTCCTCAGGTGGGAGTGGTTGTGGAGGTGCTCTGGGGTGATTGTTGGGTGGTGAGGAACTTGCACGTGCGTGAGTAAGCCACACCCTCTGGTGATGTCAACATTGACTTTTTGAATGGTAGGGTGATGAAAATCTTTGCCGGGCAGCAGAGGAGATGGTGATGTGGGAGTTGGAACTACTCAGAGGCCCTCTCTGCTACTCTGTTGACCAAGCTGCCTACTCTCTCCTGCTCCTCTCGCAGGTTGTTTGTGCCGGTGTGAATAATAGTGTGGCCTGGTGTGCCAAAGTCATCCTGCGTTTCTGGGCACCATATTTTGGACACTTTGTAGTGGGGGAAGAGTTTATCCTCTTGGATGATTGTCCCATTTGAGTCAATGAGGATGGCCACCTCAGTGGGTTTTACCAGAGTAGTGGGTTTACGGTGTGGGGCTGGAGTACACAGGGCCTGTGTACAAGGAGGGGTGTGTCACGGGGGGTTAGAGAGCTTCTCTCTGTAGTAAGTGTCCCCATGTGAGCCTCCTTGCTGACTGGGGGTGTGGGTAAAGGGCGGTCGGTATGGGGGGTGGTGAGGGGCTGCAGCTTCTCTCCAGGAGTCTCTGTAGTCTGTGCTCTGTGCTGCAGCCCCCTCTTACTGACAGACAACTCCTTTGCCATCTCCTCCTTTACCTGCACTAGCTCTCTCCTCATGGTGGCTTTTACCTTCTCAAGCGCTGTGGTAAGGCTCTCTCTCAACTCCTGGACAGAGTTCTTCAGTTGAGTCCTGCACTGGTTGATCTGGTCCTGTAGAAGCTCTGTGTCTGGGATGCTGCTCCTTTAGCTCAGTAACTCATTCCTCTAACAAAGCCAGCCTGTCTTTCAGTAGCCTGATGCTGGTGCTTCTCTCTCTCTCTCTCTCGCTCTCCCTGCTTCTTTCTCTATCTCTCTCTCTACTTTCTCTCTCTCTTTCTCTCCAGCATTCTGTGAGGAGGGGTGTAGGAGCGGAGGTACCTGTGTGTCGCCCAACACCTGCGTCTGCCCCTCGGGCTTTACGGGACTCCACTGTGAGACAGGTATGACTGTAGTAGCACAATGTAAAAATATATATATATATGTTGATTGAACATACAATTGTATGGCAACCAGCTGCAATAGGATTGTGAGTTTGCTCAACAAAATAGCATTGACTTTGATTCAACGTACAACTGTAAGTGTTAGGCAACCAGCTGCAATAGGTTTGTGAGTTTGCTCAACATGTGGCCATATAGCTGAACCTACATATATTCTCAAGTTGAATTGTATGTTCACTCAACTTTTGAATTTTAGGTTGAGTGAACATGGAATTCAACTTAAGAATTGGGTCGAACTTATTTGCATATTTCCCAGAGTGACTTGCATTTATAGTGAATTGTAGTTACCATTTGTTAGCAACAGAGACATAGTTTTTGTATGGTTTTCAAAGTGATTGTTATCTTTAAACTCTATATGACAATGCATTACATTACATACACAGTTTACAAAACATTAGGAACGCCTTCCTAATATTGAGTTGCACCCCCTTTTGCCATCAGAACAGCCTCAATTTGTTGGGACATGGACTCTACAAGGTGTCGAAAGCATTCCTCAGGGATGCTGGCTCATGTTGACTCCATTGCTTCCCGAGTGGCACAGCGGTCTAAGGCACTGCATCTCAGTGCTAGTGGCGTCACTACAGACCCTGGTTTGATCCCGGGCCGTATCACAACCGGCCGTGATCAGGAGTCCCATAGGGCGGTGCTGTTCTTGACATACCAAACTGTGCGCCTGGCACCTACTACCATACCCATTTCAAAGGCACTTAAATCGTTTGTCTTGCCCATTCACCCTCTGAATGGCACACATACACAATCCATCTCAATTGTCTAAAGGCTTAAAAATCCTTCTTTAACCTGTCTCCTCTCCTTCATCTACACTGATTGGATTTAACAAATGACATCAATAAGGGATCATGGATTCACCTGGTCAGTATGTCATGGAAATGTGTTCCTAATGTTTTTTACACTCAGTGTATAACAAAAGGCCTTTCTTTAAGGGCCTAGTTACACCCTAGCAAAGTGGTCTTGAACAAGCCACATCAAGCCTGCAAGTCACATTATGCTGGCTTGCAAAGTGATGTGTAATTCATGTTGGAGTGAGGATATCCAACAATTTGAACTTTTAATCACCTGCAACCTGCATTCAGTGCCGTCATTTTTGAGCGACTCTTTTTACTGACTCAAGAGTCATGATTCATGATTCATTTTTCAGAGCGACTCGTTCACTTTATTCGTTCGTTTCACCTGCTGGCCGAAATAAATTCTACAGCAGGATTACTACGTGCTCCTCCAGCTCAGTGGCTCTGGAGATGTGCTCCGACCAGCAACTGCGTATTATGTGCGCAAGGGAACATAGTAGATCATGCTGCAGGCAGAATAGAGAAGAAAAAGACATGTTTAGAACTGACGATTGATCGCATGGTGCAAGAATGAATGCAATTAATTGAATATTGAATGTTATGATGGACACAGCTTTGTAGAACCCAAACATACCCAGCCTCTGCTCAACAAACGCAAACTTGAGAATGAATCGTTTGGGGGGCTGCAGTTCGATACTGTGCATATCACTCTCACGGCAGTCATGTAGTGGAAGAATGAGAGAAGGTGATACTCGTGACTGGCTGGTGTGGGAGCACAGCGTGACGACTCAATCATGATTTATGACATTGTTTGGATGACTGACCATTTTTGACCAACCGCCTTGATTGAGTCAAAATTTGAAATTGTGTTTATTTACATTGGATAAAATCCAAAGACACAGAGCTACAACATGGTATATCATACACTGCATTTGAGGAACAATGGGAAAGTAATTCTGCTATGAAAGTTGATAAACTTGTAACCCTACTTTTGAGAAAATGGCCCTTGAATTTTTTGGTACACCTACTGGAGAGCTCTTCTTTGTCTACACACATTCAGCATTGTTCATACACAGCCAGCCAGCCCCAGCCATCTCTTTAAGGATTAACATGTGAGGTCATGTGGTAAACAGTGAGTAGTGTAGAAAAGATTAAGACTAAAAGTGGTAAAAGTAGTAGCCCACAATAAGGAACAATTCCAGGTGAACAGAAAGTGTCCAGATAAAAATATTAGATGCCGCTTACCCAGACACACGTATCTAAATTGATGGGTCATGTGAAAGAAATGCTGTATTTGCTAAGTGGATGGGTCTCTAGAGAAGGTGTAAACGGTACAGCGAAATGGTTACTTGCATAGTAGCAATATCAAAAATAAATAGTGTCAATATAAAGAAAAAAAGAACAAGTGTCAATGCCAGTAGAGAAAGAACAAAATAATATACAGTATGTACAAGAACAATTTCAATAACGATATCAGTGATACTGGTGATAGATGAGGTAGTTATATTCATACAATCAGAGGTAAAGTGGCTGAGCAGCATGATAAAAAAAAAAAAATAGTGGCAGCAATGTATGGCGTGTGTGTTAGGAGAGAGTCATTTGAATAGTGCCAATGCAGATAGTGCTGATGACTGGGAACTCTCCCCCAGCGATGAACTGGTTCGTCCGAACCATGCATGAACAAGATAATCTATATTCGGAGAGCCTGTTTATGTCCTGCCCTTGACTTTGGTGCAGGAAATGTGATGTCCATAGCCTCTTTGTCGCAAAACTCCCTGATCTTCTCAAATAGATATGGTTGTCTAGCCGGGTTCAGTCCATGCGCTGCTTGTACAGCAGACCATATTTGGGAGGAAGGGTGTCAGCGTTGAGCAGCAGCTGAAACCTGGTCCTGACTGAGTCCGAAAGCTCCTTGGCGACAACAACACCAGGTTCAAGAGCATCGAAGCTGTAAAACAGGAAATAACAAAAAAAATGTAAGACCTTACAACCTTACACAACATCAATTCACCTCCTAACTTTAGATAAGAAGAATAACCTCATACAAGACAATGAACATGATATTCTCCTGAAGTGCTGGTACTGCTTGATCTGTGGCAAAGGTCTGAAGTATGGAGGTGTTGTTGCCAGACATAGCTTTCCACCAGCACTGCACCATCCTCCAGTCCAACCAGCTGTGTGATGTTGACCGCTGTCACAGTGGTGTCCTTCACAACACCAGCAATCTCGGACAAAGTGTTCACTCTGGTCTTTCTGTAGCGCTGCTTGATGAAGCCGAAGCACCAGTCGGGGGCAAACTTGGTGTGGCCTCTGATCAGGACGTGAAGGTCCACACTGGGGTGGAGCTTGTGCATGGTCCGCCAGGCACAATACCAGAGCACAAACTTGTTCTTGTTTTGGCCACTGCAGTTATCACATTTCAGGTTCACACGTGTTTCCTCAACTCCGTAGTTGGTGAAGAATGATCGTCCTCGCAGTGGCAGACCATGTGTAACAACACCTGCACAGGTGAAAATAAGAATTGAAAATAAGAATTTGTTCTTAACTGACTTGCCTAGTTAAATAAAGGTAAAATAAAATAAAAAACAGGATCGGTACATCCGAACATTACACCTGCGGGACAGGTACAGGATTGAAACAACAACTGCCCTAGTTACACCAGGAACGCACAATCCCTCCATCACTGCTCAGACTGTCCGCCATAGGCTGAGAGAGGCTGGCTGAGTGCTCGTAGGCCTGTTGTAAGGCAGGTCCTCACCAGACATCACCGCCAACAACGTTGCCTATGGGCACAAACCCACCATCACTGGACCAGACAGGACTGGCAAAAAGTGCTCTTCACTGATGAGTCACGGTTTGTCTCACCAGGGGTGATAGTCGGATTCGCGTTTATTGTCGAGGGAATGAGTGTTACACCGAGGCCTGTACTCTGAAGCGGGTTCGATTTGGCGGTGGAGGGTCCGTCATGGTCGGGGTGGTGTGACACAGCATCATCAGACTGAGCTTGTTGTCATTGCAGGCAATCTCAACACTGTGCGTTACAGGGAAGACATCCTCCTCCCTCATGTGGTACCCTTCCTGCAGGCTCATCCTGACATAACCCTCCAGCATGACAATGCCTAGCTATACTGCTATACTGCTCATTCTGTGCGTGATTTCCTGCAAGATAGGAAAGTCAGTGTTCTGCCATGGCCATCGAAGAGCCCGGATCTCAATCCCATTGAGCACGTCTGGGACCTGTTGGATCGGAGGGTGAGGGCTAGGGCCATTCCCCCCAGAAAAGTTAAGGAACTTGCAGGTACCGTGGTGGAAGAGTGGGGTAACACCTCACAGCAAGATTTGGCAAATCTGGTTCAGTCCATGAGGAGGAGATGCACTGCAGTATTAAATGCAGCTGGTGGCCACACCAGATACTGACTGTTACTTTTGCTTTTGACTCCCCCTTTTGTTCATGGACACATTATTCCATTTCTGTGGAACTTGTTCGGTTTATGTTGTTGTTCAGTTCATCACACAGCATATCTATCCAAGATGGCATAGCAGTCAGACGTCCTTTGTCCTCATCTTGTCGTGTCCCGTGTATATATACAGTGGGGCAAAAAAGTATTTAGTCAGCCACCAATTGTGCAAGTTCTCCCACTTAAAAAGATGAGAGAGGACCGTAATTTCCATCATAGGTACACTTCAACTATGACAGACAAAATGAGGGAAAAAAATCCAGAAAATCACATTGTAGGATTTTTAATGAATTTATTTGCAAATTATAGTGGAAAATATATATTTGGTCACCTACAAACAAGCAAGATTTCTGGCTCTCACAGACCTGTAACTTCTTCTTTAAGAGGCTCCTCTGTCCTCCACTCATTACCTGTATTAATGGCACCTGTTTGAACTTGTTATCAGTATAAAAGACACCTGTCCACAACCTCAATCAGTCACATTCCAAACTCCACTATGGCCAAGACCAAAGAGCTGTCAAAGGTCTTGAATGCAGACACTTTGTTTTCATCAGGCTCAATTCCCCTCTCAGAAATGACATGCTCCTCAAGCGTCTAAGAAAAGATTATGAGGTCATCAAGGAAAGCAATGGCTTCATCCAGGTTTATCCCTGCCCATCACCTTCTCCATCGTCCGTTGAAAAGTAGCAGGTGCATTGGTCAATCCCTGCAGCATCACCTTGAACTGCCAATTTCCAAAAAGAGTGGTAAAGGCTGTTTTAGGTTTATGGCCCTCCATCTCAACCTGATAGTTGCCGCTTTTCAAGTCCAGTACAGTGAACCATTTGGAAGCAGCAAGAAGCTGAAGGTCTCCTCTATTCCCCCTCAGTCAAGACATTCAACTTTCAGTAGTCTACAACCATCCTTAAGGCATCATTCTTCTTCCTTACAAGCACAATGGGAGAAGCATAGGAGATATCAGATTCCTCAATTATGTGTGCTTCAATTAGCTCATAAAGGTGCTGCTTCAGATCATTGAAATCGTCTGGGGACACACAAAGAGTACGCTGCTTGAAAGGCACATCAGTTGACACTTTGATCCTATGTTTCCCTCCAGATATATGCCCTATATCAAAATCCTGCTTGGAGAAAGCATCTGGGACCTTTCGATCAGTCTCTTAATCACACGTTCGCAGAATTAAGGTGCAGCTGGCAAATATTCAAAGTGAAAGTCAGACGACTGAAAAGTTGACTGTTCTACACAGATGACTGTCTCTGGGGATTCGTCATGACAATTTTGTACAGTTTCTCTTCCATTGATAGTTTTGACCCATTCCACTGCACATACATCTGCAATGACTATTTTTGGTGCGAGTTTAATATCATGCTCTGTCCCATTCTTCATCAGAACATTATAGTTCACAAGCTCTGCCTGATACAACACAAGTAGCCCTCCTGGCAAACATGGATCTGAAGGCTCCTCTAGCACAGAACACTTAAACGCATCAACACTGCCGATGAATTCACCGGAGACTTCAACAGTTTTCCCCTTTGAGACCAGTGACCGGCTGGCTGCTGTTCACTTTTAACTGTCCTACCGGATCATCCATGACAGGGGAAGTGACTCGATGACAGGCAGCTTGCAGTACATGGACAAAGTCTTCGCAAATAGTGAGTTGGTCAACAGCACTGTCACATCTCTACAAGACCTAACAACAAGCTTCAGCAAATATGTTCCTTGGATTAGGTTACCTCAGAACATATTGTAGAGAATGATGCAGACTCATACATACTTTTCGTTTCAACCATTTAATGTCTGATGTCCTAAGTGCTTTGCTAAAGATTGATCTGTTCTTACTGCAGCTCTCTGCCCTAATTATTGTAGAGCCATTGACCTATATGTTTTACTTGACAATATTTTCTGGTATAATCCCCTACTTTTTCCAAATTTACAGCCTGAATTTGAAATATATGTGTTACAGCCTGAATTTGTTACAGCCTGAATTTGAAATATATTAAATTGAGATTTTGCGTGTGAAAATCTGAATTTTGTTTTTAGACATTTTTAAATACTAAATACGATTAGGAGTAAAAATTTGCTGACCAAGTCATAAGTTGCATGGACTCTGTAAAAATTTAAAAAGCAGACACTGAATATCCCTTTGAGTATGGTGAAGTTACTAATTACGCTTTGGATGGTGTATCAATACACCCAGTCAATACAAAGATACAGGCGTCCTTCCTAAATCAGTTGCCGGAGAGGAAGTAAACTGCTCAGGGATTTCACAATGAGGTGATTTTAAAACAGTTATAGTTTAATGAATGTGATAGGAGAAAACTGATTATGGATCATTCACATTGTAGTTACTCCACAATACTAACCTAAATGGCAGAGTGAAAAGAAGGTAGTCTTTACAGAATCAAAATATTCCAAAACATGGATCATGTTTGATATAAGGCACTAAAGTAATATTGCAAAAACATTGGCTAAGAAATGTAATCGTTGTCCTGAATACAAAGCATTATGTTTAGGGCAAATCCAACTCATCACTGAGCACCACTCTTCATATCTTCAAGCATGGTTGTGGCTGCATCATGTTATGGATATGCGCATGATTGGCAGGGACTAGGGATTTATTTTTAGGATGAAAAAAAACAGAATAGAGCTAAGCACAGGCAAGTTCCTAGAGGAAACCCTGGTTCAGTCTGCTTTCCAACAGCCACTGGGTGACAAATTCACCTTTCAGCAGGACAATAACCTAAAACTCAAGGTTTTCTTACCAAGTTGCTTACAAAGACAACAATGTTCCTGAGTGGCCTAGTTACGGTTTTGACTTAAATTGTCTAGATAATCAATAGCAAGACTTAAATGGCTGTCTAGCAATGATCAACAACCAACTTGATAGAGCTTGACGAGTTTAAATAAGAATAATGGGCAAATATTGTACAATCCTGGTGTTCAAAGCTCTTAGAGACTTACTTAAAACCTCTCTAGGGTATGTGGGATGCTAGCGTCCCACCTGTCCAACATCCGGTGAAATTGCAGAGCGCCAAATTCAAAAACAGAAATACTCATAATACAAATTAATAAAACATACAAGTGTTATACATCGGCTTAAATATTAACTTCTTGTTAATCCAGCCGCTGTGTGAGATTTCAAAAAGCTTTACGGCGAAAGCATACCATGCGATTATCTGAGAACAGCGCCCAGCACACAAAAGCATACAAGCATTTTCCAGCCAGGTAGAGGAGTCAGAAATAGCGATAAAATTAATCACTTACCTTTGATCTTCATATGGTTGCACTCACAAGACTCCCAGTTACACAGTAAATGTTCGATAAAGTCCCTCTTTATGTCCCAAAAACTCAGTTTTGTTCAGTAATCCAATGGCTCCAAGGCGGTCACAGCAGACAGACGAATACATACTAAAAGTACCGGTAAAGTTTGTCAATGTTTATGTTTATAATTAATCCTCAGGTTGTTTATTGTCTTTATAATCAATAATATTTCAACCGGACAATACCGTTTTCAATAGAAAGGAAAAATAACAAATGGCGCGAATCAGGTTCCTCAAAGTTCCTTTGTCCTCTGACCAAAATGGCTGTTTACTCGTCGACATAGCCTGAAACTATGTCTAAAGACTGTTGACATCTAGTGGAAGCCATAGGAACTGCAATCGGATTCCTAACCCATAGGATTCTCTATAGACATTGAGTTGAAACACAGCCGCATGAAAATAATTCCACTTCCTGGATGGATTTTTCTCAGGTTTTCGCCTGCCATATCAGTTCTGTTATACTCACAGACATTATTTTAAGTTTTAGAAACTTTAGAGGGTTTTCTATCCAAATCTACCAATTATATGCATATCCTAGCTTCTGGGCCTGAGTAACAGGCAGTTTACTTTGGGCACTCTTTTCATCCAGAGGTGAAAATACTGCCCCCTACCCAAGAGAGGTTAAAAATCACTGCCAAAGGTGATTCTAACATGTATTGACTCAGGGGTTGAATACTTATCTAATCAAGATTCTGTATATTAGTGTTTTGTTTTGCATTATTCTAAAACAAATCTACAAAAATCTTGCACTTTGACAGAGTACTATTTTGTGTAGTTTGATGAGAATAAAATACAATTAAATCAATTTGAATCCCAATTTGCAACGCAACAAAATGTGGAAAAAGTCAAGGGGTGTGAATACTTTCTGAAGGCGCTGTAGATAACTATCGTCCAATTTCCAAATGATTTTGCCATTACAAAGTTTTATAATCCCTGGCCAACTCTCAGCCAATACCTTTTTTAACCTCTCACTCTATTCTTAATGTGCACCAGTCTGGTTTTAGACCTGGACATAGCACCGTATCAGCTGCTAGGCTGTTTCAGATGTGTTACATTTCTTACACCATAAAAATAATTGTGCTGCCTTATAGACCTTTCCAAGGCCTTCAACACTGTTGACCATCACATTCAAAGGTTGACTGAAATAGGCCTGGTTCAGGCTTCTTGTACAGTGGTTGCTCCACTAAAAGTTTTGTGATTATGCTGCGGGATTTAGAGGTAATTTGTGGTTTAGTACGGTACCCTACGTCACTACTTCATTGCGCCAGAGTAACGCAAGGGGGAGTTAGAGCACTGATTATGCTTTTGGGTCCTACCATGTCTGTAACTGACAATGAATGGGTGACATAAACCTAAATAGAAACTGATAATTGTGCAGGATTATTTTGCTCTTACTGTAGTACTGTAGCCCACGCCCAACCAATCACGTTGTACAGGGCCTGAATGGCGCATTGGTCCAAGACACTGCATAGCAGTGCAAGCTGTGTTGCCGGGGTGAGGTGACATTCAATACCTGTGCCGGCCTTGACTGGAAGACCCTTAAGATAACTGTAGGTTTTTTGTTTCTCTCCCTCTAAAAACATAAATAAATAATTCTAAATAACAAACTGGCTTTATTTACAAATTAGTAACAATCTCTCACCCTATGTTCAAGAATGGCCTTTCTCGCTTATTTTACGTTATTTGAAAATGAAATCATCTACAAAATATTGTTATTTAAAATAAAATAAAGATTATTAATTTAGAATTATATAAAAGCCCCTTGGATATTCTTGCAGATATATTATTAACCCTGTTATTAGCAGGACAGTATATATTGGTCATGGCTCCCGAGTAGCGCACAATGGGATTGCCTTGCAGTTCTCCAGCTGTATCCACTGAAACAACGGTGGGCGCGCAAGGTTCAAGGCACGAGGGCAGGGGGCATGGGATGAGCTGCAGAGCTGCGCACAAAAGACTAACCTAGTCTATGGGGAAGGGAGGAGGGGGTGTGGACCCCCACCCAGCCCCAATGGGTAGCATAGAGCAACACTTTAAGGGGCATTGCACTAATAATGGCGCTGACTAGGGAAACATTCCCGCTGTTGTTAGTGCCAGTCTGCACGTTCAAACTAAAACAATGTAACTAATAATGGCATGAAAAATGCCCCTTACATATGAATTCGGAGGGCAGATATTATTAAATATTAAAGCATTAGACCTCTCACTAAAGGCGTCACTCAAAAGTTATACATAAATCCGAACTGTATTTAATGAAAAATTGAATGTAAAGCACACATTTGTAAACTCTAAAAGTAATTGGAAAGGTAGATACAAATTATTGGTGACATTGTGGTTACAATAAAGAATGTAAACAAGATCCTGTGTTTTTATTTACAGTAGTGATGGACAGCTGGTGGCATTTTGAAAACAGGTTTTCAAACCCTTGTAGCCCGATTTGCAGGACAATAGACTCTTTATAGCTCGGCTACTGTAGGTGTGAACATCCCCCTACCTGCAAAAAAATGACATTGCGACCAAAGAGAACAGACGAAATGGACATCGTTTTCATCAAGCCAGCTTCTTTCTATGGCGCTACTGAAGGCCTGCATTCCAGGGTTAGGACCATAACCACGAGAGGACTTGAAAATGAGCCAGAGTTGAGAGGATCACCAAAACTAAAGGTATTTTGGTTTCAGTGCATTTGCTTTAAAAAAGAAATATATATAGCCTATCAATGTGTAGGCATACTGTGTTATAAAATTGATAATTAAATAAAGGTCAAATAAAAAATATTTTGTACTAAAAACGTGAATGTGTTTTTGCAGAGCATACAAACATGCCGACAACCATCCGTGGAGATTAGTGGACAAAGGGCTGGACAGCGGCCCGCACCGAAAAAAACGCATGGTTGCCAAGAAAGCAGTTTTGCTAGATTCTTAATGTGTACGCAGCATTTGTGTGTTGGAGTCACTTTTAATTCTTAATTGATCTACCGTTTCTATCATAGGCCACTGCAATTGATGGGGCCTCAGGGCGGTACCATTTTGCTCATCTGAAGGTGCACATGGATCAGATTCAAACTTTGAAGACCGAGATCGAGTCATTGAAGCCAGACCAGCAGAAAGAGAAACATTATCGTAGGGGAAAGAGACGCGGGAGACAGCTGATGCATTGGTCCAGAGCCAGGCGGCATTGGTGGAGAGACAGGCGGAGAGGGCGAGGAATGAGATGGAGTCACAATCCATGCTAGGCACACCTGTGAGCTCTGCCGACAGGTTGAGTCAGCATCTGCATTGCTTGCTTTTTGGGGTTTTAGGCTGGGTTTCTGTATAGCACTTTGTGACATCGGCTGATGTAAAAAGAACCTTATAAAATTAATTGATTGAACATACCTGGTTGGTTCATCGCGTCGTCTGTTCACCCTGACATTTCCATTCCTCTTCTGACAACAGAACTTGACCAACTGCTCACCAGGCACAGCAAGGGCCGTCCGGACTGTTATGCTGTTCTGCTATAGCCTAATAAACAAATGCAGGTGACTTATATCTTCAAAATGCTTTATTATCCAAATGTAAAAGCATATACTGTACAGTACTGTATTTCTTCATCAGCATTGTTATGCTTTCATTAATAAAATAATGATAAAAATACTCTTTCAAAATGCCGATGTTTATTTAGTTATGGATCCATAATGAATTACTATGGGAATAAATATCACTGAATTATAGAAATATTGGCACAAAGTTTTCTGAGGGTAAACAAATTGTTGCTTACTGGGAAATACTTTTTCAAACACACACGGTCACGTTGTACGGCGCCATTATGGCTATTAGCAGGGCTATATTTTAGCCTTTATGGGCGGCTCACAATTAGCCCAGCGTTTCTCTCCCTCTAAAAACATAAATGTTTTGGCCTTTACAAATATTATTTTGACCTTAATTCAGATTACAATCGCTCACTTTTGTTTTTTTGAAAACAAAATAACCTCCAATATACCGTTATATATTATCAAGTTGATAGCACAGTCATATAGCCGGCACCTACATAATGCTGAGTTACTCACTATTATCGGCTATTAGCAGGACAAATATCTTTACCAACACCTCTCTGTATTTTGATAGTTTGTGGATGGGGGCCCCCGAGTGGATGGGGGCACCCGCAGTGAAAAATGTATTGCTACAGATGAAGGTTCAATACCTGTGCCGGCCGTCACCGGGAGAACCATGAGGTGGCTTTTTATGTCATTATTGGCGGAGAGCACATATTTTTCGATATACTGTAGGCCTACCGTAGGCGACATGAGTCTCACTAGTGTTGAGTAATGTGCTGTTTAAAGTGGTGTTGGTCTTATTTATTTAAAGAGCATATTGAAGTTAGAAGCAATAGGACTTGAAGCAATAGCCCACAACTATTATAGCACCGTTTCACGCTGCTCTGAGACAAGCATGGGGACTGGTCTTGATAAATCAATAAGATTTTTATTTTCACTGAATCTGAATCTTTGTTTGGGTTTTGGCCAGACTACAATTGTACAATTAGGGTGTAGAAATGTTATGCTCGTAGTGTAACCTTTATTTAACTAGGAAAGTCAACTTCTTATGGCTGCAATCCCGTTAACAGGACGATATGACAACAGCCAGTGAAAGTGCAGGGCGCCAAATTCAAACAGAAATTTCATAATTAAAATTCCTCAAACATGCATGTATTTTATACCATTTTAAAGGTAATCTTGTTAATCCCACCAAAGTGTCCGATTTCAAATAGGCTTTTCAGCGAAAGCACCACAAACGATTGTTAGGTCACCGCAAAATCACAGTCATTTTTGCGGCCAAAGACAAAGACAGGAGTCACAAAAAGCAGAAATAGAGATAAAATGAATCACTAACCTTTGAAAATCTTAATCAGATGACACTCATAGGACTTCATGTTACACAACACATATATGTTTTGTTCGATAAAGTTAATATTTATATCCAAAAACCTCAATTTACATTGGCGCCATGTTCAGAAATGCCTCCAAAAAGCCGGAGAAATTGCAGAGAGCCACGTCAAATAACATAAATACTCATCATAAACTTTGATGAAAGATACATGTTTTACATAGAATTAAAGATACACTTGTTCTTAAGATTTCCCTCCCGCT
Source organism: Salvelinus namaycush (assembly GCF_016432855.1). Lineage (NCBI taxonomy): Eukaryota > Metazoa > Chordata > Actinopteri > Salmoniformes > Salmonidae > Salvelinus > Salvelinus namaycush. The sequence continues at coordinate 50,445,311 of NC_052307.1, forward strand.
AATTGGGCAACTTTTGCATATTTACATTTTTTGGAGAGATGCTATAAATTAAGATGACTCAATGTATTTTGAAAAACTTTGATGTCATTCAAGCAAGCCAAACACTTGTGAGTCCAAATGTGTACTTGACCTCTCCATTTCATAAAACTCATATACATTTTCAATGTTTATGATCACTATGTTTGATGTACAGTTACAAGATTACATGTTGTCATACCCTGGGTTGTTCTAAACAGAATGTGTTAATTGTTAAGAAACTTGCGCTCATGACTTGTTTCTTTGCGCACCAAAATGATCATCCGTTTCTCTGAATTGCCTTGTGAATGGCTAACACTGTAAGATCATATTTTATTAGCTGGTTATATACGCAATAGAACACTTGTAGTTGTTTCGTTTGGAACACAACCCTGCATCCCTGCCAGCACACAATTACTGTTGTTTACGCAATCACAATCTGGAGCAGGTGGGCATGATTTGAGTGCCCATTTTACATATTAGCAGAATCTTTTTTAATAACACACAAACTACCAAAATTACAGACTAAGAATGGACAGAGATATGCCTACGTGTTCTTCGTATATTTATGTAATGAAAAATCAGTGTGTCTTGTTTGCAGCGAGACTGTCCCTGTTTGAAAATAATTTAATCTGAGACATGATTAGGAATCTGTGCATGGTACTTTCAAAAGTTAGGCCTACCTTTCCATGACGGACAGTAGACCAACTCACACAGAAAAAATGTAAGCTTTAACTGCTGGCTACTCTTCTTCCTTAACCCAATGAGAGTAAGTGTTTCCTTAAAAGCTGTCTGGGTTTAAACATCTATTTTACAGAAAGTGAATAGCTTAGTCAATTGATAGTGACAGAATTAGATTACTTCCCAAATAAAGTCCTTTTTTCCCTCCTCGGCTATAGAAGGTTGTAGCTCAGCCACTGAATGTCAAAGAAACGACATGCATTTTTCTTCACAACCAAGCCCTCTTGTTCTTACTAAAGTTGAATTAAAATGAAGACGTTGAAATTAATTATGCTAATTTAAATTTGCCTACTTTCAGCATCATGAGCCGTCCATTTCCGATTGTGGCACGATTGCTGCTTCAAATTTCAGCACCACCGACGTAAGTTACTCAAATCTGGCACATTGTTCGGTCAATAACTCATAAATACATCATGGACAAGAAACATTGTTTTTATTGAAATAAATGATATACTGAACAAAAATATAAACGCGACATGCAACAATTTCAAAGTTACAGTTCATATAAGGAAATCAGTCAATTGAAATAAATTCATTAGGACCTAATCTATGGATTTCACATGACTGAGCAGGGTCACAACCATGGGTGGGCCTGGGAGCCAGGCCCGCCCACTGGGGAGCCAGGCACAGCCAATCAGAATGAGTGTTTTTTTTTACCACAAAAGGGCTTTATAATAGACAGAAATACTGCTCAGTTTCAGACAATCCAGCAGGTGAAGAAGCCGGATGTGGAGGTCCTAGGCTGGCATGGTTACATGTGGTTTGCGGTTGTGAGGCTGGTTGGACGTACTGCCAAATTCTCTGAAATGAAATTGGAGACAGCTTGTGGTAGAGAAATTAACATTAAATTATCTGGCTACAGCTTTGGTGGACATTCCTGCAGTCAGCATGTCAGTTGCATGCTCCCTCAAAACTTGAGACATCTGTGACAAAACTGCACATTTAAGAGTGGCCTTGTATTGTCCCCAGAACAAAGTGCACCTGTGTAATGATCATGCTGTTTAATCAGCTTCTTGATATGCCACACCTGTCAGGTGGAGGGATAATTTTGACAAAGGAGAAATGCTCACTAACAGGGATGGTAACACATTTGTGCACAACATTTCAGAGAAATAATAAAAGCTTTTTGTGCGTATGGAACATTTCTGGGATCTTTTATTTCAGCTCATGGAACATGGGACCTAGACTTTACATGTTGTGTTTATATTTTTGTTCAGTACAGTAGTAGCAAGCTATCAAAGTTGACCTCCGGTACTCCTCATCTTCCTGTTCTCTTTCTGAAACAGAACATAGGCTAGTCTGCACGAAAGATATTTCATTTTTTGGACTAGGCCTTAACAACAAAACAATAATTTGACTCCTCCTGAACTGCCACTGTAGGCCCACACAGCACAGCATTGGTTAGGCAGCACAAAAAAGGGTTTTGATCAGCATGACCAGAGCAGACCAGGGCAATAGAGGTGGTACATTTCTGTAAACTTAGCACTAGTAGGGCGAGTTCAAGTGTGTCATAGGCCTACATGAGCCCCAAGTCCATAAACTGTTTTGAGGACAGCCGTTTTAGCAACCCCTGATAGTTTGTCTGTGTTTCTCAGTTTCTCATGTCAGATTTGGCCCGCTCAAAGTGGTCAAGCCTCTGACCGACAAGTCTCTGCACACACAACTACAGTTATTCATCATTCACACCACTGCCAGAGAGAGACGGAAGACAAGGAAGAACCCACTATTTCCCTATAGGCTGCTATAGCCTACATATTTATTCAGTTTGTCATTCTATCATTTTCATGGAATCTTTGTTGTAATTAAATATAATTTAGAATTTATCAGAATTCATTTTCCACAAATATTTTTAACAGCTCCGTGTATTCTCAAATTGAAAAAAATTACAGCAGCACTACATCCCTGGCAATGTAATGAACACGAGGGGAGACAGAGACCTGGTTTCAAGCGCAGGGCGCTGTCACGCGGAAT